>NC_090759.1:40835862-40860862 GCF_036898095.1 Palaemon carinicauda
GATGCTTTTCCTACTCTTGTTTCATCTAGTGCTCTCCTCACTTCATCTATTGTAATCTCTCTCTCATTCTCATCTCCCATCACTGGCACCTCAACACCAGCAACAGCAATTATATCTGCCTCCCTATTATCCTCAACATTCAGTAAACTTTCAAAATATTCCGCCCATCTTTTCCTTGCCTCCTCTCCTTTTAACAACCTTCCATTTCCCTCTTTCAGTGTCTCTTCAATTCTTGAGCCAGCCTTCCTTACTCTCTTCACTTCTTTCCAAAACTTCTTCTTATTCTCTTCATATGAATGACCCAATCCCTGACCCCACCTCAGGTCAGCTGCCCTCTTTGCCTCACGTACCTTGCGCTTTACTTCCACATTTTTCTCTCTATATTTTTCATACTTCTCTACACTATTACTATGCAGCCATTCTTCAAAAGCCCTCTTTTTCTCTTCCACTTTTACCTTCACTCCTTCATTCCACCATTCACTGCCCTTCCTCATGCTGCCTCCAACAACCTTCTTGCCACACACATCACTTGCAATCCCAACAAAATTTTCTTTTACTAACTTCCACTCCTCCTCTAAATTGCCAGTTTCTCTTACTTTCACTTCGTCATATGTCATTTTCAACCTTTCCTGATATTTACTTTTTACCCCCGGTTTTATTAGCTCTTCAACCCTCACTAGCTTCCTTTTACATCCACTTACTCTATTCCCCCACTCTTTTGCTACAACTAATTTTCCTTCCACCAAAAAATGATCAGACATACCGTTAGCCATACCCCTTGAATGCGCGCCATTTCCTCATTCCTTCTTACGTAGCGTCTCTGAATAGGTGTTTTTCCCAGTGTTCGCTAAGTATTTTCACAATGTCGTAATCTTCAGCCTCGCCTTCTTCTGGAAAGATGAGTGCCATATTCTTGTATTGTATAAATAAGCTCCAGCCGTAAAGTAACGTCTTTTTATCTTAAAATCCGGTGTTTTGTGGCGGAGCTGTGCCCCGACCGGAGGCGTCATGATGCCGACGCTGTTGTTTGCTTCGCATGCCTTATTTAGTTAGACAGAACATATATATATATATATATATATATATATATATATATATATATATATATATATATATATATATATATATATGTATATATACAGTAGGGTCCCGAATTATGCGAGAATTTGGTCGATCAATGACCTCGTGTAAATGGAAAATCGCATATTTTGAAACACACCTAACAGAAATAATTCTATTGGGGCCATGGCAACCAGCAACTTGCCTATTCAAACGTGTTTACTACCCATTTCCAATACTTTCTATGTACTATACTGCATCTTTTTTATAATGTCAAATTGTTCTTGTAAATAAATCAAACATTTAATATGCTTTAAAGTTATAATAACTTGAAAAAAGGTTAAAATCAAAACCAGGATGGGTGTAAACACCATACATTTTCCGTTATAACGCGACCCAAAATACAGACAAATTTTAATGTTTGTCATATCTATTGTTTAAGACAACTGGTGAATAGCAAAACCATCACTCTATAGACTAGCTTTTGTTGTATCATTGAAAATCCAGAATTATCAAAATAAAGGCGATTTTATATCATCCGTTTCCTAAACACGCCAAAAAGCACAATAAAAACGACAACCAATGTTTTGTTTACGTTTATCTCTGATAATAATGAAGAAACAGACGCATTTACACATCTGTGTATTGGTTAGTTTTTGCATCGACAGCAATCTTACCAAGTATTGATTATATGTTGATTTTGCTATTACCAATGTTCTACTTAATTTTTCTCAGAACTTCCAAATAAATGAAATGAATGCCATTCATATAATGTTATGTTTTTCTTTATGACGCCGCCTGAAACGGAAACCTTCCATTCGTTTACTGTATGCTCCATCTTCGATCATAATAAACAAACGTAGGCATTAAACACGCATGATCAAAGAGATAAATAATGATATTAAAAGCTTTTAGTAAATATGTTATTACAATTATTTTTTACCATATTAATATAAATTCTTACATACGTGGCAAAGCAGGAAAACAATTTTTTCTTTTTGCGTTTAATCAACAATAACAAACTGCCGCTAATGACAGAATGATAATTTACGATAATTCTAAAATATAACTAAAGATGATTGTCCATTCCATATCCAAAATACTTTTCCTAACTTTAGTTATAAGTCAACTTGTACCCACTTCAATTATGAAACCATCTATAAAAAAGTAAGAGAAGACGTAAGTACTAGGCCGATTTTTAAAGTTATCGAACAATTAAGTTGCCGCTATAACGTTCGATGTGACAGAGATGGTGCGAGATTAGAGAAAGTAAGGAAAATTTAATCATGATTGATTTTCAATATAACAAACTTTGTGAAGCAACAAAGATTTCATTTGTGAGAGAGAGAGAGAGAGAGAGAGAGAGAGAGAGAGAGAGAGAGAGAGAGAGAGAGCGTGTGTGTGTGTGTGTGTGTTAGTTTTAAATGTACTAAACAAAAAAATATGATAGGTTATAACACATTGGTGCTTATGTAATATCAACTGTATAGATGTTTTGAATAAGTTGAGAAATGGTATAAACAATACTTTGTTACTGTATTCGTATGCGCCTATTCTTGAGACCGGCAGCTAGACGTCAGCTGATCTGATCTTAGCCAAAAGTAAAACAAAAAGAAGTCAACAATACTCGATTTTTAAAACACATCCGAAATTTAAAAACTAAAGTACACGCTTTCTTTATGTGCAATTAACTATTTAACGAGTAGCAATTTTCTAGAATAAAATGATGTTTCCCAAAAAATAGTGGTTTGCTGAAGAAATCGGATGCCGTATTTTAAGCTACGACTGAAATGGATGTATACACGGTATAACTTTTTCGTTTTGTATTTGATTGACACTTTAAGAAAAGTGATTTTGGTTTCTTCATCTAATTGTAAGTATTGTATAACACGAGAGAGAGAGAGAGAGAGAGAGAGAGAGAGAGAGAGAGAGAGAGAGAGAGAGAGAGAGAGAGAGAGAGATCAGCTGTTGTAATTGAATGCCGTGTTTTTGTTTCGTGAGGAATTGATCGCCAGAACTAACAATAGTCATGTTAATTTCATTCTTAAACTCAGGTTGCCATATGTGAACTAAGATTTTATTTCTTACAGAGAGAGAGAGAGAGAGAGAGAGAGAGAGAGAGAGAGAGAGAGAGAGAGATTTTTATAATTATACCGTGTACTCTACAAAACCAATCTTTGCAAATCAAATGTATACTGTTTAAAATATGACAAAATATTGCTGACTCGTTACCGAAGTTTAGGCTATTCACTGCCGATAAACGAACCCAGTCAACTCGTGAAAACCTTGAACGCCTGAAGGGAAAAATAAAGCTTTTATAAATACTGCACTAAACAAAAATAATGCTTTAATATACCATCATTAACACTACGATTAAAATTATCGAAAGGTTGGAGAAAGATAAAGATTGCCGAGAACATAACCACAATTCTGTTTACATTTTGTCAGCTGGACTCGCACAGTTAACAGTTGATTTAATTGTTGATGTGGAATTTTATCCTTAAATAGGCTTTTTATTGTGAAATTATGTTAATAAGATGTAATGTTAATATTGGTTTGTAACATTTATTATAAATCACCATATTTAGGGCTACCAATAGACTTAAAAAGACAATATATTTGATACGTTTTGTAGTCCTTGACTAGCAGACTTTGAACTGCTTAGCAGACAGAATATATATTTTTGGAAAATAGCGATCGCATAAAAGGGGAATCGTATAATTCGAACACGTATAATTCGGGACCCTACTGTATATACATATATATATATATATATATATATATATATATATATATATATATATATATATATATATATATCAGCTTAAATTTTTCGTTATTCCAGAAGAATTTGCAAATGTCAAACGGCTGGAAGAAAATTTGTAATTTCATATCTCTAATCAATGACTTGATATAATTAAAACAAATCATATGTATGGAGATATATCTATGAGGAATAGATTTTTAATTTGATATTGAAGAACAAACCGTGGATTTTAAACGAGGTAGTGGAACTAATGAATTCAATGAGGGTAAAGTTGTAAGTCTCAAAAAGGAGTAATTTTGACAATAAAATCAACAATAGATCTATTCAGTATGTAGAAAGATATGCGCGACCTGGATTGTATAATGACACAAAGATTAAATTAGGACTGCATTAATCCTTTGTTTGGGTGTATAAGACAAATGAATGGACCCTACAAGTATCCAAAACCAATAGAGTTCAAATATAGACTTATGATATTGTTATTAAATAAGGCCGTGAAACTTCTTAGTAAAAATAGAAACTACTGGAGCCACAGTCAAAGATTGATAAAGATGTCAGTAGGACAAGAGAAAGAGAATTTGCATTGGAATTCTGCCTAATTAATATCATGTTTTTTAGTTTACATAATGGGTAAGCATAAATATACTTTTATTATAAGGTATCTTATGTAAAAGTAATAATTTTGCTTTCTTGAAGTTTTATCAAAATAGGTAATTACTCAATTAATTGGTATTCTTAAGCTTTCATGTAATAAACACATTTTATCCCTTCCGTTATAATTTAAAAGAAAATGACGAATGATATAATGATAGTATATAACAAATTCAATTTATTATGACTGAATAGTGTATTGAAAATGAGGATGCTATTCCTCTCATCGCTCAGTAATAATTAATATTTCTAAGCTATTTTATAACAAAAAAAAGATCCCTTCCGCTATAACTTGCAAATAAATGACGGATTATATATGATATATAACAAATTTACTAGAATAATCATGATTAAATATTGTGCTGATAATGAGGAAGGACAAGCCTCTCATCACTGGCCACCAGTGATCCTATGGATCGTGTCATGTCATGGGGATTAGCGGTGATTCTGTCTGGCAGACATGTTCTTAGTGGGTCCTGCTGTCGAGTAGTTTCATATCTTTTGAAGGCTATTTATCGTGGAATAATTACGGAATAACATAGTCGCTTCAATAAATATATAAAGCTTTCTTTTACACATGAAATCGCGGTGCTTTACTGTACCTTATAATTTTACATTATAGAATACTTCTCGTGTCAAAAGGAAATAAATGGATATTTTCATTACATTTCAGTACAACGTAAAGTTCATTATCACTAATGAGTAGTTTTATATCTTTCGATTGCTATTTACCGTGGAATTATAACGGAATAACATAGTCAATTCAATGAATATAAAGTTTTTTAACAAAAAATCATAGTTTTTAAAAATTACTCCATAATCGCTTCAAAATGATTGGAGAAACATTTCGGTTGTTTAGAGTTAAGTACAATGGAGAAGAAAGGAAACTTTTGAAAACATTTATTCTGTAATCAGCAGTAAAAAAAGTAAACATAGAAAAGAAGCTTTGTATAGGGTAAGTTAGCAAGTATATCCGTTGGTGAAAAAAACAGATTTTGACATGGGAAAAATCCATTTTTGGGTGAGATAGCCATGTCGTCCTGATGGAAGATCCTTGAAGGCAGATTTCTACTTAGGATATTTGGATATTTCTGCAAGTGATATACAAGAGAATTTTACCTAAGAAGTATCACAGGGTGTTATCCCCTGGAGCAAATATCCCGAGAGATATCGTGTATGAAACAGGGACGTGTTTAAAACAAGCCATAGCTATCATTCCCAGAATAATTAACCTTGTCTCGAAGGATATGCGATAGGATTGGATACGTGGGCGAGAGAACCGTTGCAACTCTGATCCCAGTGTACTACTGTAAACATGTTCGCTGGTACGTCCGAACCATTCCAGTAGCAGCCATCGTATGACGTGAGGCTTCACACTGAGAATTGGGAGGGGATGAAAAATAACGTGCAGGTCCATCAGGCCGACATGGCTATCTAGCCCAAAAATAGACTGCTCCTATGTCAAAATCCCTTATTTGGGCTTGAGCCATGTCGTCCTTATGGAATTGTATAAGAGAACCAACATTCTCCAGAAGGAGTTTTTAACCCATTTTAATTCTTAGAACTCTCACTAATTTATATAAGGGCAAAGGTCCCATATAAATAGTGTGTCAGAATAGCCGTGCACACACTTCCACATAGCAGCTGGGACGATAATCCCAGACTAGAAACAGTTTTTTTGGGCTCAAGCCATGACGTCCTGATGGAAGGTTCCTTCAGTAGCTTCCTAAGGGTATATTTGACTACAGTAGATATTCCCAGAGAATTAAACTAAAGGTTTCACAGAATTCTAACTTCTGGCGCAAGTACCCATAAGGTTTCCCTTTAGGATATCGTATAGTAACAGGGGACGTATGCTTGACACGCCACATAGCTATCTGCACCCCACATAGCGTTTACGCTTCGAGGGGGAGTGTGGCAAGTATGGGAGGAGCCGGTACTAAACTCTCCTCCTTCGTTACTGTTATGGTACTCGGCGATGTCAACATCTGGCCGCCAACTTGAATGACGTCACCGATGCGCGCCATTTCCTCATTCCTTCTTACGTACCGTCTCTAACTAGGTGTTTTTCCCAGTGTTCGCTAAGTATTTTCACAATGTCGCAATCTTCAGCCTCGCCTTCTTCTGGAAAGTTGAGTGCCATATTCTTGTATTGAATAAATAAGCTCCAGCAGTAAAGTAACGTCTTTTTATCTTAAAATCCTGTGTTTTGTGGCGGAGCTGTGCCCCGACCGGAGGCGTCATGATGCCGACGCTGTTGTTTGCCTCGCATGCTTTATTTAGTTAGCCAGAACAACCTTCCCGGTCTTATAACTAATAACTATCATTAGTCATTAGTTATATTATGCAGACAGTATTCATTTTCAGCGAATGCAGGTAGCCGAATTTGTTAGCTAGATCGCTAGCCTAGCCCCTAGGCTCGATAGCCTAGGCATCCTTGTTTACTTTCTTGCATGATATAATAAGTGTTCCTAGTGTACAAATTATAAAATGAAGATATAGGCATTTATACATATAAGATTCAGTGATTGCACATTTGTTTTTTCGCCTTCTATGAAGTATACAAGGGGTTTCGATGATCTTGGTAGTCGTCTCCCTTGCCCCTAACCTAACGCTAGGGCTCTTGTATACTTTCTCACCTCCCCAGTTACCTTATCTAAGGTAATCTCCTCCCTCTGTGGTAGCCTAGGCTGCTTCCTAGCCCTCCTTACCTCGAATCGCATTCGGGTAAGGTTAGGCTAGGATTCTCCTTCCCCACTCCTTGCCATAGTACATGCGCTTTGAGTTTGGGACGGAACCTCAGAGTACCTATCGTTTGCCCCCCAGTTCCCCATTAGGAGAATAGACTCTCCTTCTGGGCCCTGCTGGTGGGTGAAGGTGTAAGGTCCCTGCCCTTCCCCCTAGTCTACACTTGGTTGGGTTAAGACCCTTCCTCCCTGTGGCCTAGCTATTTGTCCTACCCCTGTCTTTCCTAGTTTGGGGGACTGCTCCCCTACCCTAGGTTAGGCAGTCCAATGGGATTCTGCTTCTTTATAGTTTAGGACAGGACATTAGTGCTGTACCTTCTCTGTGCTAACCTACCCTAGGCTGGAGAATGGATTCTTCCTCCCTGGATAGGCTAGCCCTGAACAGAATCCCCACTCCTGGGAGGGCCGGTGGGAGCTACGTCTCTCCCCTACACTCCCCCTCAGGACCCTTACCCCTCCCCCCCACCTATCACTTTGTGTTGGCTGAGCCATCACACCCCTGTACACCGTCCTACATCTCCACCGCATGCCAGCGGGTTGTGGGTTCGGCCTGGTCCTTTCGTTGGTTAGTCCGATCTGCTACGCTTCCCGCATATAGTCGAACTATGGGATAGCATACGACAGGTCGGTCTGCCGGCGGAAGACCTCACTATCTTTGAGTGTTCTTCGGTCCTCCCTTGGGCCGCCACCTGCAACCGTAGCTGACTGCCGGCTCTGTTGCAGCTGGATGAAAGGTTGCCACCCTCTCCCTTTCATTTGAATACTCCTTCTGGAGGAAGAAAGGGTACGGGTGTTGAGTACTACCCTTCCCTCTCCTCCTATTCTATCTCTCTCTCTCTCAGTGCCGGTCCACTGCCGCCTCCACCCTGCCGGCATCAGCCGTCAGGGCCTTTGGTATCCTCACTGTCTCATTGAATGATGTCAGTGTCGGTATACCTTCGCCGGTCACCTGCCGGCTGCCGGGGGCCGCCAACGTGCCGGCGATCTGCCATCATATAAGATGTCGCCTTCCTTCTGCCACATAGACTGATGGCTTGGAAAGGTCTCCCCTTGATAAAGATTTTCCGGCGCCCGGCGAGCTTCCGGCATGCCGTCACTCTGCCGGAACCTTCTAACTTACCTATACAGTGGACAGTCACTCCTTCCCCCTGCCGGCCCAGTGCCGGCAGTGTTTATTGTTCAGCTATAGATGATAGCCAGTACATCTATGGTATATCATATACCCTAGACTGAAAACTATCATGAATAGTTGTGCAGTTAAAATTTTCCAGTATACTCTGTGTATCCAGGCGCAGTCTTTTGCCTGGACCTATCCTGATTAGGGGGGGATTAGAACATCCTCCCTCTTTTCTTCTATACTGAATGATTTCAGTTCTCCCTCTCACTGTATCTAATTCCTTGGAGGAAGCCTAAGCTTGGCTCATCCAATATGGCTGTTCTTCCTCCTTCTAGGACTCATGATGGGGTCCTTGAACTAGTTATGGTGTGGGGTCGTGGCAATTGGCTGGGCGGGATGCACAAGTATGTGTCTTTCCTGCCTCCTTTCTAGCTTATCTATCCTAAGCTTATACATAAAAGGAATCTTATATTATAAGTTTAATAACTTAATACTAATCTAAGATTATTGTAAGTCATCCTGTCATTGACTTCCAAAGACTCATTTGCCTCTTTCTTTTACAGGAGGAGTACCTACAGTGTGAGAGCGCCTTCTGTAGCGTTCGTCGCCCCGACTTTTACGGCCACCTGGCGTGCCGAACCCACGCCGGCTGTTCAATCTCGAAGGGAAATCTTCGCTATTGGGACCTGCAGGTCTTCCCTGTGTGCAAGAACCTGCTCGATGAAGCATTTGATAACCCTCCGTCAGCGGAGGCCAGGGACATCGCCCGAGAGAAACTGCGCAAGTGGGTGCGTGGTTTCCAAAAGAACGCAACGGGGCCTTATCTCCCAAGCTAACGGATGAGAGCCTTGCTCTTTCCCAAGGCATCTGCGGATGCCGTCATTCCCAAGGATGAGATCTCCTGTGTCCAACTGACGGTTGAACCTGATGTTTCGGACGCTCTCCAAGACTGTCACATAGACGAAGTGGAGATGTCGGATGTGTCTGATAATACCAAAAGGACCCTGATGGCTGAGGCGAGGGTCAAGAAGAAGAGGAAGATCAAGTGGAGATTCCTGACTCCGAGGGCAAGATCGCCCGCGCACCTTCTGTCTCTTCCGTTGTAATTTCGGAACCAGTCCCCTCTACATATGCCACTCCAGTACCTGCAGTGGTAGGCACCCAGGATACCCTCCAAGCGTTGGTGGCACTCCTGGATGAGAAGTTCCGCCAGGGGCATGTGGACCTCAAGAAGGAGATTATGAGCATGTCAAAACAGATGCCAAAGAAGATCAGCGTCAAGGATCTTCCCGCCTGCTCGGTGACAAACCCTTGGTGGCATGCTGAACACATGCCCATTACAAGTGGACGCATCGTTATCAACTCCAAGCTAGGCGCCGTTCCCCTTGAAGAGGTGGAGTTCTGGCCTAACTTTGAAGCTTATCCGGATTTTTATGTCCGTCTCAAATCTGAACCAGTCTCCAAGGAGGAGACCGAGCCTTAGGAGGTCATAGTGTTTGACCATACTAAGACTCAAGCTCTTCTGGCCGACTGCCTCAAGAGCAGGGGCTACACCCATTCCAAGGTGCCGGCCCTGAGCAAGAAGCACCCGTCCTTTCTTGCTCCTCCCACCATGGTCTTTCCTTTTGCCGAAAAGGCCTTGCTGGCAGTGTTGAAGGCGGTGGAGGAAGGAAAACCCTGCCCTACATTGGAGGAATGTAGGCCTCTTTCCCTCGACCTCCCTCCCAACGACAAAAGCTGGAAAGATATCCAGTTAACTTTCACGGTTAGACCCTCTTAATGAGAGAATGCCTTGATGAAGTCATTAAGCTTCAGCACGGCATTTCATTCCTGTGCTGAAACTTGGTGACGGGCAAGAGGGCTCTCGAACTTGGGGAAATTGCTCCCCCAGTTCGAATCTAAATTTCTCTCTTTTACCTTTTTCTTTTTCTCAATATTACTTCGACCTTATCCTAATTTCACAAACTTTCTTTAGTCTTGCTTTCCAAACTCTATGAGAAAAATTTCCCTCATTATATGTGTGCATATATTATGTACATATATATTTATTTATTTATTTTTTTTTTCTTTTCTCCTATGGCTTGGATGTTTTTACATCCATTGTAGCCCCGGCGGGGATGTTCATACATCCTTTATTGCTGCCTGCTTTGATGAGTGGGAGGAGGTATCACGGTTGGGAGGTGTTTGCATTCAAAGCTATATGTGAGAGTATTGGATGATTTCAGCCATCCTGAAGATGGTTTGGACCTTTTTGGCGGAACTATTCTCAAGTGTTGGGTCTTCGGAATCCAGGGGGATCCAATGCTTGGGGTAGGACTCTCGGCTTTTGGCCGGAAGCCCGTCATTATAGATATGGGGAGGATGATTCCATAATTTCTTGGTCTCAGTCCTAACAGGCGGGTTCAGCTTACACCTGTGCCTCTATATCTGTTTTGATGCTATCCTTCGGGTAGGGTATGGAGTGGACCATCTGGGAAGTATACTCTCATTGTGCCGATAGTGGAGAGTGCAAATTTCCTTTCTGACGCGTGATGGCCTAACATTCTCGAGCAGGTACATCAAACTAACTCTTTTCCCTCTCTTTAGTATAATGGATTCTTTAAGGAACGAACCCCCATCCCCTGGATACGCTGACTCTCCCCCGGCACTGTTGACGACCTCTGCTAATGTGATAAGGGATAGCTCTGTTGATGACCTCGGAACGGGAAAGGACCATTCTACTGATATTTCTAAATCGAGTAATTTGGGTAACACGAGGAAACTTCGAATCCTCCATGTTACACAAATTTCAATAGAAACAAATTATGATGATCTATGTAAAGCATTTGAATGCTATGAATGCATAAAAGAAATAAGGATGAAACTTGAAGCTGAAACTTGGGATTCATGGATATCTTATAGTAGTTATGACGAAGGATTTAGTGCAATAAGTAATTTGAATAATATTAAAATTAATAACTTGAATGTCGCGGCTGCTCTCTGCGATAAGGTACCAAAAGATTTAGATGTGTACAGGCCTGCCGATTGGTTGGAAAAAGGCGCAGATTTAGTCATGCCCTCCCAGAGAAATCCAAAACCATCCGTGTAGCTTATAGCTGAATCAAAGGGGGTTACAGGGAATTATTTTAAAATATGCAAATTGATTCAGAAAAAAGTAGGAACTATTGCACCAGGCGATATATCTCGTTTCGAAAAAAATAGTTTCCTTATCCATGCCAAATCCAGTACACAGTCGGTAATATTGTCCAATATGAAAATAAATAATGATGACATTAAGTTAGATGTCAAACCCCACCTAAATTTTAGCTACGGAAGGGGCGTAGTTTTTAACAGAGATCTATATGATTTTACAGAGGAGGAGATACTGGCCATGTGTCCATTAAATGTTTGGAAAGTTCATAAAGTCCCAGGTACATCAATGATAATCCTTACGTTCCAGGATGCTGATGTACCTTTTCATATTATTATCGAGAACGAAAGGATTAAAGTAAGACCCTTCAAGCAGAAGCCATTGCAATGCTTTAATTGTTTTAAATTTGGGCACCCGTCCAAAGTTTGCAAAAATGAGAAGATGTGTGGTATTTGCTCCAAATCTTACCATGGAGAGTGTGCACTTGGAGCCAGGTGTTTAAATTGCAGCTCGAATCACAAATCCACAGACAAGATCTGCGAGCTATATAAGTTGGAGGAAGCTGCCCTCAACAAATCAAACTTAGAACACATAAGTGTGACCCATGCCAAAAGACTATTAAATAAATCAAATACATATGCTAAGGCATTAAAATCAAACCAACCTAGCACTGCCAATAGCTCAAAAAAAGTATACTATCTGACAAAATGTCAAATAACGAGGTAACCATATCACCTCCTGAGGCTTTACCACAGTGTATTAACACTAGGTCATTGCCCATTGCTGTACAGTCTTCAGCCGCCATTACAAAAAGTAATACAAACCTCTCTCAGGCCATGTCCTTGCCTGATCTGATGGAGGTTCCACTTAAGACTAACTTACCTGATGCACCTGTTGTGGGAAAGGTGCAAAAACCTCGAATCCCACCATCTATTAATCGTAAAAGAGAGAGACCTCCATCTCTCTCTCCACCCTCCATTAGAAACGTTAAGGTTATGACATCAAATAAATTTGATGTTTTGTCTGTTGATGTTTCTAATGAACCAGAAGATGGACTGAATAAATCAGAAATTCAAGTTGAGGTCCACCATCCACCTCAACAAATAGATAAAAAGAATACAAAGAAAATCACCAACGTTAAACCCAACATAACAAGACCACCTCTGAAGAAACCTACTGGTAATAATGTTACATTAAAAACTTCTAATGGGAAGACCTCATCCAAGACGTCTTCCAGAAATAATCCATAGTTTTCTCCACCATTTTGCAATGGAACTGTCAGGGTTTGAGGGCGAAATATGAAGAACTTAAGCTCCTAATTCATGAGCATTCCCCCATAATTGTATGTCTACAGGAAAGTATGCTTGATTCTAACACTCCTAGTCCTCGAGAGTATGTTAGCTATAGAACACCATATAATCAACAAGCAGGGAGCCATGGCGGAAGTCTCATGTACATTCGTCGAGATGTTCCCCAAATACCCATGTCTATACGTACAACCCTGCAGGCAGTTGTTGTACAAATTGATATAGGGAGAAAATATACAATATGCTCTCTGTACTTACCTCCAAATGATAATATTTTATATGATGATTTAGCAGAGGTCATTCAACAACTCCCTCAACCTTTTCTCTTACTGGGAGATATGAATGGTAGACATCCTTTATGGGGTGATGTTTTGGCCAACACAAGGGGCAATATTATCTCATCAATTGTGGAGAATGAGGATGTGGGACTCCTTAATACAGGAGAGCCCACAAACTTCCATATTCAGACAGGTACTTTGTCATGCATTGACCTTTCAATTGCAAGCTCTAACTGCCTTCTTGATTTTGATTGGAGGACATTAGATGATTGGCATACTAGTGATCATGCACCAATCATTATAAACACCAACAAGTGTCCGCCTTTGCAAAGATTGCCACGTTGGAATCTAGACAAGGCAGACTGGGTTAAATTTTCCGAGTTAAGTGAAATCGAAGGGAGAGCAGAACAGTTTGAAAGTGTTGATGATGCCATAGACCTACTGAATGGAACTCTTCATACAGCAGGAGTCAATTCAATTCCCAAAACAACAGGGTTATTCAAACGACGACCAGTCCCGTGGTGGTCCTCAGAACTAACTGCACTCCACAGAGCCACAAGAAGATCTCTAACACGATTGCGTAGACGCAGAACTGATGAGAATTTAACTATGTACAAGAAATGTAGAGCACAGTTCCGTCGTGCCATGAAAGAAGCAAGGCGCCAGTCATGGATGTCTTTTGTTTCCTCTATTAACAGTAGAACACCACCATCTTCTGTGTGGAGGAAAGTAAAAAAGATAGCTGGCAAATTCACCCCCAACCCACCACCAGTGTTGAAGGTGAATGGCCAGTATGTAACTGAAGCAAATGAAGTTAGCAATGCCCTGGCTAATCATTTTTCAAATGTATCCAGCAAGTGTGAAGGAGCCCCTGGTCACCAGTATAGGAGCACTGAAGAAAAGAAAATTTTAAATTTTGCAACAAGAAGGGAAGAGTCGTATAATTCTCCTTTCACTGAAAGAGAATTTGATTCTGCACTTGCTCATTGCAACGATACAGCCCCTGGACCCGATGGAATTCCATATGCAATGATTAAACATGTACATTTTAACCCTGGATAGGTACGATGGGTCGTTTGCGACCCCGAGCGTCAAAAAAAAACAGGTTTTTCTCACGTGACTCACCCCCGTGACTGAATTTGTGGGTGATCGACCTGCAGGAGGTGTCTCCCCTACACGCTCTAGTAGTGTCCAGATGTGCATTGCTGTAGCTGTACTCCTTCCCCGATTTCTGAGACGCGTCGGGGTCATTCGCGACCGAGTTTACCCTTCTAAGGTAGTTTGCATAATTATCAAAGTTATTACGTATTATGAAATTGTCGTAGAATGGTGCAACTTGTATAGGTTATCAGTTGTGGAAAATCTTGGTGGATTGTTTGGCTACCATGTGCATGATTTTTTTTTTAGTTAAAATGTCGTTCATCACCACGAGGACCATTTTACCGCGAGTGCCCCTTTTTCATTTTTTTTCATTTTTTTGCCAAGTCATTTTTCCGTAAGATATTGCCAAATAGGGTCGTAAAACTTTTGCTTGTTTAGTGTTGGAAAGTGTGTCTAGATGATCTGGCTACCCATGCATGACTTTGTTTTTGTCAGATACGACGTAGTTATTGGTATATTGGGTATTTAACTGCGGTTACCAATTTCTGTTTTTTTTCAATATTTGTAAAAATTACTACGTAGTAAGGAATTGCCGTATATTATTCATTTTTTTTTCATGTTTATGTGTTAGAAAGTGTGCCTTGATGGTTGGGCTAACACGTGCATGTCTTTTTTTTTATCTGAGATGCCGTATATTAGAATGTCGGGCATTTTACCGCGAGTGTCCCTTTTTCATTTTTTTTTCATTTTTGTGCCAAGTCATTTTTCCGTAAGATATTGCGAAATAGTGTCGTAAAACTTTTGCTTTTTTAGTGTTGGAAAGTGTGTCTAGATGATCTGGCTACCCATACGTGATTTTGTTTTTGTCAGATACGACGTAGTTATTGGTATATTGGGTATTTAACTGCGGTTGCCAATTTCTGTTTTTTTTTCAATATTTGTAAAAATTTACTACGTAGTAAGGAATTGCCGTATATTATTGATTTTTTTTTCATGTTTATGTGTTAGAAAGTGTGCCTTGATGGTTGGGCTAACACGTGCATGTCTTTTTTTTTATCTGAGATGCCGTATATTAGAATGTTGGGCATTTTTTCCGCGAGTGCCCCTTTTTATTTGTTTTGCATTTTTTTGCTTAGTCATGTTACCGTAAGGAATTGGCAAGTAGTGTCGCAAAACTTATATTTTTATAGTGTTGGAAAGTGTTTCTAGATGATCTGGCTACCCATGCCTATTTTTTTTTAGCCAGATAGGGCGTATATATAAGTATGTGTTCGATTTTCCTGTGATTGCCATTTTTTCGTTTTTTCCCATTTCTTTCAAAATTACTACGTACTAAGGAACTATCACAGAGTAATATTTCATTTATATGTTTATTTGTCGGAAAATGTGCCTTGATGGTTTGCCTAGCACGTGGCTGAAATTTTTTTTTCTGAAATGCCGTATATTAGAATGGCCATTTTTCCACGAGTGCCCCTTTTTATTTGTTTTGCATTTTTTTGCTTAGTCATGTTACCGTAAGGAATTGGCAAGTAGTGTCGCAAAACTTATAATTTTATAGTGTTGGAAAGTGTTTCTAGATGATCTGGCTACCCATGCCTATCTTCTTTTTTAGCCAGATATGGCGTATATATAGGTATGTGTTCGATTTTCCTGTGATTGCCATTTTTTCGTTTTTTCCCATTTCTTTCAAAATTACTACGTACTAAGGAACTATCACAGAGTAATTATTCATTTAGATGTTTATTTGTCGGAAAATGTGCCTTGATGGTTTGCCTAGCACGTGGCTGAATTTTTTTTTTTTGAAATGCCGTATATTAGAATGTTAGCCATTTTTCTGCGAGTGCCCCTTTTTATTTGTTTTGCATTTTTTTGCTTAGTCATGTTACCGTAAGGAATTGGCAAGTAGTGTCGCAAAACTTATATTTTTATAGTGTTGGAAAGTGTTTCTAGATGATCTGGCTACCCATGCCTATCTTTTTTTTAGCCAGATATGGCGTATATATAGGTATGTGTTCGATTTTCCGGTGATTGCCATTTTTTCGTTTTTTCCCAATTCTTTCAAAATTACTACGTACTAAGGAACTATCACAGAGTAATGATTCCTCTAGATGTTTATTTGTCGGAAAATTTTGTTTACTTTTTTTTTTGATTGAATATCATCAATTTTTTTTAGCTAAAATATTATATTGTTTTACATTTTTTTTTTTCGATTTTATTTCCCTTCAAAAAAAATTTTTTGGGTCAGAATTTTAATTTTATAGTCGTAAAATAATCGTCAATTATCCAGCAACCCACCATACAATTTTTATGCATATCCAATAATAATTAGATTAGTAAATAACACCTTGAAATTGACATACCCTTCCTACATTTCAAGTGGCAGATTAGGGAGTCTGAGTCTGTGGTTGGCGGCCATTTTGTGGACATATCCGAAGCGTAAGCTGCCCTATCTATATATATTCTTGTTCCCTATAGAATTTGTGATATTTTGGTATATTTTTACCTGCATAAATATCATATTATATATTAAATATATGTATTTTTTTACGAAATTTCTAAGTACTCAAAAAATTACCTTTAGATATGGCCCCTGATATAAATGTAATTTACAAAATAATGAAGATTTTTTTACATATTTCTATTTTAGGATAATATATGTTTATTCCCTAAAAAAATTAGCCACTTCCTATTTCATTTGGGTACCCAAAAAAATTCATGAAATTTGGACAAATTTTTTTGGCCAAAAAAAGTTACCCTTTTTTTTCATTTCAGATCTTCACCTCCATGGGTCTGACTTCATCCAAAATACATCAAGATGTGTCCTAAACATTCAAGAATCAATTCCTAAAAGGAATTGTGTATATATGTATAAACTTTTTTTTATGAATTTTTATGTCAGGTCTTTTTTTTTTCTACTTAATTTTTTAAAATATTTATAATAAATAGTTTTTCTGCAGATGAGTAGTATTTATCTTTACAGTTGTTTTAAGCATTCATTGAAGTTTTTTTTGGCAAAAGAAAAAAGGAGGTTACTGCAAAAACTGATTTTTCAAGAATTTTTTTTGGCGTCGGGGTCGTTCGCGTCCGAGTATACCCTTAAAGGGGTGTCCGAGGAGCGTACCTATCCAGGGTTAATACAAAGCTATTTATTTTAAGCATTATTAATAGAATATGGCTTGATCATAGCTACCCGAGTGTTTGGGAACTAGCCATTATTTTAGCCTTTTTAAAACCCGGTAAAGACAAGTTTTTAGCAGCAAACTATCGTCCTATTGCATTGACATCTTGTTTATGTAAAATCATGGAGAAGATGGTCAATGCAAGGCTGATATGGTACCTTGAAAAGAAAGGTATTTTATCACCGATTCAATGTGGATTCCGAAAAATGCACTCAACGACTGATGTGTTGATACGACTAGAGTCTTCTATCTGTGAAGCCTTTGCTTCTAAACAGCACCATGTTACAGTATTTTTTGACCTTGAAAAGGCATATGATACCACATGGAGATATGGTATTCTTAAAACCATTCATGAATTGGGATTGAGAGGAGAGCTGCCACTATTTATTCAGGCATTTCTTTCACGTAGAGTTTTTCAAGTGAGAGTGGGGGAAACTCTATCAGAGAGTAAGTGCCAGGAAGAAGGAGTTCCTCAGGGTAGTGTGCTGAGTGTAACCCTTTTTGCACTAGCAATTAATGGGATATCCTCAGCCATTCCCCAGGATGTTCTCTGAACATTATTTGTGGATGATCTCTCAATATCATTTGCTGGCACTAGAATGGCAATGGTTGAGAGAAAAATCCAACTCTATTGATAAAATTATCCAGTGGGCTGACATGAATGGATTTAAGTTCTCGACAAGTAAAACTACCATTGTCCATTTTTGTCGTATCCGGGGAGTACGTCCAGACCCGGATATATACATTAAAGGTCAACGGATACCATGTGTATCGGAAACCAAATTTTTAGGTTTGATATTTGACTGTAGACTTACATGGGTTTCTCACCTAAAAGCGCTAAAAGCTAAATGTGTTGAAGCTCTGAATATCTTAAAAGTATTGTCCCATACATCATGGGGGGCAGACCGCAATACTATTTTAAAATTATACAAGGCCTTGATTTTTTCCAAAATTAGTTATGGTTGTGAGGTATATTCTTCAGCCACCCCAAGCCGGTTAAAAATATTAGACTCGATACATCATGCAGGTATTAGATTATCTACTGGAGCTTTTAAAACCTCGCCTATCCCAAGTCTCCTTGTTGATGCTGGAGAGTTACCTCTAGACCTTTACCGAATGTCTTCCATTCTTCGGTATTGGTTTAGATTGCAAAGACTCCCTAGCTCTCTAGCCTTTCAGACTGCAAGCCTTGTAAGACACGCATCATACTTTGAGTTGCACCCAAAATCTCCTCAACCTTATGGCTTTCGGGTGAAACGATTATTAAATAGTCTGGATATAATTAAAAATAAGGTACTTCCATTCAAGGTATCATCAACGCCTCCATGGAAGTTACCAGAGATATCTTTTTGTAAATATTTTATTGGAGATAAGAAGAATATGTCAGACATAGAAGCCAGGTCTCTTTTTAATGAACATGTTAAAGAACATAGAGGATCAACTTTTATCTATACTGATGGCTCCAAATCTGATGCTGGCGTTGGATTTGGAGTACATAGTAATGGTTTTAATTGTAGAGGTGCACTTCCTCTGACCGCTTCCATATTTACTGCCAAACTGTATGGCATATTAACCGCTATTGAGAAAATAGCGTTGGAGAAGGAGGATAATTTTACAATTTTTAGTGATGCAAGGAGTGTCCTTCAAGCTATGGAAGTTTTTAATTCTAATAACCCTCTAGTTTTAAAGATTTTAGAATGGCTTTTCCTTATTGGACGGAGAGGTATAACAGTTCAATTTTGTTGGGTTCCAGCACATGTAGGTGTGTCTGGGAATGAGAAGGCAGATTCACTGGCTAAGGAGGCTGCATCCGAGTTGCTGCCAAGAAGGTATCCCATTCCCTGTAATGATTTCTTACCTGACATCAAGAAATTGGTTTGCAATAAATGGCAACAGCAATGGGATAGTCAAAATGGCAATAAAATGAGGGAAGTAACAAATGACATATCTCCTTGGAGGTATAATATGATGCCCCGAAAATGTGAGACGTCTCTTTGTCGTCTCCGTATTGGTCACACTCGGTTGACACACGAGTTTCTGCTGAAGGGCCAACACCAACCGTATTGTGACAACTGTTTGGTACCTCTAACAGTAAGGCATTTGTTGACCGAATGCCCCAATTATAACAACTTGCGGAATAGATATTTGTTTGAGGCTCGAGGTGAGGGTGGCAGGTTCATCCTTGCCAAGATTCTTGGAAATGATGTGTCCTACCATGCAAGTGGCATTTTTAGATTTCTTTCAGAAGCAGGTCTTCTGAAAAATATTTAACTTTTATGAAATTCAATTTTTATGATTTTAATTGAATACTCTTTAATTTTTTATTTTGTTTCATTTTTTATTTTTGTATACATAAATTAAATGTTACCGGCGTCAATGACCTTAGATGTCAGGATGCCTTAAAACTTTAAATCATTCATTCATTCATTCACGGTTAGAAAGTTGGAGGCTGACGTTGCGGGACGTCAGTTTAATGAAAACCTCCCCAAGCTCACCGAGTACCTTCTGCGTCGGGAGCAAGACACAAAAGAGAGGCTGGCTGCCTTTCTGTCTCTTCAAGTACAACTTGAGACTATGGCCGGGGACATTCGGGTCCCAGGCTTCTACATGGTTCTTGCAAAGACCCACCTTGTCACCTTGCTGAAGGATTTGTATAGCTTCATCAAGGCCCTGTAGAGAATTTGTGTTTGCGAATGCCACCGTCAAACACGAACCCGGGAAACTGATTTCCTCCAACATCTGGGGCAAATATCTCTTTCCTGTTGACCTCGTGAAAGAGATTGTAGACAGAGCCGCCACTGAGAACCGGAACCTTCTCAACAAGTGGGGCATGTCCCGAAAGAGGAAATCTTCTCAGGATGATGGCCCCCAACCTAAGAATAAGTCCAATAAGCCCCGACCCCAACAGTGTCAGGCTAAACGCCAGTTTCCGGCACCCGCTACTCCCCAGTTGGTGGCTCAGCCACAGCAGACCTTTCAGTTGGTCTCTCAGCCGGTGGTGGCTCAGTCACCAGTTTTCACACCAGCCTATGAAAGGCAATCCACTACATTTCGCCCCAAAGGTAGAGGTTCCGGCAAAGACTCCTCTCGACGTCCATCTAGAGGGAGAGGAGGAAGGGGAGCAGGCGGCCGAGGTGGTAAATCCTCGGGAAACCAGAAGCAATGAAGTGCTTTCGGTGGGAGGAAGACTCCGCCACTTTCAGGATCGTTGGACCTTCGATCGTTGGGCCCACAGCATAATAAAGAAGGGACTAGGGTGGAGCTGGGTAACACCACCTCCAACCTTCCACCAATTCTTCCAACACTCCACCCCTGTCCTTGAAGAATATGTCTTAGAACTCTTGAACAAGAAGGTGATCAAGAGGGTAAAGTCCACCAGGTTCCAGGGAAGACTATTCTGTGTTCCCAAGAAAGACTCGGACAAACTCAGAGTCATTCTGGATTTGTCCCCTCTCAACAAGTTCATAGCAAACAACAAATTCAAGATGCTGACTCTTCAACATATAAAAGCCCTACTACCTCACAAGGCTTACACGGTCTCGATAGACCTGGCGGACGCCTACTGGCACATTCCAATGAATCACCAGGCTTCCTCCTACCTAGGATTCAAGCTTCAACGAAGGCAGTACGCCTTCAGGGCCATGCCCTTCGGACTCAACATAGCTCCAAGAATCTTCACAAAGCTTTTGAAATCGTGGCGAAGAGAAAAGAGTTAAAATCTATGTCAAAAGCATATAAAATGGGTCCAGCTAGGGTCGACTTGTATGAAGCAATTGTGGAGGATGCTAAACCTTTCGCATGTAAGTCGATCAGATAGCCTAAACAAAAATCCATAGATTTAGAAGATGGATTTTTATCTTTCACACATCGAACCCATTTCTTCCACGAAGTTTCATACTGATTCAAATTAGTGGAAATTTTATAATTTTTTGCAAATGTCGATTTGTCCTGTTGAATTTTGAATCTTTTCCCAGGGCTAATGCGAAAAAATCATGAGATGAAGGGCATTCGGTTATTAGGATGAAGCGAAGACAGTCTTCCTCTGTACTTCTTGAGACAGGCTCAGGCTGGGTAGAGGTACCAGCCTGGAGTTCATCTCTGTCACCAAAGGATACTAGTTGCTCTTCAGCCAAAGAGGAGCAACCAGGGCTGCTGTCCACCTGAACGATCAGAACTCGTCTAACACCTTCAAGAGAAAATTAAAGGGTGGGAATACATGAATCTTCTCCCAATGATTCCAATTCAGGATTAACACACCCATGACTATCACCTCTAGATCTGCATATGGTGCCACATAGATGGGAAGTTTCTTGTTGAGGCTCATTGCAAATAGGCCCACATGAAGACCTGGGACAACCTCCTGTAGAAAAGGGAATGATTTTCATCGAGAGACCATTCTGTCTCTAGTGGATGTGTTCGAGGTAGAGTCTGCCATCCCATTCCGAATTCCGTGAAGGTGAGAGGCAGGTAAAAACCACCTCTTCCTCTGGGCCAATGAAAAAATGGCAATCATTACATGGTTTATTTGGGGAGATCTTGACCCTTGCCTGTTGATGCAATGAACTATTACTCTGCTGTCTAATACGAGACAGAAGTGAATGTTGTTCTGTAATTGTAGCCTTTGCAGGGATAAGAAGACTGCCATGCTTTTCAGAATATTGATGTGGAATTGATTGAAACTCTGGGACCAAGGACCTTACACTTTCTTGAGTGGAGTATTACCCCCCCCCCCCTCCCAACCGTCCAGTGAGGCGTCCATATGTAGAAACACTGTAGGAGGAGGAAAGTACAACGGAACTGTCTTGGAAAGACTTCCGGCATGTGACCACTGACGGAGCTGCCATTGAAGCAACTCCGGGGTCGTCTTTGGATGATTGCAGAGAGCTATGGAAGCTCTCTTCTTCTAAACACTGCTTGCATCTTTGAGTCTGACCTTGAGGAGAGGGTTCGTTATAGAAACGTACTGAGATGAGCCCAGAACCCTTTCCAGACAATGTCTGGTGGTCTTTCTTAACTAGATGAGACCGAACTGACTGGGCTATTTCCTTTCTCTTGGCAGAGGGAATAGAGAAGGTATGTGTCTTTAGATTCCAACGAATCCCTAACCACGGGAACCCTTGAGCCGGGTTCAGTCTTGACTTCTGGAAGTTTATTTGGAATCCTAGATATTGGAGGAATCTTGCCACGTGATATGTTGCTTCCGTGCATTCCCTTGCTGAGGGAGCTCGAATGGCATAGCTCTGAATATATAAGCTTTTCTCTCTAGTCTGAAACCAAGGTAGGGGGAGAAGCGTCAACCTATCGGAAGGTGACAATAAGCGTCGGTAAGATCTATAGAGACGGTGTAAAACCCCCCGAGGTAGTAAGGTCCGTATCTGTGAAATAGTCAGCCTCCAGAACTTGTCGCACTGAGCGAATAGAATTAAATAGGATAAGGCGAGAATAGTTCGAGGAATTATCGAATCTTTCTTTTACACGCAGAATAGACGACCTCGAAACTTCATAGATTTCGTGCAACTGCTAACTCACTTCTTAAAAGGTCCTGCACATATTGTTCCAAATGTGGTGTTGATTTCTGGAAAAAATCTCTTGATCCTCAGGGTTTGTCTCTTCCATTTCCAGCATAGACCGCTGGAAAGCACGCTTTTCGCCCGAGGACTGAGTCACCTGTCCTTGAACAATCTTGGTCTTCCCCCTACTGGAGTATCCTCATTGTTTTGGTTGAGGTCGTGTGTCCCTAGTTCCCCTTTTACTTCGGACACCCCGACTCCTTGGCCTACGTCCTCTTCCGGACCGACCTCTACTCCCTCTCTCAGTCTTGGGGGGGACGAAAGGACAAGGTCCCTTGTTCAAATCCAGGATTGAATGCTTGGGACCGTGAAGTCACTGGGTGAGGAACAGTGGAAGGATTCGGCGAAGCACTACCTGAAGCAGAGATAAAGGGCCTCCTAAGGTAGGTTGAGAGCCAACCCCAGGAATAAACTCCCTATTTAAAGATATTCCCCATCTCTGGAAAAGTCTCATTTTCTGCTGCCGCTTTATCCAAGATCTCCTTTACTAAGTTCTGTGGAAAAAGATCTTTACCCCAAATACAGGTGTCAATAAGACTCTTCGTTTTATGATGAATGGTCGCAATGCTAAAACATGCTTCCTGCAGACTCTTCGAGTCTGAAAAAAGTAAAAAAGATCCTTCAGAAAAGTAGCCATGTGCATCTTGGCCAAAATCGAAAAGACAGGGACATCAACGGATTACCAATTATCATTTGTACAAAGCATTGAAGAGACTTTGAAGCTGATAGTCTCTCCCTAGCCTCCAATTCCACCTTAAGTATTCTCAGCAATCTTTCATTAACTGCCGGCTGGCTATATCCTTTTCTAATTCCCTTCAGCAAAAGTAAACTGAATATCCAACCAGTGTTCAGTGTCAAGGCGAAGAACGAGTGACACAGGTTTCCCTTCTTCCAAGACCGGAAGAGACTTACTTTCCTTGAAGGCCTTTCCACAGCCAAAAAGGCTTTCGAAGCAAAGGGAAAAACCATTGTGTTGGGTGCTATAAAAGTGACCAACCTTTCAGTAAAAGTACCTAATTGTGTGCTAATACACCCTTCTGTCTTTATTTCCTTCACTGCCAGATGCCTCGCTCTGGTGTGAACTAGAAGGATTGTTTCTTAGGGATAGTGTCGTCCCCACGGGACACCTTCAACTAACCTAACATAGCAAAAGGGGTAGGCCTCTATATCTGGATAAAATTCCAGATCAGCAACCGGACTAGAGCCTAGCCCATCTTCAATATGAAAAATACCCCCTGAAAGCACTGCATGACCTGCGTACCTCCACGGGCTCTGTTGCATGTAAGAGGGAGGCTGAGAAGGTAAAACCTTTGTCTTAGAAGGATCCTCTGGAGGTTTCAAAGCCGTGATCTTCTGAAAGGCTTTAAACATCCTTCTTTGGTATTCTTGGGTCCCTTCCATAGAGGCCTTCATGTTTTCCAAGAAGGACCTATCTTCCAAGTTAGATGAGAATTTAGGAAGTGTTGGTTCACCAGGCTCGACCGGGGAAGGAGGAGGGACAGAAACCGGAGGCGTACTTGAAAAGGAAGGTGTAGTCGTAACAGTTGATAGAGGAGCCACCGTAGTGACGGCAGATGAAACAACGGAACGCACTGAGTCTCTCATGGAAGTCACACTAACCTCGTCCAATTCGGACTCGTAAGAATCATCCATGTGAGAGGGTTCATCAAAATCTACTACTGACAGGAAAGCCGATTCTCTATCCGGAGATAAAGAAAAAACCGAGGATAGATTGTCCACGTCAAGGCTCAAAGAACTTAAAGTTTCATCTATATGGAACTGAACGGTAGGTATGGGTCTAGGTGGAGCGTACCCCAATACCGAGTCCGGGACTGCCTTCGGAAAAAGAATATCCTTCCAAGCTACAGAAGGAAGATAAGGAGCCTTTGGCTCAGTTTTCTTTTTGTAGAAGAATACTCAGTCGTCATCAGAAACATCCTCCAATATCCAACCAGAATAATGTAAGTCCTTACACACACTGCAGTCCTGAGGGTCTCAATAGGAGACTGGAACCTTCATTCTCCTGCATTGAGCATGGGTCCTGCAGGTATCATGACCACAGGGATACCTCACGGTCCTGGCACAGATCGGAAC
>NC_090759.1:40868362-40878362 GCF_036898095.1 Palaemon carinicauda
GAAAATTTCAAATTATTAGAAGGCACAGGTTCCATAGGAACGTCAGTCTTTAATAAGGAAAAAACACATCATGCTCTAGGCATGCGGCACTCATGTGACGACTATGACATTTCACCTTGTAAAGAACAGTCTATGAAAAACACTAAGTGTCCCTGAAATCACTACGTATCACACGAGGGTCAACATAGGCACCCGAAGAGTTAAAGTCCCAAGTAACTCACTGTTCTATGCAGAGTTAATTGCAGGTTTCATAACACTACCTGCGGCTACCACGAAATGTTTGACTTCATGCACTTGCTTCGCGTAGTGCTTGAAGAAAACACACGAAGATTTCCAGCCTGTGAAACTCTTGAGGCTTTCGAAATCCATGCTCTGGAAAAAATTCAGAGACGATGCGACTTTTCTAGGATCATGACCTGCGGGTGTACTGTCAGGATCCGCTCTGCGAATGAAGTAGGTGATTTTCACTCTTATTTGTTTTAGTGACAGGTCGCTACCCGATGTTTCTCCTTTGAAGAGTTGGCCTCCACCAAAGTCAGAAGTTCTACGAAGATAGACCTTGAGGCTCTCTACCGGACATAAAGAGGCATCTTCTTTCAGGGGGCAGATTCTCCAAGGGCCCCATCTCTTGGTGGGTAGTTCATTTTTCGCGAGAAACGTCGGATCCGGGAAGAGGGTAAGGTCTCCTGAGTCTGTAAACAGGATGTGACCCTCGTCTCTTGATAATGCCACTATTTCGCTGACTCGGGCTCCTGAGGCAAGAGCAAAAAGAAATATTAACTTTTTTGAGTCAGATCCTTGAGAGGGCACGAATCGTTGTTCAAGTTGGAGGCAAAATGGAGCACCTTGTCCAGGGACCAGGAGATAGGTTTTGGTGGGGGTGCTGGGCGTAGACGAGCGCATGCCTCCGGCAGTTTATTGAAGATGTCGCTGGACAGATCAATCTGGAAGGCGTACAGTAGTGGTCTAGTCAAGGCCGATTTGCAGGTAGAAATCGTGTTGGCTGCTAAGCCCTGTCCATGAAGGTGAATGAAGAAGGACATGCAAAAATCGATGGTGATTTCCGTAGGATTTTTTGCCTTGACGAATTAGACCCACTTTCTCCAGGATGATTCATATTGCCGTCGTGTGGATTCGGTCTTGTATTCCTCGAGGAAGTCTAGACTTTTCTTCGAGATCCCAAACCTTTTCTTCGCGGCTAGGGAGAGAAAATCATGAGATGAAGGTCCCTGACTTTCGATGATGAAGCGAAGACAGTCGACTTCTGTACTTGCTGGGAGAGAACTGGGCCCGGGAGAGGGATCAGCGTGGGCTGTAGCTCCAGGACTAGGGGGTACCAATTACTCCGGGGCCACTTGGGAGCCACCAGGGCCGCTGTCCCTTTGAAGGTTCTCAGCTTGGAGAGGACTTTCAGCAGAAGGTTGGTGGGAGGGAACAGGTAGATCCTGGACCATCTGTTCTAATCCAGTGACATGGCGTCCACTGCTTCTGCCTTGGGGTCCTCGTACGGGGCCACATAACGAGGAAGTTGATTGTTGTCGCTCGTTGCGAAGAGATCGATCTGAAGTTCTGGGACTTGGTGAGAGATGAAGGAGAAGGATCTTGCGTCTAGAGACCATTCCGACTCTATCGGGCTTGTCCGAGATAGAGCGTCCGCCGTCACGTTGCGGAATCCTTGTAGGTGAACTGCAGACAGGTGCCATTTCTTCTTCTCTACCAGGCGGAAGATTGGGAGAAGCACCTGATTTATCTGGGGCGATCTTGAGCCTTGGCGATTGAGACATCGGACTACCACCGAGTTGTCCAGGGTCAGACGAATGTGGATCGAGGGAGGCGGAGAGAGTTTCTTCAGAGTGAGAAGGACCGCCATGGCCTCCAAGATGTTGATGTGAAACGTCTTGAATAGGGGAGACCATGTTCCTTGAGCCTGTTGTTGGTGGGAGTGACCTCCCCAACCCTCCAGCGAAGCATCCGTGTGGATGTTGAGTGATGGAGGTGGATGTTGAAGAGGGATGGACCTTTTCAGGGCCTTTGCTTCCGACCACGGCTTTAGGAGTAACCGAAGTCTGTTTGGGAGCCGTCTCTTGAGGTCTCTTCAAGCGATGGATGCAGAACGTCTCCAGACTCCCGCGGCATCCTTTATCTGTGCACGCAGCACTGGGTTTGTCACTGAGGCGAACTGTAGAGAGCCTAGAACTCGTTCCTACTGACGTCTTGAGATCCGTTTGGATTTCAGCAGTTTTTTGACAGACCCTGCTATTTCTTTCCTTTTCTTCTGGGGGATGGAAAGGCGGTGTGACTGAAGATTCCTCTGGATTCCTAACCATTGGAACTTCTGAGCTGGAGAGAGGCGAGATTTCCTTCTGTCTATCTTGAATCTCAGGTGTTCCAGAAACTGGGTGACTTTGTTGCAGGATCTTAGACAATCTTCGGGCGATGGAGCCCAGACCAGCCAGTCGTCGAGGTAGGCCATCACCTGGACGCCGCGGAGGCGGAGCTGTTGAACGATGGCGTCTGCCAGCTTTGTGAAGATCCGTGGGGCCACATTGAGGCCGATGGGCATGTCCCTGAAAGCGTAGCTTTTCCTTTGGAGTCGAAATCCTAGGTAGGAGGAAGCGTGGTGGTTCATTGGAACGTGCCAGTATGCACCTGCCAGGTCTATGGAGACCGTGTAGGAACCTTGAGGCAGAAGGGTCCTTATCTGTTGAAGAGTCAGCATCTTGAACTTGTTGTTCGCTATGAACTTGTTGAGGGGGGGATAAGTCTAGAATGACTCTGAGTTTGTCGGAGTCCTTCTTGGGGATGCAAAACAGTCTCCCTTGGAACCTGGTTGACTTTACCCTCCTTATCACCTTCTTGTTCAAGAGTTCTTGGACTTATTCTTCCAGAAGGGGGGTTGACTGTTGGAAGAATTGCTGGAAAGTTGGGGGTGGATGAGTCCAGCTCCAGCCTAGACCCTTTATGACGATGCTGTGTGCCCAGGGATCGAAGGTCCAACGATCCTGGAATTGGCGGAGTCTTCCTCCCACCGGAAGCACTTCATTGCTTCTGGTTTCCCGAGGGTTTGCTACCTTGGCCGCTAGCTCCCTTTCCTCCTCTGCCTCTGGAGGGACGGCGAGATGCATCTCTGCCTGCGCCCCTGTTTAAGCCTCTACCTTTGGGACGAAAGGTAGTTGACTGTTGCTCAAAAGCAGGGGTGAAGACCGGCGACTGTGACAAGACCGGTTGGGTGACCAATTGAAAGGTCTGCTGTGGCTGAGCTGCCACTTGGGGAGTAGCGGATCCCGGAAACTGCCGTCTCTGTTGACGTTGCTGGGGTTTCGGTTTCGTGGGTTTCCTCTTAGGTTGAGGGCCGTCGTCCTGAGAGGATTTCCTTTTCTTCGACATGCCCCATTTGTGGAGAAGGTTCCTGTTCTCCGTGGCGGCCTTGTCGGTGATCTCTTTCACTAGGGAGGAGGGAAAGAGGTGCTTACCCCAGATGTTGGAGGAAATCAGCCTCCGGGGTTCGTGTCTCACTGTAGCACTTGAGAACACGAATTCACGACAGGCTCTACGAGCCTTCGTGAAGCTCTACAGATCCTTTACTACGGTCGCCAAATGTGTTTTGGCGAGGACCATGTAGTAGTCAGGGACCCTAGTGTCACCGGCCATGACTTCGAGCTGTACTTGGAGGGACATAGATGCGGCGAGCCTTTCCTTCGTATCATGTTCCCGACGAAGGAGATGGTCATTAAGTTTTGGGAGGTCCTCGTTAAACTGACGACCAGCGACGTCAGGTTCTAGTTTTCCCACTACAAATATTGACTGGACGTCTTTCAAGTGTCTAACATCAGGGGGAGTAGTCAGGGAGAAGGGTCTGCACTCCTCCAGTGCAGGGCAAGGTTTTCCTTCTTCCACTGCCTTATGCACCGCAGTGAAGGCCTTTTCCAAAAAGGGGAAGGTCGCATCGTCTGGTGCGACGTAGGTCGGGTGCTTCTTGCTAAGCGCCGGTAGTTTTGAGCAGGTGAAGCCCCTGCTTTTCACTGTATTGGCCAACATAGCCTGGGCCTTCGGGAGATCGAACACTATAACCTCCTTCGGTTCGGTCTCTTCTTTAGAGGCAGGTTCAGATCTAAGTCGGACGTAACAGTCCGGGTAAGCCTCAAAGTTTGGGAAGAATTCCACTTCTTCCAGCGCGATCGAGCCGACCTTTTCGCTTATGAAGATCTTGCCCGTAGTGATCGGCATGTGCTCGGCATACCTCCAGGGGTTAGTATCCGAGCATGCAGGGAGGTCCTTAACCGAAATCCTTTTCGGCTGCTTCGAACTTCCCATGTTGGACCTGAAGAACTCATGCGTCTCGCGGAGTTTCTTATCCATGAGAGCCTCAAGCATTTTGAAGATCTCCTAGGCGTTGGATGGGGTAGGATCCAGGGTAGCGGATGTAGACGGGAGTGATACATCCGTCAGTGTAGGAGTCGGTGTGGGGGTGGATGTTGGAGCGACCTCCTGCTCCGACTCAGGGTATTCCACCCGATCTTCCTCATAGTCCAGTTCGTCGCCCATGAGGTTCCTCTCCGTATTCTCCGACACTTCCGACATACGTTCCTCGTTGTCGGCATCCAAACGGCACTCGTGCATGGACTGAGCCATGACTACATCTGGTTCCACCACTAACTGGACGGTGGGAATCTGATCTTTGGGGACCACTGAGTCTGGTGATGCCTTCGGGAAAAGCAAGGCCATCAAATCTTCGGTGGCGAGATATGGTCCGGTGGCGTTCTTCTGGAAGCCACGCACACCACTTGCGTAGCTTCTCTCGAGAAGAGTCCCTTACCTCCGCTGAAGGAGGATTGTCGAACGCTTCGACCAGGCGGTCCTTGCAGACTGTACAGTGCTGCGGGTCCCAAAATTTCAGATCGCCTTTCTTATTGGCGCAAGGGGCGTGGGTCCTACACGCCGTGTGCCCGTAGAAGTGCGGGCGCTTCACTTCACAGAAGTTGTGGTCACATTTCACGTACTCCTCCTGTAAGAGAAAGAGAACATGAGTATACAGAAGTCATACAAATGACTTATATTACTCTAAAGTTAAATATTAAGTAGTTAACTTTAACTTAACATTAATTAAATAATAACATTGTAATGTTAGAGAGTGGAGCGGGAAATGAAGTAGATAGACACATACTCTGTGTATCCCGCCCAGCTGGTTACCGTAACCTTATCAGTAGGCAATTTGTTTGTGACCGAGGACACAAAGCAGAATTCTTCAATGATCACCAAGGAAGGCAGAAGGTAATTCTAGCAGGGATTGCCTAAGATGTATATCAAGGATTGAGACCACTCAGGCCAGTAGTTTGGGGGGTTGTAGAAGACCCCATAGGACAACGGTTTCCGGCAACCAGCCGTGCTAAGACACACACAGCATGCTGGAAAATTGTGATATGCAAGAAGACAGCACGGCTGTTAATAGAACGGTAAGACAATACCTATCCATTGGGGTAGCCAAGCTATCTGGTTGCAGTGTAGGGCTATCAGCATGAAGTTGATAGCTGGGAGAAGGGGTGCAAGTCTCTTGGCGTCTCCGGAGGGCGCCGGCAGACCGGCGGAACGCTGGAGGCCGCTCCAGCAGGGTTTCTGGCATTAGGGAAGACACATAGAGAAGTCAGGTGTAATGCCAGGTTGGCGGCCCCCGGCACAGCGGCGGCACGCCGGCAGGAGGCGGAGGCTCCGCTGCCGGCTTGGTGACAAGGTCATAGGATAAGGAAGGGGGTTATAGCATACCCAGACCGCCGGCAATCGATGCCGGCACGCCGGAGGCCGGCCCGAAAGACGGACGACCGAAGCTAGGTAGTGTAAGGGTAGGCCATCGGCTATACACCGACAGAAGGCGGCAGCCCTCCGGCACGTGGAGAACTGTCGACTAGGGAGGATACAGGAATGTGTCACCAAAGGAGGGCGGTATCGCCGGCACTAGAGGCGGCAAGGGACCGGCACGAGGGCAGGAAGAGAGACAGAAGGAGGGATGGAGGGGTAAGAATACGAACCCCTATAGCATCCCACCTGAATGAGTGTACCCATGATAGGGGCTAGCCCTATCACCCAATGGCAGGGAGCCGGGTGCCAGAGTAGCCCAAGGGAGGGCCAGGGAACACCCAAGAGAGGGGGAACCCCTGCGGACAAAACGTTTCCAGTGGCTAACCCCATAGGACGCTATGAAGGGTATATGTACCAGAGCGGACTGCCCACAGGGACTCAAGATAGCCCTATCAATCCACCCTAAGGAGGAGTTGTAGGACTAGGGACAGATGTGTATAGGCTAGATCATACTAAGGGATAGGGGGGGAGGGGAAAGAAGAAGGGTCTTCCATAGGGGAGGCTCTGTACAAAAACGGCCACCAAGGAAGGGAGAACGCTCCGTAGCCTAGGGTAGGCAACCTGAATGAGAACGGTGCATGGGTACCGTTTCAAGCAAAGTACAGAACTAGGCCCCCCCCCCTCCCCCCGAGGCCTAACCTAGAGAAGGGATGTTAAACCCCAAGCTAGGTAGGCTGGAAGACATATCGCAAGTTGCAATGAAGGTCAGGTAACCTAACCTCAGCAACTGAGGAAGGACAGGCCGTTCCTCTTTCTCGGACGCAACCCTAAGGGGGGATCATTCCCTTAGGGAGGACAGAGAAGCGATAAATACTCTGATACGGACATGATCCCCTTACGTGGTAGGGGGAGCGTGGCCACACGGAGGGAATGCCCTAAGGCAGGGGGTGAAGGGAGCATATAGGGGTCCTACAATTAGGTTAGGTTAGAAAGGCACACTATCAAACCGATCCCCTATATGGTCCCTGAAGGCGAAAACACTTGCATCACAGTAAACAGTATCATAAAATAATGCCACTATCTTCATAACTTAACCTAGGATCACTGGAATATATCATGCATGAACACTGGTGTTAGGCGCTCTGGCCTAGGGGCTAAGCTAGCGAACTAGCATGGGGTCAGGCGATGACCGATAAAAAAGCGTCAAAACACGATATATGAAGTTCCTAGCTATGAAGACTAAATAACTAACAGTATCAATTAGTTAAAAGGCCGGAATAAGCTGTTCAGGCTAGCTAAATAAGGCATGCAGGGGAACAGCGATGCCATAAAATGGCGTGTCCAGTAGTAGCACAGCTCTGCCAGAAAACACGAAATATCTCGAAACGTATAAGTTACTTTACGGTCAGAGCTTATTTTGAACAATACTGGGACCTGGTACTCAACTTTCCAGAAGAAGGCGAGGCTGAAGGTAGCGACATTGCGAAGATGTAAGCCGATGAAAAAGCACAAGGGAAAATCCGTCTTAGCAAGGCAAGCTACTAAAAGAAGGATGAGGACGGACGTGACGTCATTTAGCAATGGCGCCCGTTTGTTTACGTTTCGAGTACCAAAAGTAGCCACGGACGAGTATAGCTGTGGAACGGCTCCCCAGCTATTCTCCGCCCCTCCATATCGAAGTGTTAACTCTATATGGGGTGCAGATAGCTATGTGGCGCGTTAATACATGCGTCCCCTGTTGATATACGATGTCTTAAAGGGAAACCTTTAGGATACTCGCTCCAGAAGTTAGAATTCTGTGATAACCTGTGGTTAAATTCTCTGGGAATATCTTAGTAGTTAATATACCCAAGGAAGCTACCAATAAGGAACCTTCCATCAGGACGCCATGGCTTGAGCCCAAAAAAATCTCTATTGGGGCAAAGAAGAAGAAGCATATACCCATCAAAAAGAGAGAGGGATCAGTTATAACAACTGAGGATGAAGAAAGGCAACGTTAGATGGAACATTTTAGTGATGTCATGAATAGGAGATATGAAGGGAATAATTTGATTGATTTACCTGAAGCTGAGTTAAGATCTTGATGTGCCCAGGAATGAATTCAGTGTGTTAGAAGGCGAAGCTATTCTTAAAAATCTCAAGAGGTGGAAAGCCCCTGGATACGATGGAATAACTGCTGAGATGATATAGGCTGAAAATGAAGTGACTCCCAGAATACTTACAAGATTATTTTGTAGAATGTGGCATGGAGAGACAAAACCTGATGAATGGGAGCTAGGAGTGTTGGTGAAAGTGGCAAAAAAAAGATCTGACTGATTGCAATAATTACAGAGTCATCACACATCAATTGTCATGAAATTATATAGTTTGCTTATTCTAAAGAGGGTAGAGAGAAAGATTGATGAGAAGCGGAGAGATGAACAAGCGGGATTTAGAAGAAGTAGAAGTTGTACTGACCAAATTTTCATTTAACATGTTGTGCAGCAATGTGTATAATATAGGAATCCACTGTTGATAGCATTTGTGGACTATGAAAAGCCCTTGATAATGTGCACCGGCCAATTCTGTTGAGAGTCCTGCGTTATCATGAGAATATCAAGTGCAATGTCAATGTTAGTGGAGTCCTATCAAATAAATTTCCATTGAACACTGGCGTATTCCAAGGGAATGTATTGTCACCTATGTGGTTTATACTCCAAATGGATTTTGTAATGCATAGAACAGTTGGAGATGGGGGAGAAGGGTTGGACTGGATTGGTAATAGGAGGTTAGCTGACCTAGAGTATGCTGATGACGCTGTCCTTATTAGTAGAGCACCACAGGATTTGCAATGCTTACTTACCAGAATGTATGAAATATCACAGGAGGTTGGGCTTAAGATGAATAGAAGAAAGACAGAGATGATGAGAATGGAATGTGCAATGGAAGGTAAAATATCATTGGAAGGAGAAAGGATTAATGAGGTAGAATCATTTAAATATTTAAGAACTATAATCTGTAATACAGAGTCTTTAGAATTGGAATTTAATGAAAGATTGGAAGAAGCAAATCAGACAATGGCTAGGTTATTTAAAATTTGGAAAGAAAATTGTCTGAAATTACTCACAAAATTCAGACTATATATCAGTTTAGTGAGATCATTGTTACTGTATGGACATGAGTCGTTGTATGACAATGAAGCTATATCTAACAGATTTTTTAGATTTGAGAACAAAGCCCTGAGAAGAATATTGGGAGTTAAATGGAAGGACAGGATTAGAAATGAAACTACAAGAGATTACTCAAGTGCCACATGTGGATGAGATCATGGTGAGGGGACAGATGGTGATGGTTTGGGCATACTCTTTGCACTTTCCAAGAGAGATTAGTTCACCAGACTTTCAACTGGGCTCCACAAGGCACTAGAAGAGTTGGAAGACCCAGACCTGCATGGCTGATGACTATGAAGTGTGAAATAGATGATGAATGGAGAAGTATTGATTTAAAAGTTCAAGATAGAGACGACTGGCGAAATCCAACCGAGGCCCTTTGCGTCAATAGCTTTAGGAAGAGATGATGATATATATATATATATAAATATATATATATATATATATATATATATATATATATATATATATATATATATATGTGGTAATATATGTTCAATGTAGTTTTACATTTATGCTCTCATGTACATTGTGTTTCTCTGCTTGCATTTACCAGCTTATTATGTTGCTATTTGTGTGTCTTCGTGCATATTATTGCTTGTGGATGGCCCTGTGTTGTCTGGCCCTTACTTTGATGTATTTGTTTGTTATTGTGCATGTAAAGTAGTACGTGTTGTAATAGTGGCTGTTTCTATTGTTTCAGGAGGTGACTCCAGTTTTTGTGTGCAATAAAACCTATAACAGGTTTTTATTGATCCCCATGGTTCCCCCTGAGTTTAGGCATACATAGATGATTTCCTTGTGTGTGCTTTTGCATGTATAAATAATTGCAATATTCATATTTTTTAAACCATTTGAAAGGCCATTCTTTTTGCTTGCTCCTGCTCTGAAGAATTATATAACAGTAACATTTTAAATTAAAATCTATATCATATTTTCTAAGCCCACGATAAAAAGAAAACTTTTCCGGAATCAAATGAAAATTGTTCAACACATTGTCCTACAATACATTTTTGTTTATTTATATATCTTTTATAGGAAATCTATTCAGCTTTCGA
>NC_090759.1:40883362-40945862 GCF_036898095.1 Palaemon carinicauda
TCCGCCTCATTCAGCGATCCGGTAGGCCACGACGTCTGTGCCATCCCCTACGTCCGTGAGCCGGGCCATTCCCCTTACATGGTGTGGTTCCCAGAGGCATGCACACTGTGCTATGACCTTTCATCCATCCTTTGGAATGACGAAGTGAGTATTTTCAATAATATTTTTAAGGTTATAACATATTTTGATGAATTTAGTTGTTACTTTCTGTGATGTTGATACTATTTACCTTTCTGAGTATTTTTTCCTTCAATCTCTTTAATATTCTCACCTCTTTCAGGCCGACGAGGATTCCCTCCGGACTGCAAGGACGAGCCTCCGATCTTGGGTTTCGGGCTTTGGGCGTAACGCTCCCTCCGGGGCTCCATACCTCCTCGACGTAGACATGGCCTCCCGTCTCTTTCTGGGCTCCTCAGCGGCGGTTCCCTCTTCCTTGGCTATCCCTATAATTGAAGCCATCAGAGCGACTATCCCTCAGGATGATAACCAGCTATCAGGGGACGTCTCCGCCATGAATCTCAACGTGGAGCCCATGGACGAGCAGGTGAGTGGTGCTGAGTTGGCAGATCCTTTTCTCTCGTCTTCTCTTTCTCCTGCCTCTTCTTTCCTCAGCTTCGATAAGACCCAGGCTTCTACCTTGGATTCCTCTCTCTCTGTACGACCCATGGTAAAGCTCCTACGCAACTACAAACCAAAATCTCGTACTTCAGCTTCGCCATCTGTGTCTCCGGTTCCAGGACCTTCCACTATTCCTGACATCCCTCTGGGATCTAAACCTCCTCAACCTTCCAAGAAAGGCAAGTCCGCTAAGGCCAAGGCTTCGTCGACAAGCAGTTCCTCGGAACCCCCATTGTCAGAAATGATAAAGGAGATAGTGCAGACTCAGATGCTACAACAATCTGGGGTAATAATAACGAAGCTGAAAGACATGGTGGCCAATCTCCTCCGTGCCGGCAATCAGGCGGCGCCGCCAGTAGCCCCAGACTCCTCTAAGTTGCCTCCTTTCGAAAAGAACAATCCATGGAGGTTTGCTAAACATGCACTCTTTATAGATGGTGCATTAACTCTAGAGGGATTAGGGACCCGCCCTCTAGATGATCTTGAATTTTACCCTCCGGGGCTTCAGTTCCCCTTCAATGGTTTCGTCTGGCTGAAAGAACATGCTTTTGTTAGGATGGATAAAGTCCCTAAAGATACTGTCATCTTTCCTAAGGAGCAAGCCAAGCTGTCTGGGCTCGGACTCTTGCCGACTGGGGTTGCGTCAACTCCAAACTGACCCCCCATAAAGGTTCGTATACAATTTTTACCACACCTCAATCCGTCCCGTCTCCTCTTACTGATAAAATGGCCGAGTTGACGATCCAATCGGCCAAGGAGGGCTCCCTTGTGCCTGTCCTCAAGGAGACGGACCCCACCTCAATGCTTCTTCCGGGCCCCTCCGCCCTTTGGAAGGATGCCTCTGCTACCTTTACGGTGGGAAAGTTCGACCCGGACTGCGCCTCATCTCTCTTCTCTGAGAAGCTCCCCAAGTTACCAGATCACCTTCTCAAGTCAGAGTTCGACGCTAGAAACAGACTAGCTAGGTCTCTTCACTCCATGATCTCGACAGAGATGTTAGCCTCCCTATACCCGGATGAGACTCTATTCCGGGTGTTTGCTAAGAACAACCTCCAAACATTCCAGTTCGACCTGCACGATTTCTGGACATCCCCGGATAAACTGCAGGAAGCATGTTCTGGCTGAAGCGTCCATTAGGCATGAGCCAAATAGACTCATAGCCTCCTCCTGTTGGGGCAAGACTCTGTTTCCACAGGAGGAAGTAGACAAAGTTTTACAAGATGCCGCTATGGCTAACCAGAACTTACAAGTGAGATGGGGTCTTTCGACCAAACGAAAGGTAGATTCAGGAAAGCAGTCTTTCTTCAAAAAAAAAGCAACGCTTCACCCCGTACAAGACCGGCCGGGGACAGTTCCATCAAGGCCCTCACTCGTCAACTCCTTCTACCTCTAAGACGACTTTTCCACATTCAGCTCCTCCACCGCAGGTGGTGTACCTTCCTGCTCCCCAAGGTACCCAACCTACCCCCATGGCTCCTTGGATGCCCTCCCCGGCCTTCAATCCAGCTTATGAAGCCACTAGTACCTTTCGAGGATACTCTAGAGGCGGCAACAGGGGTAGAGGTCAGTTCCGCCACCGAGGTGGACCAAGAGACAAGGGTCCTCGTGGAGCACATGGATCTAAATTCACCCCCTCTCAATGAAGGGAATCAGGTAGGAGGGAGACTATACCACTTCCGGGACCAATGGACCTTCAGTCCTTGGGCCCACAGCATAGTCTCGAAGGGCCTAGGTTGGAAATGGTCACAAGGGGTAGAGGTCAGTTCCACCACCGAGGTGGACCAAGAGACAAGGGTCCTCGTGGAGCACATGGATCTAAATTCACCCCCTCTCAATGAAGGGAATCAGGTAGGAGGGAGACTATATCACTTCCGGGACCAATGGACCTTCAGTCCTTGGGCCCACAGCATAGTCTCGAAGGGCCTAGGTTGGAAATGGTCACAAGGATCTCCACCTCCAGCAGTGACCTTCTTCCAGAAACCGACTCCAATCTTGGAGGAATACACCAAAGAATTACTCAAGAAGAAAGCCATAAAGAGAGTACGGTCACTGAAATTTCAAGGGCGCCTGTTCACAGTCCCCAAGAAGAATTCGTCGGCGCTGAGAGTAGTCCTGGACTTGTCAAAACTTAATTCTTATATATATGTATATATATATATATATTTATATATATATATATATATATATGTATATATATATATATATTCATATATACATATATATATATATTTATATATATATATATATATATATATATATATATATATACATATATATATATATATATATATATATATATATATATATGTATATATATATATATATATATATATATATATATATTATATATATTCATATATATATATATATAATATATATATATATATAATATATATATATATATATATAATATATATAATATATATATATATATATATATATATATATATATTATAGATATATATATATATATATATATATATATATATATATATATATATATATATATATATATATATATATATATATATCGGATTTTGAGCGAAGCAAAAAATTTATTTTTGGTTGAGATGGCCATGTCCTGATGGAAGGTTCCTATAGGTAGATTTCTAAGGGATATTTGGCTACAGTGATATTCCCAGAGAATTGACCTTCAGGTCTCCAGAATTCTAATATCTGGCACGAATATCCTTAAAATTTTTCTCAAGGATGTCGCATAATATCACGGGACGTATATCTTGATACGACACATAGCAATCTTCACCCTGAATACCGTTTTCGTTTCGAGGGGGAAGAGTGGCGAAAAACAGAAGGGGAGCCGTTATCAAAGTTACCCTTCCTCCCGTACTACTACGAGTATCCAAGATGGCACTCATTCCTTGTAGCATTGAGCATGTGCTACAGATAAAGTAGTTGTGGGAGGGATATTGCCCAAGCCTTTTTTATGGAAAAGGAAGGCAGATCCATCAGGACGACATGGCCATCTCGCCCAAAAATAGATTTTTCGCTTCGCTCAAAATCCGTTTTTTGGGCTCAAGCCATGTCGTCCTGATGGAAGATTACCAGAGAATTACTAGAAAGTACTGTATCTGTGGATTTCATAGGTGCCTTAACCTTGGGACAATTTTTCTATGGTCATCCAGACCATTGAGACAAATAACGTTACCGTTATCTGTCATTACCACTAATCATGAACAATGTTAGTGCTTCCTGCCTCCTGGAGGGAAGAGTCATACTAGACAGTAGAAAAGAGGTCTCAAGGTTTGCATATATTGTATGAACAAACATAAGTATCCACTAGATATACAAAAGTCTCACGGTTTGTATATGTTGTCGGAACAACTAAGTATCAACTACAATGATGCCTCAGGATACGAAAGTAATCCTTTCAGGATACGGTTTCGTATCCTGATTTTTTCGTATCCTGAGTCGCGTTTTACATGTAAATAGGCTGATCCGTTCCAAGCCTTACGAAAAGACACCTTTTCTTCCATAAACACGCTAAACTGTAGTAATAAACATGCAATGCAGCCATTTCTATCATTCAATAATTAACCCAACCGTTAAAAACAGCCTAATCCATTCCAGAAACCACTATGAGATTATTCAATAATGTAGTTATAGCCTAGTTATCCCCCCCAAGCCCTAAGAAAATGGTCCGTTTTCTTTACTACTGTATAAAAGTTACGGTACTGTATGTAAAGCATTTGGATCAGTGAAGGTGTATTGTTACCTGTACGTACACCTAAATTAAGGATTGATACTCTGAAAAAAAGGTTACAGTTAATTAGTGTAACAAAAAAAGTTGAAACTTACCTTTTGATTAAGACGATGTCCGATAGCGAAGTCGCGGCAGAGGAGGATGGCATAAGGCAGAAAACGTAACAAGTGACAGACTACGTACAGTAATTTACACACTTAACACATTAACACTTAAACTTTACGAAATAAAAAAATGGCAGAAATAATTAACACTTAACATTACGTATGGAAAACTATAAAATGAAAGAAAAAATTACTTTAACACTTAACGGTAACATAAAACTTAAAATTGAATTTTTTTTTTTTGCTTTTTTATAACATTTTCTAAATCTCTTCTACTTCTCCATCACTTTCTTTTTTCTGTTTCTTTTCTTTACTTTCACCTTCTAATTCTTCATCACTTCCTCTTTTCTGTTTCTTTTCTTCACTTTCACCTTCGTCTTGGCCTACTAATACCACTGGCCTCTTTAAAAAGAAACTATCCATTGAAGCTTGTTTCTGCCTACTTTTCAACACATTTCTAAAATGCGTTAGGCAAACGTCATTGCAGTGTTGAAGCGCACGGTTGGTATAAACTTTTTCTGGATGTTCCTTTTTGACGTAGTTTGCCATTTTATGGAAACATGCGAGAATTTCCTTGATGTCTGCCGTTTTCAAAGTTGTAACATCCTCCTCATCACCGCTAGAGAACTGCTCTTGAACATCACTCACTTGCATCGTCTCCAACTCCTTCAGTTCGTCTGTCGTCAACTCCTCGTGGTGCTCCTCGATAAGTTCATCTATATCCTCGGCGCTAACTTCCAGCCCCATGGACGTACCAAGATGTACGATGTCAGCCACCTCAGACTGCTGAATTGGTTCAGGATCGTCAACGATCTCGGCTTCGCCTCCAGGCTTCCCGAACCCCTCAAAGTCTCGTGCAGAGACAGCATCAGGCCACAGCTTCCTCCAAGATGAGTTCAGGGTACGCCTCGAAACTTCCTGCCAAGCGAGATCGATGAGTTTGAGGCATATCATGATGTTAAAGTGATCTTTCCAAAATTCACGCAGAGTTAGGTTTGTACTCTCTGTGACTTGGAAACATCTCTGGAAGAGATGCTTCGTGTACAATTTTTTTAAATTTGAAATAACTTGCTGGTCCATGGGCTGGAGGAGAGGGGTGGTGTTAGGCGGTAGATATAGGACCTTTATGAAGGAATACTCGGCCAGAAGATATTCCTCGAGGCCAGGAGGGTGAGCTGGAGCATTGTCCAACACCAGCAGACATTTCATATTTTCGGACAGTCGGACCGAAGCAGACATTCACCCAATCAATGAAAAGTTGCCTCGTTACCCAGGCTTTAGCATTCGCCCTCCACATCACGGGAAGGTTCTCCTTGATGACTTTGTGGGCTTTGAAGGCTCGGGGATTTTCTGAATGGTACACCAGCAGGGGCTTTATCTTGCAGTCCCCACTGGCGTTTGCACAAAAAGCAAGGGTAAGCCTGTCCTTCATAGGCTTATGTCCGGGTAGCCTCTTCTCCTCCGCCGTGATGAACGTCCGACGAGGCATTTTCTTCCAAAAAAAAGTCCAGTTTCGTCGCAATTGAAAACTTGCTGCGAACTGTAAGCCTTCCTGCAGAGTCAACTCGTCAAACGTTTTAACAAAGGCTTCGGCGGCCTTCGTGTCCGAGCTGGCTGCCTCCCCATGCCGTACCACTGAATGAATGCCAGTCCTTTTCTTGAATTTCTCAAACCACCCACGAGAAGCCTTGAACTCTGGGGCTTCCTGCTGGGATGTTCCTTCTCCTGCCCCTTCTTCGGCCTGAGAACGCACGAGATCACCGAAAATGGCGGAGGCCTTCTGGCAAATTGTAGTCTCAGTGATGGTGTCTCCTGAGATCTCTTTGTCCTAGATCCACACAAGAAGCAGCCTCACCATCTCTTCATGCACGTGGGTTCTCTTGTTGGAGAAAATAGTGACGCCCTTAGAAGGTGTCGCTGCTTTGATGGCCGCCTTCTGCTTCAGGATGGTGCCTATCGTAGATGGATTCCGGCCATACTCCTTGGCGATCGCGCTTAAACGCATGCCAGACTCGTACTTTTTTACGATTTCAAGTTTCGTCTCCATCGAGAGCATCGTCTTCTTCTTCTTTCCTTTGGCAACATTCTTGGGACCCATGGCTACAGTAATACATAATATAATACACTACGTACGTTATATACAGTACAGTGAACCCTCGCTACTTCGCGGTTCGACAATCGCGGATTCACCACTTCGCGGGGTTTTCCCATAACCCATATATATATACATATCGCGGATTTTCCGGAAAATTCGAAAATACCGCGAAATCTGAAGATAACCAAATACGATATTTTGTTACCTGTAATTCCATTAATACTGTAATTATAGTAATATCTGCTCTTACTGATTGTTCATTGCATTACATATGATATATAATTCAGCACAGAAAGAAATAAAACACGAAAAGAGAATGTGATCATACGATAATTCAGTACGTAGTAAAATTAAATCGAACATGAAACGCAAATCAGATGCAGTCATACCATATTAGAATGGTGTGTACTGTAATGGATGTGCTTCTTTTCCATGAATCTTTTGTATGTATACGTACGTAGTACAGTACTGCATCCAATAATATTCTTTGTTGCAAAAATCACATTTCGAATAAGTACTGTAAGCGTACGAGAGAGAGAGAGAGAGAGAGAGAGAGAGAGAGAGAGAGAGAGAGAGAGAGAGGCGTAAAATAGCGTACGTACGTAAATTTTTATTATTATTGTTATTATTATTATTATTGTTGTTGTTGTTGTTAATAAAATTATTATTGTTATTATTATTAATCATTATTATTATTATTATTACTGTACAGTATTATTATCATTATTTATTATTATTACGGTATTGTACTTAATCTACGTACGTTCAGTGTGCGCGGGACATCTTCTATGAGTAACCAACGCACCATAGTACTGTATAAGACGGGTTGTGATTGGTTCAAGCGCTGATAGATGACGAATCAAAACTCAAGTTTTGTTATCTAGCCTGTGATTGGTGTTTTGCCCGCATCTTCTACCCGCAGCATCAAAGTTCTCGCGGGACTGCATCGTTCACTTTCTCTTTCCGCGTATTGCTGAGTAGACGTTCTTAAGTTTGTGAAGTTGAATCTGTGCTGTGTGCGACTGTTTTAAGTTGAACTTTTTGTTGAACTTTCTGTTACAATGGCTCCCAAGCGTTCTGCTTCTAGTAAGGCTGGTAGTGAGCCTAAACGCCACCGAAGAATGATGACGATAGCTGAGAAGGTTACGCTTCTCGACATGTTAAAAGATGGTAGAAGTTACGCGGCCGCCGGCCGCCATTTTGGCATCAACGAATCCACCGTTCGCTACATCAGGAAGGACGAGGCGAACATTAGAAAGACTGCTGCAATCACCTTTAGCAGATCAGCGAAGCGAGTCGTTACAACGCGTAATAAAACGATCGTACGCATGGAAGGTGCTTTAGCTGTGTGGATTGCCGACTGTCGGAAGAAGAACATAGCGTTGGATACGAACACCATCCGAACAAAGGCTTTGAGCTTGTATGAGAATTTTGCGGCAAAGGAACCTCATGACGACGATGGCGACCATGCTGAAGAAGATGATGATGTAGATGATCCTCAACCAGGGACCTCCACTGATTCCCAGCGTCAGAAACAACGTTTTTCCGCCAGCAAAGGATGGTTCGCGAAGTTTCAGAAACGCTTCGCCCTGAAAAGCGTTTCCCTGCATGGGGAGTCTGCTTCCGCTGACACTGCCGCTGCTGAAACTTACGTGAACCAGACTTTCAAGAACATTATCGCTGAAGGTGGATACAAGCCGGAACAAGTGTTTAATATGGATGAAACCGGCTTGTTTTGGAAGAGAATGCCGTCGCGAACTTTCCTGTTCAAAGAGGAAGCCAAAGCCTCTGGCTTTAAGGCATTCAAGGATCGCGTTACCCTCGTGATGTGTGGCAATGCTGCTGGATTTTTGTTAAAGCCGGGGCTTATTTATAAGTCGAAAAATCCTCGCGCTTTGAAAAACAAAAATAAGAATCTCCTTCCCGTGTACTGGATGCATAATCAAAAAGCATGGATTACGAAGATGCTGACCTCCAACTGGTTCCACCAGTGTTTCATCCCGCAAGTCCATGAATATCTCTTAGAGAAGGGCTTGCCATTCAAGATCCTTCTCCTTATGGATAACGCTGGTGGACACGCAACTGACCTGTCGCGTGAGGGCGTTCAGGTTGAGTTCCTGCCACCCAACACCACGTCATTAATTCAACCAATGGACCAGGGGGTTATCAGGGCGTTCAAGGCCCTCTACACGAAGAATACCTTGGCGGACCTCGTTGCGTGTGTGGATGCTGCCCAAGATGACGAGGATGAAGACTTCAACTTGAAGGCGTACTGGCGGCAGTACACCATAGCCACGTGCCTGCAGAATATTCAAAAGGCACTTCAAGAGATGAAACCTGCAACCGTAAATGCGAGCTGGAAGAAGCTGTGGCCCGATATTGTTTACGACGACAAGGGATTTACTCCGTCGGAAATCCAACACTCTGCAATACGGAAATCTGTGCAGTTGGCTGCCATAATTGGGGGTGACGGGTTTGGCGACATGACGACTGAAGACGTCGACGAGTTGTTGGACTGCCATTCCCAGCCCCTAACTGACGCAGACCTCGAAGACCTGACGAAATCGGCAAGTGAGGAAGAGAGTGAGGGTACCCAGGAAGAGACCCAAGAAAATGTAGAAGAAACGGGCTTAACATTAGAACGGCTCGCCAAGTTCTGCAACCATATGAAGGAGGCGAAAGAAATGTTGCAAGAGTGGGACGAGGATATGGTTCGCTCGATGCAATTCTGCATCAAGGTCGATGACATCACGACTCCCTACAGGATGCTCTTGGATCGAAAAAAGAAGCAGCGGCAACAACTTCCGATCACAATGTTTTTTCAGCCTCGCAAAAAAGAGCCAGTTCCTCCTGCTAGTACGCCTTCGGAAGAAATTGAAGAAGTTGAAGAGGTGTCCCAGGAAAAGACACCTCCGTCTGAAGAGACGTAAAATACTATCATTGACTGCACAGTAGAACACATCATCAGCTTCATCATCATCATTTCTACTGTGCAGCAAATTCATCGCCATCGTCATTCAAGTTTTTCTGGAACTTCTTTCGTGGTGAGTACAGTAACAATCTTTATTTTTTACTTTAACCTGTTTTATAGTTTAGTACTGTACGTACTGTATGCATTAAGTTAAAGGGAAGGTTTTAAAAGTCTACATGTTGTAACCTATCATATTTTTTTTGTTTAAAATTTACATTTACGTACGTAAAACAATCTCTCTCTCTCTCTCTCTCTCTCTCTCTCTCTCTCTCTCTCTCTCTCTCTCTCTCTCTCTCTCTCTCTCTCTCTCCTCTCTCTCTCTCTCTCTCAAATTGTTTTCCTGCTTTGCTACGTACAAGTACTGTATAATTTATATTTGTAAGGTAACATATTTTGTAAATGCTTTGTACTGTAAATACTGTATGTACTGTATCATTATTTATCACTATCATCATGCGTGTTAAATGCCTTGTTTGTTCTGAGCGTGGTTGTTTACTGAGCGTACACGCCGTCGTTTCAGGCGGCGTCATAAAGAAAAAGATTTCATTTGGAAGTCCTAAGAAAAATACGTAAACTAAAACATTGGTAATAAAAAAATCAACATACAGTACTGTATAATCAATATAATCGATGCAAAAACTAACCATACGTACATATATGTGTACACTAAATGAGTTTGTTTCTTCATTATGATCAGAGATGAACGTAAACAAAACATTGGTTGCCATTTTTTATCGTGCTTTTTAGGTGTTTAGGAAACACATGATATAAAATCGCCTTTAATATTTGTGCCTGTTTTAGTTTAGGGTGCTGTAGTACATGCATTAAGTGTTCTGTACATTACAGGGTGTAAAGGGTGGTTTGTTAACAGTACTACGTACAAGGGAAGGTTTTAAAAGTCCGAATATACATGTTAAATAAATAGGTAAATATGCTGTCACTACTTCGCGGATTTTCACCTATCGCGCCCGCGTCTGGAACCTATCTACCGCGATAAACGAGGGTTCACTGTACTATGTATAGTAAACACTAATACAGTACAGTGCACAGTAACGAATGTTTAATAACGATAACACGTGGCGTACGAATGTACTGTATATTAACACTACGTCAAACAAGCGAAAGCACATAATGTCTATTAACGATACCATGGTCGGAACGAAAAGAGAGAGAGAGAGATGAACGCCCGTGCGTAAGCAAGCTGGGATAGTTGCCGACAAATAGGAAAGCAGGATCTTATGGCGTCAGCTAGCGTCTGAGTAGGGAGATAACCAATGGGTGAGCGGGAGGCTGTAAGTGAGTCTACCCAAGTTCAAAGTCTGGCGGCGCGTGCTTTTTAAAATTACTCTCGGCGAAGAGTTGGGATCTCGTAAGGTTTTCGTATCCTGAAATTTTATTCGTATACTGGGGCATAAAAATCTTCGAATCACTTTTCTTATCCTGAATTTTTCCTAAGCAGAAACTTTCGTATCCAGAGGTATCACTGTATATCCATTGTTTGTAAGCATACAATAATATGAGGTTTACTCAGTTAGATAAGTAAGAGAACTCTGGCATATTTATTGTGCTAATTGCAGGGGGAAATAAGACATAATTACACTCTAATAGACATTTATTTCGAATAAATGACCAAATGGAATAACGAGTGTAACGTGTTAAGGGAATTATACGTACAACATATACAGAAAATATTTTCCTCCCAGAAGGGGAAGAAATGATGAGTGCCACTCTAAATTAGAAAATTTTGGATAAAATTTTCTAATATAATTTTCTGTAAAGGTTTTATACTATCAACACTGTACTATGTACACACTGCACGATTGTTATCTGTATAATTCCACACCTGAGATTTTGAACAGTCTTAGTGTCACCATAGTGACACCCACTTGAAAGGTATCGCACTGGAAGTGTCAACACCTTTTCGCCCTAATTGATAGTCCCAGTCAATTAACTGTTCATCGCAGTACTAGACGACAGGTTTTAATAAACTACCTGCCGCCACCACATAATGCTTCAGTTCGTGAACTTGCTTTGCGTAATGTTTGTTGAACACTCTGGATGACTTCCATCCAGCAGGGTTGGATCAAATACTGACTTTTTACAATTGAAATACAAATACAAATACTTTCGTTTGGGATTCCAAAAATACAAAATACAAATACAAATACTTTTGTTTCGGAATTCAAAAATACAAATACAAATATAAATACTTTTATTCCTAAATCTAGAAATACAAATACAAATACAAATAATTTCTTCCTGAATCTAAAAATACAAATAAAAATAAATCACCGGTTCAGAAAATACAAATGAAAATACAAGTACTCTTATTTAAGATTTCAAAGCTACTTATAAAAAATCCTCCTGAAAATTTGCAAACTATATAAAAATTTTTCACACAAGTTTATATCTGCATTCTATATATCATAAATGCATTTAATCATCATTAATGCCCGGAAGGTTTCCGGGCCAAGTTTTGCTCGCTCAGGAGTGTAATTATTACCGGCCTTACAAAAGACTCTTTCAGATGCTGCTGTCGTGGCACAGCACCCTAGAATATTTCTTGCAAAAGGCTCCAAAATGCTGAAGCTCTTGTTTTCACGCCAGTACCTCAGTGGGTTCACGTCAAAAGCCAGAACACCTTCTTCTAGGTACGACTCAAGTTCTGCCTTTACCACTGTAGTGTCGCTTGTTGATGCACTTACATTTATTTTCCCAGCTGGTGGCATATAGGCAAAAAGACGAGGGCGTTTTGCGCTCATGTCAGCCTTGTCTTGATTGGTGCTTATGGTGATGAAAGGCTCCCGCTCTGGAATTGTGTTCTTCAAAGATGACTGAGTTGACTCTGAAATAATTAGGTCCACAATCTTCGAAATCTTTTCCTTTTTTATTTCCTCACATGGCAGCCATGCCAGCTTAAACCTGGGGTCCATGACAGCTGCGGCAATGACGTCAGTCTTCTCAAGAAACGGATGCAAGATAGGTTTACTTTCCGTGAATAGTTTGAGGCTGTGCTCAAGGCCAAATACAACTGGTGCAACGCAAGAAAGTGTCACCATGTTTTCTCCTTCCACTTGCGATGTCGCCTCTTGGAATGGTTCCAAAACTTTTCTCACTTCTTTTAGCATTTCCATTTCCATTCCCTTCAATTCTTCTACGGTCTTGCATGTCCTAGGAGACGAATAGCTGAGTTGACACCATTGACATCTTTGAGAACTGACTTAAGCATAGTCAGTTGAGAGTTCCATCTAGTAGTATTGGCAGCCTGCAGTGAAACCTCAATCTTTTCCAAGAATGGAGCTGCCACAGTAGATCGACTTACTGCAGCTACAATACTACAGCACTTGTGTATCACAGTTGCAATTGCGCTGTTTCTGACACAGGGGTCGTTGAAGGCATCTCGTATGCAGAATTGTTGTGTGTGTGCAAAGCAACTGGACCGATCAGGTGGAAGAAGGGCAAGGACCTCATTCAAATCAAGTTCTTCTTCCAAAATATCAAGGTTATCGGTGTCTCCATTTTCATCGATACTTTCTTTGCTCACTTCATTTCCATATAATCCTGGTAGACAGACATCAAATACTCTCACCATAGACGAAGCATTGTTTGCAATCCCCTTCCTCACCTTGCCACCAATTCCGAATTTAGTGACTATATCCTCATATGCTGTAGCAATATTCACAGCTGTGTGCCGTTCCACAAACTGATCGCAAGAAATGACACGCGACTTTAGCTCCCATGATGAGTTAATGAAGTGCACAGTGACAGCATAAAAAGACATAATTTTTCAATTCGTCCTGAGGTCCAATGTCAGGTAAATAAGACTGAGGTTTTCAAATTCTTTCATCAATTGCGACTCAATGTCTTTTGCTCTCTGCAGAAGTAAACTGCTTTTAAGTGTGGCTCTGCTTGGAAACACGAAGCGTGGTTCTGCTTCATGTAGAAGAGCTCTAAAAGTCTTACTTTCCACAATACTCAAAGGCAGGTGGTCACATGCAATGGAGTCCTAGAGTTTCTTTACCATAGACTGTTGTTTGATGTGATTAGTGTTAAATTTGTTCTCTTGTGGAGGCTTGGTTTTGAAGAACGAGGTTATTTTGTGCTGTGAATGTGATGCACAGCTCTCACGCTTCTTCTTTTCCTCTTCAGCTCTGTGTCTCATATTCAGCATACTGAACTTTGTGAACTCTTCTGAGGTGGATAACTAGGTTAGATGTTGCCTTACTTGATGCTGAATACAACTTTTTGCACTGCAAACAGTCAGCTATGAGATTCTTGTCAGTAGACTTGACATTGACGGAATAAAACTTTGCCAGTGTAGCTGATAGTTGAGGCAATTGTACATCCTCCAGGGCCTCCTCATCCCCAATTGAAGGACCATCTGGTGTATCAATGTCTTTGTTATCCATCTGCAAAGAGAAAAAATGGGAAGTGATAATCAATTTAATTTCACTTAGTTGTTGTTGTTGTTGTTGTTGTTGTTGTTGTTGTTCTTCTTCTTCTTCTTCTTCTTCTTCTTCTTCTTCTTCTTCTTCTTCTTCTTCTTCTTCTTCTTCTTCTTCTTTTATTATTATTATTATTATTATCATTATTATTATTATTAGCAGGTCCACGTCTTATGAACGGTTGTTATTGCCGAAAAATTAGAATTGGAAAGAGAATGCATGCACACACAAACACCTTAGTGACCTTACCTCTATTATGGCTCAATTGAGGTATTGTATGTTGTCCTCCCCCTTCGCTACAGCTAACGCTTGTCACTTGTGTCAGTGCTGCCAATAAACTAAGTACACAACTCACGCCACCAGCGACAGTGAGTGTGACAGGGACGGTAGTGCTATCTCTGTCCAACTGCCATCATGATAGTGGGTGGGGCAGGGATGGTTGTACAGGAACGCGACATGTACTCTCTCTCTCTCTCTCTCTCTCTCTCTCTCTCTCTCTCTCTCTCTCTCTCTCTCTCTCTCTCTCTCTCTCTCTCTCTCTCCCTCTCTCTCTCTCTCTCTCTCTCTCTCTCTCTCTCTCTCTCTCTCTCTCTCTCTCTCTCAAAATACTTTTTCTCTGGATGCTAAAATACAAATACATTTAAAATGGTATTTAAATACAATTAAAATACAAATACAATTGCATTTGATCCACCCCTGCCATCCAGTATATGAGCGAAGACACTCAAAGTCCATATACTGAAAAAACTTCAGTGATGGAGCAATTTTTCTCAGATCATGACCTGCGGGTGTACTGTCAGGATCCGCTCTGTGAATGAAGTAGGTGAGCTTCGCCCTCAGTTGTTTTAGGGATAAGTTTAATCCTGAAGTTTCTCCTTTGAAGAGCTGTCTTCCCCTGAAGTCTGAAGTTCTACAAAGATAGACCTTTAGACACTCTACTGGACACAAAGAGACATTTTCCTTCAGAGGGCAGATTCTCCAGGGACCCCATCTCTTAGTGGGTAGCTCGTTCTTGGCGAGAAAGGTTGGATCAGGAAAGAGATTCCGTTCTCCCACTTTTGTGAACTGAATGTGGCCCTCATTTCTTGATAGGGCTACTATTTCACTAACTCGAGCCCCTGAGATTATAGCGAACAGGAAAATAACCTTGTGGGTTAGATCCTTGAGAGAACAATCTTCATTGTTCACAGATGAAGCATAATGTAGGACCTTGTTCAAGGACCATGAAATGGGCTTCGGAGGAGCGGCAGGCCTAAGTCTAGCGCATGCCTTTGGGACCTTGTTAAAGATTTTGTTCGTCAGGTCCACTTGAAAGGCTTATAGAAGAGGTCTAGTCAGGGCTGACTTGTACGTAGATATCGCTTTGGCTGCCAGACCTTGTTCGTGAAGGTGGATAAAGAAGGACAGACAGAAGTCTATTGAAATTTCTTTCGGTCCTTTTGCGTTAACAAAAGGAACCCACTTTTTCCAAGACGATTCATATTGTCTTCTAGTTGACTTGGACTTGTATTCTTCTAAGAAGTCTATACAATAGGCCCCCGCCATACGACATTAATCCGTTCCGAAGTTGGTATCGTACGGTGAAAATATCGTATGGCGGGCAATAGAATAGTTAATGCGTGAAAAACCCCTGGTAAAAACATTGAAAATTAGAATGTAACAAAATACAATACAGTAGTATAGTAAGCACTGTACTACAGTATACTTATATATAAAATATACATGTACAGTACTGTACAGTATATAATTAAATAATATTATAAATAAAAATTATATACTGTACACTACTGTAAAGGAAAAATTAAATCTTATTTACCTTTGGAGTGACGTGACTTGAGCTGGTAGTGGGTGCAGGGAGAGGGGGGAGTAGACGGTAGATATAAAAACGTATCAATGCTAATTATGTTATGTACACTTGATAATAAATTTATTCTTACTAATAAACACTTAAAATTGAAAATGCTTTTTTTATTAATTTTGACTTTTGAAATTTTTTTTTTTATTTTTTTTTTAGAACTTAAAAAATTACTCTTTTTTAGCTTTTTTGATAGAATCACTATTATCGTCTTTGCTTTCTGACATTTCTCTTTTGGAGAAATATCTATCCAAAGAAGCCTTTTTCTGACGATTCCTCAACATATTCCTAAAATGACTCATACACTTATCATTAACACTCTGCATAAGACGACTTGTGTGAAGTTTTTCTGGGTGTTTCTTTTCAATGAAACTCGTACGGTTTTCATACCAACCGATAGCTTCCCTTATTTCTGACGATGTCGTTTCTTCAGCTCCCCCCTGTCCTCGCCACCACTAGAGCTGTGCTCTTCGTGAATGATCGTCAACTGCATTGACTCTAACTCCTTTAAGTCTTCAGTCGTAAGCTCCTCCCTGTGCTCCTCAATAAGGTTATGGTCGTCAGCCTCATTGACAACAAGCCCCATGGACCTTGCGATTGAAATTATTTCCTCAACATCACCCTTAGGGGCAGGATCATCAACGGCCTCGTCTTCGGTTGAGGGATCGAAACCTTCAGTCTCGTTCTGCTACAACAGCGGGCTACAGTTTCTTCCATGAGGAGTTCAAGGTGCGCTGTGAAACCTCATTCCAAGCTGTGTCGATCATCTTCAGGCATTGAACGATGTCAAAATGCCCCCTCCAAAATTCACGGAGGGTGAGTTGAGTGCTTTCAGTCACTTTGAAGCATCTTCTGAACAGATGCTTCGTGTAAAGCTTTTTGAAGTTGGCAATCACTTGCTGGTCCATAGGCTGGAGGAGAGGGGTGGTGTTTGGTGGCAGATAAAGAACCTTAATGAAGGAGAAGTCAGGATGAATGATGTCCTCGAGGCCAGGAGGGTGAGCAGGGGCATTGTCCAACACCAGGAGACATTTCAGAGGAAGGTCGTTCTCTTCTAAATAGTTCTTGACAGCAGGCCTTAGCATTAGACTTCCAAAATACCGAGAGCCTCTCCTTCTTGATATTTTGTGCCTTGAAGGTACGAGGATTTTCTGAGATGTATACCAGTAGGGGCTTAATTTTTAAGTCCCCACTGGCATTTGCACAAAATGCGAGCGTTACTCTGTCCTTCATTGGTTTATGGCCAGGAAGTTTCCTTTCTTCAGCTGTGATATATGTACGGCGAGGCATTTTCTTCCAGAAAAGGCCAGTTTCATTGCAGTTAAAAACTTGCTGAGGAATGTAGCCTTCTCTGGAAATTACGTTCTCAAACTTCTTGAGGTTCTTCTGCTGTTTTCTTGTCAGAACTGGCCGCCTCTCCATGCCTGACGACTGAGTGAATACCAATCCTCTTCCTAAACCTATCAAACCACCCATGAGAAGCCTTAAACTCTTGGGGGGCTTGCTGCGACGTTCCTTCACCTCCGCCGTCTCTCTGGGCTTCCATGAGATTGGCAAAGATGGCGCTCGCCCTGTGCGAAATTACCGATTGCGTGAGTGTATCACCAGCGATTTCCTTCTCTTTAATCCACAGAAGAAGGAGTCTCTCCATCTCATCGTTGATTGAGGTCCTTCCACTGGCAAGGACAGTCATGCCTTTAGAAGACTTACTTGCTTTAATGGCTTCCTTATTCTTAATAATTGTACCAATTGTAGATTGATTACGGCCGTACGTATTAGCGAGGGTAATGATGCGCATGCCTTCTTCATATTTCTTTATGATCTCCAGGTTCGTTTCCATAGTTATCATCTTCTTACTTCTGCCTTTAACATCACTAGCAATCTTGGGACCCATGGCTAATGAATTAAAGTTATAATTAAGCACTAAAATGCACAAAAAATAACAATATCGCAAGCACTCACACGAGATCAAGTCTTTACGAAACACACACGAGATTCTGAACAGAGCGCGCGTATGACAAAGAGAGAGAGAGGCAGCATCTCTCTCAGGCATTATGGGAGGATTTTCGGCCAATAGCATATCGGCATCTTAGTGACGCCGTGACGCCGACCAAAAGCAGACCAGCTTCTTAGTGACGTATGCAGTGATGTATGAGCGTGGTGGTAAGCTACTGACTCGCACAGTCGTACGCGTAGAAACCGCCAAATTTGAGTTTCGTAATTCGATGCCGTAAGATGGGGAAAATGTCGTAACGAGGGGACGAAAAAAAAAACGTATTTCACACTGTAACGTGAAAAAACCGTAAGCTGGGGACGCCGTATGGCGGGTGTCTAGTGTACTGCCTTTTGAGATCGCAAATCTTTTCTTAACCGCTAAGGTGAGAAAATCATGAGATTAAGGTTTTGGGTTCTCTGTGATGAAGCAAAAACAGTCGACTTCTGAACCTGTTGAGATAGTGCTGGGTTCGGTAAAAGGACCGGCCTCACCCTCACTTCCATCTCTAGAGGGAACCAGTTGCTCTTGGGCCACTTGGGGGCCACTAGAGCTGCCGTTCCCTTGAAGGATCTCAGCTTGTTGAGGACCTTCAGCTGGAGATTGGATGGAAGGAACAGGAAATCCAGGTCCATTCGTTCCAACCTAGGGACATGGCGTCCGTTGCCTCCTCTAAAGGGTCCTCGTATGGGGCTACATATCGAGGTAGTTTCTTGATGTCGCTCGTCGCGAAGAGGTCGATCTGCAGTTCCGGGACTTGTTCCAAGGTGGATGAGAATGAGTCTGCGTCTGGGGACCATTCTGACTCTATCGGCTTGAGCCTGGATAGAGTGTCCGCTGTCACATTGCTGAACCGTTGTAAGTGAACTGCTGATAGGTGCCATCTCTCTAGACAAAGGATGGCTAATATCACATGGGTGATATGGGACGATCTCGAGCCTTGTCGGTTCAGACATCTCACTATCACTTCGCTGTCCAAAATCAGCCTGATGTGGACTGATCTGCGAGGGGAGAGTTTCCCAACGTCAAGAGTACTGCCATGGCTTCCAAAATGTTGATGAGAAAGGCCTTGAACAGAGATGACCAAGTCCCTTGGACTTTCCTTTGATGGGCGTGAACTCCCCATTTTTCCGTCGAGGCATCCATGTGGATGGTCATTGGCGCCAGAGGTAGTTGCAAGGGCACGGTCCTCATTAGGCTCTTGGCCTTCGACCACTGGTTGAGAAGTGATCGTAGAAAAGCTGCTATCGGTCATTTTAAATCTCTTCGAGTGTTTGATGTGTATCTTCTCCAGACTCCTGACGCATCTTTCAGCTGTGCTCTAAGCACTGGGTCTGTTACTGCTGCGAACTGGAGAGAGCCCAGTACTCTTTCCTGTTGGTGTCTTGAAATCCGGTAGTCTCTTGACAGACCCTGCGATCTCCCTTCTCTTCCCTGGGGGAATGGAGAGACAGTGTGACATCAGGTTCCAATGGATTTCCAGCCATTGAAACCCTTGAGCTGGAGAGAGTCGAGACTTCTTGAAGTTGATCTTGCATCCCGAATGTTCCAGGAACTGGATCACTTCTTTTGATGCTTGCAGAGAAGCCGTTTCGGATGCTGCCCGCACCAGCCAGTTGTCCAGGTACGCTGCTACCTGAACACCTTCCAGGCGTAGTTATTGCACGACTGCGTCTGCAAGTTTCATGAAGATACTTGGGGCTATGTTTTGTCCAAAAGGTATGGCTCTGAGAACATACTTTATCTTCTGTAACTTGAATCCTAGGTAGGAGGAGAGGGGGAGACTGATTAGAAGGTGCCAGTAGGCATCTGTCAGGTCTATCGAGACTGTGAACGTCCCTTTTTGTAACAGGGTCCTCATGTGTTGAAGGATTAACATCCTGAACTTGCTGTTTTCTATGAACTTGTTGAGTGGCGATGTGGCGGGATGTTGCAAAACAACCCCCACACCCTTGATCACACTAACTGACAAATGTCTCCTCTGCACAAACTTTCCCCTTACGTTATCAACTGGACTCTTGGACAGAAGGAAAATGAAAACAAAACATAACCTTAACACTATATTCTTAAAAGTAAACGCAATCATAAACCAAAAAACACACTTATCACTAATCATAAACAATATTAAATATAAAAACGTAACACCATTCAAAAAATAAAAAAAACCCTAACAAACTTAAAATTACCACACCTCAAAACCAATATTTGTTTATGTGTGGAACTCTTTATCCACACTAGGGCCAACAGTCCTTTTAGGCCAAAGCCACAACTCCCTGGCAGACGCAACACTGGCACAATCTGCTATAACTGCCTCACTTAATTGGGCAGTCTATATCGTCATCATCATCATCATCAATAACAGCAATCGAAATCGTAATTGTAAGAAACAGGCCAGGTCGTCAACAGTTGGTCAATCCACTAGAGCATTCTAAACACAAGTTCCTTAAGCAAGCCAGGTCATCAACAGTCAATTTCACATTGAAGTGAACTCTCTCCAAAGGAGGAATCACGGCCTGCCAAAATAAAAAAATAAAAACACTTAAGAACACTCCTAACTAACTTAATTATCGCACTATAATAAAAAATAAATAATAAATTGTTCCTATCATTCACAATCACGACAAGCAAAGATAAACAAAACTGTACTTACTTAGAAAATCAATCAACACTTCCAACGCTGGTAAGAAATATATATATATAATCCAGCGTTCACACAACTGCCTTAAGCTGCAGTCAAATCAAAAAAGCATTCGCTCCGAAACATTCACCACTGTCGTAACCTAACTAAAAAATGTAAACAAACAACCTCAAATATACCGACAGTCTTTCCCACTACAAACAATCATTCGCTAACTACCACTTGTTCTTCAGCGCGCACCGCGGACACACAAACACACAAACACACACACAAACACACACACAAACACACACACACACACACACACACACACACTCTCTCGCGCATGCGCGATTTAGCAAAACTAAAGCAAATGAAATTCTCTCTCTCTCTCTCTCTCTCTCTCTCTCTCTCTCTCTCTCTCTCTCTCTCTCTCTCTCTCTCTCTCTCTCGATTTGGCAAAACAAAAAAAATAAATTAAAATAAAATTAATCCTCCACATTCCTCCCCCTTTACTTTGCCAAATCCTCACACAACACTTACCTATTTTTTTCATTACCCAGTCGCAGTCGGGAACGGGCCTCGGCTCCGAGTAACTGGGCCTTCATACACTCTCTCATTCGCTTCTTCCTTAGCACCCTCATTCGCTACATTAACACTATTCCTATCTTCTAATATATCATGTACTATCCCATCTACCTCACTATCATCTGGCCCTAAAATCTCACTTATTTCTGTCAGCAATTCATCCATTTCATCAAAACCATTTTCAACTTTAATAAAAGATTCATTCATACTACTTATCATTCTCCTATCTCTCACTCTTGCGTTATTCATTCTTTCTTTTACATCTAATGAAAAGCCACCCACACTATAGGTATCCTTCATACTCAGCCATGATTCATCTGTATTAACACATTTATCTTCCATACCCACTTGTACATTTACACCCTTGTCATACTTTTTTCTATTCTTACTTTTACTTATAAAATATTCCCTTTTTTTCATCCTTACTTAAAACTTTCAAACTCCTCTTTTTCCTATATTCAACTAACACTAATTGTTTATTTTCCAGCCCTAACTTCTCATGCATACTAGATTCATACTTGCTCATTTCCAACCAATTATTCATCCCATTCTCACGAACATTGATCCTATTCCTTCTACACACACAGGAGGACTCACCCAGTTGAACCCTCTCACACTCTAGTTTCCCGAACATCCTGGCTGACTTGATCCCTTCTTCCTACAAACCCTAGCTACATGCCCATCTGCACCACATTCAGTACACTTACCCCGTGGCTCCTTGCACATCCTAGCATAATGACCATCCTTACCACAATTACCACAAATCACATTCATACAATTACTCCTACATCCACTTGCTACGTGCCCAGTCATACCACACCGATAACACTTAATCACTTTCTCTTTCTTACAGTCGCTAATACGATGCCCTGTCTCTCCACACCCAAAACATGCTCCTAATGCCCATCTACACTCGTTCTTTTTGTGTCCTACCTTCCCACACCTATAACACCTCTCTTCACGGATACCACAACCTAACCTAACTTGCTGCGTACTAGCACTTCTATCTCTCCAAACTTGATTTCCCTGTCTAAACCCGTCATTTCTCGGCATGGGTATTCCTACATTACTCACCCTAACACTTCTATCTACTACACTATCAGCTACCCTCATTGGCCCTCTCATAACAGCATCTCTAAAACTACCAATTTTCAATATTAATCTTACCCGATGATCATGTAGCTGTCAACTCTGTTGCCCGACAGAAAAATCTAAGGTCGGGATACGCCAGCGATCGCTATACAGGTGGGGGTGTACACAACAGCGCCATCTGTCGAGTAGGTACTCAGGTACTTCTTGTCAACAAGAACTCAATTTTTCCTCTGTCGTGCCACCGGCAAGACCTACTTGGATACGCTGTTGTTTCTGGAGTTGTTTTTCACGATTTTGGTGATGTATTCGCTCTAGATTTTAGCCTTCGCTATTCAGGAACCTTTATCATTAGCTTATCAAGCTTTTTGATTAGATTTGGATTAATTGTTAATGGACTTTGCTAGATTTTGGATTCCCCCCTTGACTATTTCTAGAATTCAAGATGTCTGACCATTCTCAAGTCCCTAAGTACAGGCAGTGTAGCGTTAGGGCTTGTTCTAGGCGTCTTCCGAAGGCCTCCATAGATCCTCACACCGTTTGTTCCAATTGTAGGGGTAAATCCTGTCAATTGGAAGATCGATGTGAGGAATGCGCTGGGCTTTCGGAATTCGATTTTAACGAATTCCTTAAGAATGCACGTAGGCTAGAGAAGGATAGGATCAGGAGGAGTTCTTCTCGCTCTTTTGATTTTTCCTCTCCCCATGCCCCTCAACCTACTCCTTCCCCTGTAGTGGTGACTCCCGACCCTGCTACTAGTGCTCAACCCTCCATGGCGGACATGATGCGTGCCATTCAGGCTCTTGGTGACAGAGTGGAGTCATTAGCTAATGACCGGAATCAACTTTTGGCCGATGTCAAAGAGTTGAAAGCGCAAAGTGCAGTGGGAAGTGTAGTGAGTGCAAGTGAAGTGAAAAGTGTCAGTGTCAGTGTTGCGCATGAGGGTACATCTGTTCGTGCCAGTCGTCCTCCCAGTCCGGGACCTCTTGCAAGCTCCCAAGCCCAGGGGAGAAGCAATGTCGAAGGACCAGAGGGTTCGACAGGCCTTGATCAGCGTACGGATGTACCCTCAGTGGTTGCGGACGTATCTGTCAGAGATCGTCCCATCCACAAACAGACGAATGAGCCCTATCATTCCTCGTCTGTGGAAGAAGTTTCGAGGAAGAAACGTTGGACCAAGGTCTCACGACCTCTCAAGCGTAAGGTCCCTTCCGAGCGAGTCCAACGGCCCAGGTGTAGCCACTGGGTCAGTTCGGACTCGCCGCAGTCTTCCGAAGACTGCACACCTCCCAAGAGAGGTAGAGTGGTTCCGCAGCAGGCAACTACTCCGTCTGTTGCCGCACCAACCACGGTAGACCCTAAGTGGTCCATGCTGCAGACTATGCAGTCTCAGCTTGCTTCCTTCATGCAGGAGTATCGTGCTGAGAAGGTTGACACTGCACCTGTTAACCTACAACCTGCCACGGTTGTGCGCTCAGCAGATACTGCGGCTGCCTGCTCCCACACTCCACCTGTGAGAGCTCCACCACCGATGCGCAGTCGACCCTGCCAGACGCATGTTCATGCTGCACCCTCCGTTGACATGCGTGAGCTACCGCATCAGCAGTGGGAAGGTGCTGTCAAGCTGCCGTGTTTTGACGCAATGTGGCATGCTCCGCAACCCATGCAGCATGCTCCGCAACCCACGGCAGTCCCTCCCACGCACCAGCACTCCGCTTTTGTTGTTGCCAGCTCGCAGACTGACCTGCAGCGGCATGATGTTGGATCCGCAGCAGCTACGCATGCACCCGTGCTGCCGGATTCAGCCGTTCAGCTTTCTGCTCCACCTTTGCCACTTCCTCCTCAGCTTTCGGATGATGGAGTATCTGATGACGACGAAGCTGCGCATTTGGACGATCCGCACTCCGACTTAGAAGAACCCAAGTCTACGCCTCCCTCCTTAGACTTTAGGAAAGTCCTTGCCCTGTTCAGGGAGTTGTATCCGGAACAGTTTGTGTCTGCAACCCCTCGCTCTCCTCCCTCCGAGTTTGCTTTAGGCATGCAGTCAGCAGCTCCTGCCTTCACCAAACTCGTACTCGCACGCTCATCCAAGAGAGCTTTGAGGGTTATGGGAGAGTGGTTGCAGTCCAAGAAGCAGCTGGGAAAGACTGCTTTCATCTTTCCGCCTACCAAGCTTGCTTCCAAATCTAGCGTCTGGTATGCCACGGGAGAGGAACCCGGCTTGGGAGTTCCTGCCTCTGCCCAGGGCGACTTCTCAAGTCTGGTTGACTCTCCCCGCAGGCTGGCTATGAGACGATCTAAGATTTGCTGGTCCTTTTCTGACATGGATCATCTGTTGAAGGGAGTTTTTCGTGCTTTTGAGATCTTCAACTTCCTCGATTGGTGTTTGGGAGCGTTAAGCAGAAAGACTTCCCCTTCGGATAAGGACTCTGCCATGCTTATCAAGTCTAGCATGGACAAAGCCATTCGGGATGGGTCTGGTGAGCTTGCGGCTTCGTACGTGTCGGGAGTGCTTAAGAAGAGAGACCATCTTTGCTCCTTCTTGTCTGCTGGGATCACTCCTTGCCAGAAGTCGGAGTTGTTGTTTGCTCCGCTTTCCAAGTGTCTCTTTCCGGAAGAGCTGATCAAGGGGATGGCTGCCTCGTTGATCCAGAAGGATACCCATGACCTGGTGGCGTCCTCCGCACGTAAGGCCAAAGCTTTACCTTCCGTGCCTAGACCTAGGATGGACACACCAGCGTCTAGGTTCATCCCGCCCTTTCGTGGCAGAACCTCCAGCAGAGGAGGTACCCGTGCCGACAGTCATCGTGGCAAATCGAAGAAGGGTTCCAAGTCCTCAAAAGGCAGAATCTGACTGCCTACCTCTCCAGACAGCAGTAGGAGCCAGGCTCAAGAACTTCTGGCAGGCTTGGGAGAACAGAGGTGCAGACGCTCAGTCTGTGAAGCTGCTAAGGGAGGGGTACAGGATTCCGTTCTGCCGCAGTCCCCCTCTAGCGACTTCTCCCATCAACCTCTCTCCCAACTACAAGGAGAAGGACAAGAGGCTAGCGTTGCAACAAGAGGTGTCGCTCTTGCTACAAAAGGGAGCGGTAGTCATAGTCCGGGACCATCAATCCCCGGGCTTCTACAACCGTCTCTTCCTGGTAGCGAAGAAGACAGGAGGTTGGAGACCGGTGCTGGACGTCAGTGCTCTCAATGCTTTTGTCACCAAGCAGACGTTCACAATGGAGACGACGAAGTCGGTCCTAGCAGCGGTCAGGAAGGAAGACTGGATGGTCTCGCTGGACCTGAAAGACGCGTACTTTCATGTCCCCGTCCATCCAGACTCCCAACCTTTCCTAAGGTTCGTCTTTGGAAAGGTCGTGTACCAGTTCCAAGCCCTGTGCTTTGGCCTAAGCACGGCACCTCTTGTGTTTACCAAACTGATGAGGAATATTGCCAAATTCCTTCACTTGGCAGACATCAGAGCCTCCCTCTATTTGGACGACTGGCTTTTAAGAGCTTCGTCAAGTCGTCGCTGTCTGGAGAATCTCAGATGGACTATGGATCTGACCAAGGAATTGGGTCTCCTGGTCAATATAGAGAAGTCCCAACTCGTCCCATCCCAAACCATTGTCTATCTAGGTATGGAGATTCAGAGTCGAGCTTTTCGGGCTTTTCCGTCGGCCCCCAGGATCAGTCAAGCCCTAGAATGCATCCAGAGCATGCTGAGAAGGAACCGATGTTCAGTCAGGCAGTGGATGAGTCTAACAGGGACACTTTCATCGCTGGCCCAGTTCATCGAGTTAGGGAGACTCCACCTCCGCCCCCTTCAGTATCATCTATCTGCTCACTGGAGAAAGGACATGACGCTAGAAGCGGTCTCAGTGCCTATATCCGAAGAGATGAGGTCTACACTGACGTGGTGGAAGAACAGCATTCTTCTCAAGGAAGGTCTACCATTGGCTGTTCAGACCCCCGACCACCGTCTCTTCTCGGACGCATCGGACACGGGCTGGGGTGCGACACTGGACGGACAGGAATGCTCGGGCACGTGGAATCAGGAGCAAAGAACACTTCACATCAACTGCAAGGAGCTATTGGCAGTTCATCTGGCCTTGATAAACTTCAAGTCCCTCCATCTAAGCAAGGTGGTGGAGGTGAACTCCGACAACACCACAGCCTTGGCGTACATCTCCAAGCAAGGAGGGACTCATTCGAGGAAGTTGTTCGAGATCGCAAGGGACCTCCTTACTTGGTCAAAAGATCGAAAGATTTCGCTGGTAACGAGGTTCATTCAGGGCGACATGAATGTCATGGCAGATCGCCTCAGCCGGAAGGGTCAGGTCATCCCCACAGAGTGGACCCTTCACAAGAATGTTTGCAGCAGACTATGGGCCCTGTGGGGTCAGCCCACCATAGATCTATTCGCTACCTCGATGACCAAGAGGCTCCCGATGTATTGTTCACCGATTCCAGACCCAGCAGCAGTTCACGTGGATGCCTTTCTTCTGGATTGGTCCCATCTAGACCTGTATGCGTTCCCTCCGTTCAAGATTGTCAACAGGGTACTACAGAAGTTCGCCTCTCACGAAGGGACACGGTTGACGTTGGTTGCTCCCCTCTGGCCCGCGAGAGAATGGTTCACCGAGGTACTGCAATGGCTAGTGGACGTTCCCAGGACTCTTCCTCTAAGAGTGGACCTTCTGCGTCAGCCGCACGTAAAGAAGGTACACCCAAGCCTCCACGCTCTTCGTCTGACTGCCTTCAGACTATCGAAAGACTCTCAAGAGCTAGAGGCTTTTCGAAGGAGGCAGCCAGAGCGATTGCCAGAGCAAGGAGGACATCCACTCTCAAAGTCTACCAGTCAAAATGGGAAGTCTTCCGAAGCTGGTGCAAGGCGAATGCAGTTTCCTCAACCAGTACCTCTGTAACGCAGATAGCTGACTTCCTTTTACATCTAAGGAATGTAAGATCCCTATCAGCTCCTACGATCAAAGGTTACAGAAGCATGTTGGCAGCGGTCTTCCGCCACAGAGGCTTAGATCTTTCCACCAACAAAGATCTACAGGACCTCCTTAAGTCTTTTGAGACCTCAAAGGAGCGTCGGTTGGCCACACCAGGCTGGAACCTAGACGTGGTTTTAAGGTTCCTGATGTCAGCAAGGTTCGAACCGCTTCAATCAGCCTCTTTTAAGGATCTCACATTGAAGACTCTTTTCCTCGTTTGCTTAGCAACAGCTAAAAGAGTCAGTGAGATTCACGCCTTCAGCAGGAACATAGGTTTTACATCTGAAACGGCTACATGTTCCTTGCAGCTTGGTTTTTTAGCTAAAAACGAGCTTCCTTCTCGTCCTTGGCCCAAGTCGTTCGAGATCCCAAGCCTGTCCAACTTGGTTGGGAACGAACAAGAGAGAGTACTTTGCCCAGTAAGAGCTCTTAAGTACTATTTAAGACGTACAAAGCCATTACGAGGACAATCAGAAGCTTTATGGTGTTCTATCAAGAAACCTGCTTTACCGATGTCTAAGAACGCAGTTTCTTATTACATCAGGCTTCTGATTAGAGAGGCCCATTCTCATCTGAAGGAAGAAGACCTTGCTTTGCTGAAGGTAAGGACACATGAAGTTAGAGCTGTCGCTACTTCAGTGGCCTTCAAACAGAACCGTTCTCTGCAGAGTGTTATGGATGCAACCTATTGGAGAAGCAAGTCAGTGTTCGCATCATTTTACCTCAAAGATGTCCAGTCTCTTTACGAGAACTGCTACACCCTGGGACCATTCGTAGCAGCGAGTGCAGTAGTAGGTGAGGGCTCAACCACTACATTCCCTTAATCCCATAACCTTTTTTAATCTTTCTCTTGAAATGCTTTTTATTGTTGTTTTTTGGGTTGTACGGAAGGCTAAGAAGCCTTCCGCATCCTGGTTGATTTGGCGGGTGGTCAAATTCTTTCTTGAGAAGCGCCTAGATTAGAGGTTGTGATGAGGTCCTTTAGTATGGGTTGCAGCCCTTCATACTTCAGCACCTAGGAGTCGCTCAGCATCCTAAGAGGATCGCTAGGCTCAGTAAGGAAGACGTACTTAAAAAGGCAGAGTAATGGTTCAAGTCGACTTTCTTACCAGGTACTTATTTATTTTATGTTTGTTATTTTGAATAACTGCTAAAATGAAATACGGGATACTTAGCTTCTAATGTTAACATGTATGCTGGTCTCCACCCACCCCCCTGGGTGTGAATCAGCTACATGATCATCGGGTAAGATTAATATTGAAAAATTTTATTTTCCTTAGTAAAATAAATTTTTGAATATACTTACCCGATGATCATGAATTTAAGGACCCTCCCTTCCTCCCCATAGAGAACCAGTGGACCGAGGAGAAAATTGAGTTCTTGTTGACAAGAAGTACCTGAGTACCTACTCGACAGATGGCGCTGTTGTGTACACCCCCACCTGTATAGCGATCGCTGGCGTATCCCGACCTTAGATTTTTCTGTCGGGCAACAGAGTTGACAGCTACATGATCATTGGGTAAGTATATTAAAAAATTTATTTTACTAAGGAAAATAACATATTCTGCCACACTTTCCTCCATTCCAGTTCTTACACTCACAGATTTACTTTCTTTCATACACCTATCCAACTCGTAATCCTCAACTATCTCTAAAATATCATCCCAAGTCAATCTCTCTCTAGTCCACCTCATTTTCTCCTTCCGTTTCAAATTAATAAACTCACACACACTCTCTGGTACTGTACCCAAAAACTTCTTCATTAGTTCCTTATTTTCATTTATTCCTTCGTCCCCATACTTCTTTCTAGCCAATGTTTCTTACCGACATACATACATCGAGATTGCTTCACCCACCTTCATTTGTGCTTCATCAAAATCATTTTTTCACTTATACCTAACACTACCTTTCATACGTTTTACCTGTTCAATTATCCTCTTCTTTACACTTTCATACTCAACCTCTCCTACACTCATTATCACCCCATACATCGTCAACAAATATCCTGACAAAAATTCTCCCAACTCCCCAGCCCAAACTCTCTTACTATCCCCATACTTAGCCTGACAAAACTTTTCATATTCCCTAAAGAAGTCATATACATCCTTACTGCTATGTTCATTAAAACTTTCACACCTAGGTACCTCTCTCATATATATATATATATATATATATATATATATATATATATATATATATATATATATATATATATATATATAATCACACACCGGCCAGGAATCGAACCCTGGTCCAGGAAACTTGTATGAACAGTGGCATGCCAAGTGGTATGTCACTGTTCATACAAGTTTCCTGAACCAGGGTTCGATTCCCAGCTGGTCAGAAGCTATTGTCTTTGTGTTATTTTGCCTGGGGCTCTGATACTGAAGTTGTTTAGAGAATCCAGACATTAAAGTATCAAAAGTATATGGCTTATTTGAATATATATTTGTTCCAACACGGTTACTTACCTAGAACTACCTTCTCAGGAGTTACTGGTTAACTCTACCTAACCGACCAGCTTTTTGTATAGTTTATCTCCCTCTTCCCATTTTCTACGGGGTCAACCTCTGGCAGTGTGGTACATGCCCCGAGGCGACCCCGGGGTCAGGCAGCGTGCTAGCTCGGGTCGAATCGCCTGTAAGTTTCTGGTCCCGACGCGATAAACATCTCGCCGCGCTCTCTCTTACCTTGTGCGACTCTTGTGTCCCCCGATCCTTTGTGCTTACTGCGTGTTGCCCACGTGTTTTTCATTTTCACTTTCCCGTTCATCCTTGTGTCTCTTGGTGTGTTAGCTTTGTGTTATGGAGCATCCTCGTCGTTGCCCTGGGCCTGTGGCTGGGAAGTCTTGCGGGGCTTTCCTCTCCAAGCCTGAGGTTGATCCCCACTCCCTGTGCTCCACGTGTAGGGGGAAAGCGTGTTCCCCTACCTCTACGTGCCCGGAGTGTGCTGATTGGACTGAGATCCAGTGGGTGAGCTTCGGGACGAAGAAGAAGAAGGCAGCTAAGAAGATGCCTAAAGATTCCAGCATTTCTTCGGCTGCAGGTTCGCCAGACGACTCGGCAGACCGTAGCGCCCGCCCTTCTTTCCCTACCCAGCGTAGGGGACGAGGTAAGTCCGTTGAGGGGAAGAGGCCCATTGCCCTTCCCCAAGAGTCTGATTTTCCTGTGGGGGATGTGTCCAGTGTGGGGCAGGCATGTGTGGGGCCTGAGTGGAGTGCAGAAGTGTGGGTAGGAGGCGAGGGCCTGGTGCCCGCAGGTCCCGTCGCCTCGGAAGATCCTATGTGGGGTAGGCCGAGTGCCAATACTTCCCCTGCCTCGTGGCGTGTTTCGGGTGCTTCAACCGCCGGGGGAGACACGGAGAAAGGTAGTTCGTCGTCTTCGGACCCCGCCACGTGGGTGAAACCTAGGACTCCCTTCAGGTCTCCCGTTAGAGAGGAGGTAGATCAATGGCTCTGTAAAGGGCTCGCGGGGACCCCTCCGGCTCCCTCGGCTATGCTACCCCCCGTGTTTCTACAACCGCCCGCACCTGAGAAATGACGTGATTTTCCCCCCACGGTCTTGGACGTGTCGGCCGGTCGGAGAGCTCCGTCCTCATCCTCATCGTCGTTGTTGTCGTTATCGGACTCTTCGTCTTCTTCGTCATCAGAGCACGAAGACAGGAACCTTAACAAAAGGAAGAGGGAGAAATGTGAATGTCACAGTGCCCCGGAGCGAGCTGTTTAGGTTTTCCACAGCCACGGCCGCTTCCGGGTGGCTCCCTAGAGCCTCGCCTGTGTTGTGTCACCCTCCTAGCACCTCCTTCGGACTAGCCGCCCGGCGGGAGGGCTCGAACCGAGACCCCCGTGTATTGTTTAACCCTACGGTAGCCTCCGCCCCTTCTTCCCTTAGGAAGGATATAAGGAGTACGAAGGAAGGCTTAGCGTCGACCACGGGCACCTTGGAGGCCTTCCTTAAGCACCAAGGGTGCCCGTCGGTCCGCATGGATCCCCATCCACGGAGTCCCCCGTGGAACAAGGTACTCCCATGACGGATGCCTTTGTATCCACGGGGCAGACCATACCACTGGCAGGCTCGGAGGACGTTGGTACTCCCATGACGGATGCCTTCGTCCCCTCAGGGCAGCCCATACCACTGGCAGGCCCGTCGGGCGTTGTTTTTCCCACCGTCACGGCGTGCCCCCGTACGGAGGAACTGGTGACGGAAGACCTGGTAGAAGGAGGGGAGTGCTCGACGGACGACATCTCCTCCTACCGTAAGGTTCTTGCCCTTATTCGAAGACACCACCGGTTGGATGAGCCCAAGCCCTCAGCTGCAAAGGCAGTACTTTCCGGACTGTCCAGGATGATCGACAGTCCGGTACAACAAAAGCCATCTCTGTCTCTCCCTCTCGCTCAAGACGTGAAGTTGGGGATGGAGCAGATTGATGGATACTTGGCAGGACTAGCAGAGGCCCCCAGAAGCCAGAGTTCCTCCAAACTTCTTCCGGGCCTGAAATCCCAGAAACGTTTTTACGTTCCCGAAGGGCATCGCGGTGGTCCCCGTGCGGTGGAAGCAGCGGTGACCGCGCTGAACCAGGGAACCTCGGAAGACAGGGCATCCACGGCCCCCGTGTGCTTTTCCCTATCGGAAGCATCTATGATGGAGGACATGGCTCAGGACCTGGTCTACGTGTCCTCCTGGTTGGATTGGTGGTCGTGCGCTTTGGTGGGGTTTCAGGCATCACACGACCTCTCCCTACCAGAAAATCAGGCCATGCTGAGGGATCTTGTTAGCTCTGGGGGCAAGGCTTTTATATTCCTATCGTCCCAGTCTGTCGGTAGCTTCGAACTGGGTCCTGAGAAAAAGGGATACAGTATTGAGCAAGCTAGTGCAGAAGTTGCCTGACACGGAAGCAAGGAGACTGAGAAATTCCTCCGTGTGGGGGAATGACATTTTCCCCATCAAGTTGGTAGAAGATACTATGGAGAAGGTGAGGAAAGTGAGAGAGGCGGATCCTAGGCCCCCGCCTATGAGGAAGACCACGTTTAGGAGAGCTCCAACGGACGTCCCTCACTCCTCACAGGCCACACCCTTGCTTCCCAGAAGAGGGCTACAGACTTACGTTCCTGGAAGAGCCTCCCCCTCTCATCCCAGCCCAGAGGGCCGATTGGCTGGTTCCAAAGGACCCCTTGAAGAGGTCGGCGCTACATGAGGAAGTAGCGGCCATGATCAACAAGGGAGCTTTGGAGACAGTGGAGAACCCCGGCCCGGGTTTCTTCAGCAGGCTCTTCCTTGTGGAAAAATCGACAGGAGGGTGGAGGCCAGTCATAGATCTCTTAGCCCTCAACCAGTTCGTCTCAAAGACGGATTTCAAGATGGATACCCCCATGACAGTGATCGCAGCCTTGAGGGAGGGGGATTTCCTTATGTGTCTCAACCTCAAGGATGCCTACTTTCAAATCCCCGTGCACCCCTCCAGCAGGAAGTTCCTCAGGATCAAGTGGGAGTCCAGTGTCCTGCAGTTCAAGACCCTGTGCTTCGGCCTCTCGATGGCCCCGCAAGTGTTCACGAGAGTGTTCGCCGCGATCTCGGCGTGGGCACACGAGAAAGGCATTCGACTACTCAGGTACCTGGACTACTGGTTGCTGCTTTCTGCCTCAAGGGAACAACTGAAGGAGCAAGGCGTTATGTTGCTCGACCTCTGCAAGGTGTTAGGGATCACGGTCAACCTAGGGAAGTCCCAGCTAGTCCCCAGCACCAGAATGACTTACTTGGGGATGGTCCTGGACACCCAGTTAGTAAGGGCCTTCCCCTCAGAAGAAAGGTTGGCCAACCTGGAACGTATCCTTCAACCCTTCCTGACGGGACAACCCAGGAGGGCCAAGGACTGGCAGAAGTTACTGGGTCATCTGGTTTCCCTGGAAAAATTAGTACCGCAAGGGAGACTCAGGCTCTGCCCGGTACAGTGGAATCTAAAGGAGTCGTGGGTCCAAGGCAAGGAGCCCCACAAAGTAGTGCCAGTCCTCCCGAAGACGAGAGAGACCCTTCTTTGGTGGAGCATCAGGTCAAACACAGAGAAGGGAATGCCCTTTGCCTCCGACCCCCCGGAGATGCTGTTGTTCACGGACGCATTGAAGGAGGGCTGGGGAGCGCACCTGCTAGGAAAATCAGCAAAAGGGCAGTGGTCCAGCGAGGAGGCGTCTCTCCATATAAACATCCTGGAGATGAAAGCAGTTCTAAGGGCGTGTCGACAGTTCATACACTTACTGCGAGGGAACACTGTGGCGTTAATATACAACAACGCCACAGTAGTGGCGTATGTAAAGAAGCAGGGAGGCATGAAGTCAAAGGTCCTCTGCGCCCTAGCCACGGAACTGTTGGAGTGGGACACAGAAGAAGGGTTGGAACTGACGGCAAGGTTCATTCCAGGAAAGAGGAACGTGATGGCCGACGGCCTCAGCAGGGCGGGTCAAGTGATAGGTTCGGAGTGGACCCTACACCCGGAGGTAGCTCGAGCAGTCATCCTACTGTGGGGCTCCCCAGTGATAGACTTGTTTGCCACACGTCTGAATGCCCAACTCGCCGTGTTCTGTTCTCCAATCCCAGATCCGTCAGCAGCGTTTGAGGATTCCTTCCAACATCCCTGGGACGGTCTCAATGTGTACGCCTTCCCTCCCTTCAGTTTGATCAGGCAAGTGCTGAACAGAGTGAGAGTGTCGTCCAACCTGTCGATGACTTTAGTAGTGCCCTGGTGGCCGGAGAGAGACTGGTTCGCAGACCTAAAGGAATTAGCTCTTCGTCCTCCTTGGCCGCTTCCGGACAGGCCAGACCTCCTGCAACAACCTCACTTTCACAGGTGGCAGGAAAACCCTCGATCCCTCCGCCTTCACGCGTGGAGGTTATCAAGAAGCTCCTGAAGAAAGAAGGATACTCATCGAGAACCGCGACAAGGATGTCTGGGTATCTACGGCGTTCCTCGGCAGTTGTCTACCAGGCGAAGTGGGCAGTCTTCCTGAAGTGGTGTGCATCCAAAAACATCAGGCCCTTAGGGGCGTCGATCCAGGACATTGCAGACTTTCTGGTGTACCTGAGAGACGACGTGGGTTCGTCCATCCCGGCCATCAAAAGAGTTCTAGCAGCCCTAGGTCAAGTCTTCCTCCTTAGAGGCATTGACTTGGGAGCCTCGAGGCACATCTCGATGCTCATCCGTAGTTTTGAGCAATTATGTCCCCCCCAGGAGGTACGGGTTCCGCAGTGGGACTTAGCAAGAGTTCTTAAAGTTCTGTCAGAACCGCCCTTCGAACCTCTCAGGGAAATATTAGACAGAGAACTCACCCTTAAAACAGCTTTTCTTTTAGCCCTGGCCTCGGCGAAAAGAGTTAGCGAGTTACACGGCCTCTCTTACGAGGTCTCACACTCCAAAGGGTGGAGGGGAGTTGTCTTTAGGTTTGTCCCTAGTTTTGTGGTGAAAACGCAGAACCCAGCGTGTTGGGATCCTCGGTTCGAGGGTTTTTCGGTGCCAGCCATCTCTCGATCCGACAACCCTAAGGATCTCCTCTTATGTCTCGTACGAACTATAAGAAAATACCTGGAAAGGACTGCAAATTACAGTACCGCCCTCAGATCAAAAATTTATTCATCTTAACAGGACGGGTGAAGAAACCGGTCTCGAAAAATTCCATCTCTTTTTGGCTGAGACAAGTGATAAAGAGGGCTTACGAGGCTTCTGGTACCCCTTTCCCTGGAAAACCAAGAACTCATGATATCAGGGCTCTGAGCACCTCTCTGGCTTTCGAGAAGAACATGGCTGTGGGTAAGATCCTGAAGGCTGGGACCTGGTCTAGACAGTCCACCTTCACGGAACATTATCTAAAAGATTGTACGAGAAAATCCTTGGACAAGTTTTCTATTGGCCCGATCGTGTCGGCCCTTCAGGAGATCTAAGGTCATAGCCCCAGGGTAACCGGGGGTGTTAATGCCACGAGACACTAGTTCCTTCCTTAACCTTACCCCACCCTCCCCTTTTTCCTTCCTTCCCCGGATCGAACGGGCCAGGAAGATGATGAGAAGACCTTAATCACGGAAAGGTATAACCTTCAAGAAATTCGTTTTGAAAAAGGTAAGCCGTTTAGACACTAAGTGAGTTTTTTGGATAGTTTTCCCCTACTTTTCGTGCAGTTTTCAAGTGGTCTTAGAATCAAGACCTCCTTAGAGGTTCCCTCTCTCGCGTGCCTCCCCGTCGAATCCTGATCCCTGCAGGACACTCCCACCTCCTAAAGTGTAAGTCTCCTAAGAAGGTAGTTCTAGGTAAGTAACCGTGTTGGAACAAATCACAAATCTTTAAGTAATTTGTATTTTTCCTAACATACTTACCTAGAACTACCTTCGGGTTATGGCCCTCCCATCCTTCCCCGAGAACCTGCAGGATCGAGTAATACCTATTCCAACGAAACTTACTGGCGATTCAAACTGAGCTAGCACGCTGCCTGACCCCGGGGTCGCCTCGGGGCATGTACCACACTGCCAGAGGTTGACCCCGTAGAAAACGGGAAGAAGGAGATAAACTATACAAAAAGCTGGTCGGTTAGGTAGAGTTAACCAGTAACTCCTAAGAAGGTAGTTCTAGGTAAGTATGTTAGGAAAAATACAAATTACTTAAAAATTTGTGATATATACTGTACAGTATATGTATGTATATATATATATATATATACAGTACATATAATATATATATATATATATGTACTGTATATATATATATATATATATAGATATATATACATATACTGTACAGTATATATCACAAATTTTAAAAATTTGTGATATATACTGTACAGTATATGTATATATATATATATATATATATACAGTACATATATATATATATATATATACAGTACATATATATATATAATATATACAGTATATATGAATGTAATTTATATACATATATATATAGTTATATATATATATATATATATGTATACACAGTATATATGAATGTAATTTAATATACATATATATATAGTATATATATATATATATATTTATATATATATATTTATATATATATATACATATATATATATATATATATATAGTATATATATATATATGTATATACAGTATATATGAATGTAAATTATACTTTATATATACATACAGTAATCCCTTGTCATATCGTTGTTTACCTATTGCTCATCCAGCATATTGCAGATTTTTTAATATAAATATGGCTACCATGGTACTTCCCCTAATTTATGGAGGTAGCCGACATCCAGTAAGAAACGAAAGGAGATTTTTCCCCCAGGTTTCTCCTTGCCTGACAAGGGACTTAGCCAAGGTGGGTTGGTATCGTTAGGGTGCCACAGCCCACCCTCACCTGTCTTCCACCATGAATGAAGCTTCATATGATGACTCCCATACTTCTGCTATCTCTGTGGTTACCAAGGTTACCTGAGGTAGCAGCAGGGCATATCAGAACTACGTCACAATCACTTGTCATTCATTTTTATTCCTAGCATGCTCTTTTGCTATTCCCACATCTCTCCTCCTGTCACTTGGGGCTTTCTTCACTCCATCCATTCACCCAAACCTTAGCCTCCCTCTTGCACTTCTCCTATCCACTCTTGCATTCATCACCTTCAGCAGCCAACCATTTTCCATCCCCTTTACTTGGCCAAACTATCTCAACACATTCATATCCACTCTAGCGGCCAATTCATTTCTCACACCCGTTCTCACTCTTACACTTCATTCCGAACCCTATCCAATCGAGGTACACCAGCCATACTTCTCAGAAAATTTATCTCAAACACATTCAATTGTCTATCCATGGCTCTCAATCCCCACAACTCTGATCCATACATCACAGTTGGTATAATTACTTTCTTATACAGCCTTCTACATTTATCCCTAACCCTCTGTTTGTTGCCACTCCCCTCACTACCCCCAACACTTTACATACTTCATTCATTCTCTGACATACAGCTACTTCCACTCCTCCAATTGCAACAACAACAGAACCTAAGTACTTAAAGTACTTAAGTAACTCCATTCAACATGACATTCAGTTGAGCACCACTCCAGCTGTGGCCGTCATAGCATTACTTTTATCCATATTAACTCACAACTTCCTTCTCTTACACACCTTTCCAAACTCTGTCACTTCTCAAAGTCTGCAACCAATATAGTATCACCTGGAAACAAGAACTGATTCACCTTGTGTTCATGATCACTGTCATCTATCAGTTTCAATACTCTACCAAACACTTGATCATTCATCTCTCTTACAGCTCCACCAACAAACAGATTGAACATCTTTGGCGACATCATACATTCCTGTCTCAGCTGAACCATCCCTGGAAACCACTCACTCATCTCATTCTCTAACCTAATACACACTTTACTCCCTGATGCAACAACCTTCCACATTTCCATAAAACCTCATCACATTCCACATCGCATCTCTATCAACCCTATCATAAGCTTTCTCCAGATCCATAAATACAAAATATACCTCCTTATCTTTTGCTAAATATTTCTGGCATATCTGCCTCACTATAAACATTTGATTCATGCATCCCCTACCTTTTCTAAAATTGCATCCTCTATTTTGTTCTTAATCCTAATAATGAAAACATTACCATTCACTTTTCAACCACAGTCAACAAACTAATACCCCTAGAATTACAACATTCATGTACATCTCATATACCTTTGTGTAGTGGAATTATACATGCACACACCCTTTACACTGGCACCATTGACAACACAAAACATATCTTAAACAATGTCACCAAACATTCCAGCACAGTCAACCACCCCCCCCCCTTCCTTTAACATTGTATCCCTCACACCATCCATACCAGGTGCTCTCTCTCTCTCTCTCTCTCTCTCTCTCTCTCTCTCCCTCTCTCTCTCTCTCTCTCTCTCTCTCTCTCATTGGTACCTCAAGACCTGAAGCAGCAATTGCATATGCCTTTCTATCATCCTCAACACTCAGCAACCTTTCAAAGTGTTAAGTCCACCTTTCTCTTACGTCCTTCCATTTTCATCCTTCACTGTCTCTTCACTCTTCGGTCCACCCTTCCTTACTATCTTAACTTCTTTCCAAACACTTCTTTCCAAAACTTCGTATTCACTTCATAAAAACTACCCAGTCCCTGACCTTACCTGTAGTCAGTTGCCCTCTTTGCCACAGCCACCTTCCAATTGATTTCCACTTTTTTTTTCTCCATAACTTTCATACTTTCCTATATTATTAATCTGCAACCATTCTTCACATGCCGTCTTTCTCTTTCACCTCCACCTTCACTTCTTTGTTCCTTCAATCACTACCCTTCCTCATGCTACCTCCATCAATTGTCTTATGACACACATCACTTGCATGGCCAACAAAATTTTCTTTTAACAAGGTATCAACAACCTTCCCGGTAGTTACCTGGGTAGCAAAGGAAACCCGCACACCCATTACCGAGACCATTTTTGATTTGGCCATGGTAGAGCTGACATATTCTTCTACACTCTTCCATCCATTACTTAATGGCTATACTAACTTTACTTTTCTTTCCTTTTTCAGGTGTGACTGTTACTGAACTTTTGCTGAGAAAACAAACATGTGGCTTTGTTGCGGCACATTCAGGTCAGCTTTGTAGATGGATTATCATCAGCTTCGCACGTCATGTAAAGGACACTCCTTCACGGAGGCGTCTCCTAGCAATGACTGTGGGATTGGGCCCCCCTTAGGAATTTCCGTATAAGTGTGTGTGTGGGTACCAGAATGTCTAAAACATGTGTATCTATACTTTATATACTGTACATATTTTAATTAAATTAATTATAAAACCTTAATATTATACATTCTCTCTCTCTCTCTCTCTCTCTCTCTCTCTCTCTCTCTCTCTCTCTCTCTTGGTGTTACTGCACAGGTATAATGAGGCCTTTAAATCAGTTCGGGAAGCGCCTCATCGTCAGATATCGGCGCTAAATCATCAACATTTGCTTCTGAGAGGGGAAGAGGTTGGTGGTGGCAGAGAAAAGGCCCCCATTCCATTCGTAGAGGCTTCAGGTTCACTGAGAGGCTCTTCTGCTGAAGGTGCTTATGGTGTAGCAGGGGTTTTCACCTCTGAGAAGAACATGGTGATATGTAGTTGCTGTCGTTTTTTCTTTTGCTGCAAAATGCCCTTGCACAAGGACATAACCCCGTCAACTTGGTTGCTAAACTCAACAACTCAAACTATATTATCTTTGATGTCTTGTGCAAATTGTTGCATTGCCCTTGCCATGTTGCACAATTGTTGGAGGTTCTCCAGGGTAAGGCCGCACTCTTCAATTTCCTCGTCTTGCTCTTCTTCGCTTTCTTCTTCACTGGCAGACTTCGCCATCTCAAGGAGGTCTTCATCTGTGAGTGGGTATCGATAAAGGCATTGATATCTAATACCGTCATGTTGACGAATCCTTCATCCCTGATGACGTGAGCCAGCCTCACAGCCTTCTCCACCGCCGAGTGATGAACTTTGTCAGGAGTGAAGCCTGCATAGTCATGCACCACATAAGGACATAATTTCTTTCAGCATGAATTTTTTGTCTCGGTTTTTCCCATGTTCAATAATTCCTGCATATTAGTCAAGTATGACGCAATGTCGTACTTACACCAGCACTTTTTTCAAAGGTGAAGCCTTCGTCGTCGTCAACTGCCGCGATGAGGCCCTCCATCCGGGAACGAGTGTACAGTGCTTTAAAGGCACGAATGACACTTTGATCCATTGGCTGAATTAGAGATGTGGTGTTGAGGGGCAAAAACTTAATCTGAACCCCATCATATTGCAGGTCTGTTGCATGGCCTCCTGCGCAGTCCATCAAGAGAAGGACCTGAAAAGGGAGGCCCTTTTTAGCCAGACACTACTTCACCTGGGAAATGAAACAATAGAGGAACCATTCAAGGGTCAGGTCTATCATTATCTAGGCCTTATACTTAAAGTTATGCATCCAATGCATGGGGAGCAGAGCCCTATTTTTGTTTTTCAAGGCTCGTGGAGTTTTGGCCTTATAAATAAGGACTGGCTTAAGCAGAAAGCTTGCAGCATTGCTACACATGATGAGAGTGACACATTCCTTGTGGGCCTTGAAGCCTGGCCTATTCGCTTCATCCTTGAAGAGAAATGTACAAGAAGGCTTGCTCTTCCTAAATAGGCCAGTCTCATCCATGTTAAAATCTTGCTCAGGGAGGTAATTGCCATTACTGATGAGCTTAGGAAAATCATTTTCCACGTAACGACGAGCAGCATCGGTGTTGGTAGAGGCAGCCTCACCTTAAAAAAGCACGCTTTTGAGGCCGTATCTCTTGAAACTTATTGAACCATCCCTTGCTGGCTGTAAAGCCTCTTCCTCGAGGAAGCGAATCACTCATGGCAGAGATAGTATTGGCTTGAGATTTGTCAGGATCATCTTCAGTTGCTTCTTCAGCATCTCCTTTGTCTTCATCATTGGGCAAGGTATGGTCATAGAGAGGTTTGGCCTTTTCCTACACAGACACCGAATAGTCTGGCCTATTCATTACAAATTCTCCTCTATCCTCATATATCCGACAACACTGAGATTACCAAACAATTCTTCTCTCAAGAGGTTAACTACTGTACTGTAATTGTGCAGTGGCTATACTTTCCTCTTGGTAAGGATAGAAGAGACTCTTTAGCTATGATAAGCAGCTCTTCTAGGAGAAGTACACTCCAAAATCATGCCATTGTTCTCTAGTTTTGGCTAGTGGCATAGCCTCTGTACCATGGTCTTCCACTGTCTTGGGTTAGAGTTCTCTTGCTTGAGGGTACACTTGGGCATACTGTTCTATCTAGTTTCGCTTCCTCTTGTTTTGTTGAAGTTTTTATAGTTTATATAGGAAATATTTATTTTAATGTTGTTACTGTTCTTAAAATATTTTTTTTCTTTGTTTCCTTTCCTCACTGGGCTATTTTCCCTGTTGGGGCCCCTGGGCTTATAGTATTATGCTTTTCCAACTAGGGTTGTAGCTTAGCATTTAATAATAATAATAATAATATTAGTGTCCAAACTCAGTTTTTTTCTGCAACCGGTAATCCACAAGGCTGATGCAGCTTCCATTTTCACAATTCCCTTATCACGCTGAGTTACCAGGTTTTGCTTCTTTATTGAAGCTTACTGCAGCAGTTTTGCGGATGTTAGCTTCAATTTTTTTCCATGTAGCGCACTGTCGATTCATTCACTCCATTATGACGTGCCACCGTGTCATAACTTCTGCTCTGTTTTAACATGTCTAAAAGTTTGACCTTTTCACTGATTTTCATATGCTTCTTCTTCCTCTTGGGCTCACTAAAGGAATCTTTTGCAGGGGCACGACGCTTAGAAGCCATTGCAAGAGCTTAACGAAAAGTAAATTTCGAACACAACACTAAGATACACGAGACACAGTTGAAAGGGTGAACGAGAGTGGGGATATGCAACAATGGAAGAAGCTGGGAGAGGGAAGAGGATGCGATGTTGTGCAGCCTATCAGCTCACGGTGTACATCCACTCATGCTCTCATTCGTCGAACTTGTACAGGGAACCAATCACGTGCCTTATCTGAGTGGCCATGGGTACAGTATATACAAAAGCTCTGAGAGAGCTTTTCTCTTTGTCTGGCATCCTGGAAAATCGTTTCTCTTGCGCATCACGATGAAACAATGCTACTTTCCGCAATACGCCTGCCGATATGGCAGTATTTTTTCATTTTTATTTTTCGATGAATATTTCTGAAAAATCAGCAATGCACTGGTTGCTAAACTTGAACTACGAAGAGGCGAAGGATTACTGTAGTCTCATTCTTGAGAGACACCCCCCGACTCCTGGACATTGGCCGGGCGGTGAAGCAGATGGTCTCAGGATCGATTGATCATCCTCTGACAGTACCACCATTTGGTCTTAGCACCTCGACCCACCGAATACCTCACCGCAGGTAGGTCCAAAGCAGTAGAGAGACATGAGTGGTGGGTGTTGGACACCAACCTGCTCAGGAGAGTAGACCTCTTTCATTCCTGGGATTTGTTGCTCTTAATAAACGCATCAAAAGAATTGGGAGAGGCTCACTTGTCGCACCTGATGGCACCCCAACTTTGAACTGAATTTAATTGGCAGTGCCACATAAATCTCCTGAAATGAGGGCAGCCTTTCTCACCCTCAAACAATTCCATCAGCTCCTTTCATGGTACTCCATAGTGCTGATGAGCGACAACACTACGGCGGTGTCGCACACAAACATGCAAGGAGGTACTTTTCACGGCACCTTTGCCAATTAGCTATGGAATCCTTGGAGGGACGGAGAACAACTCGGTATCCTTTCAGCCCATTTTATCCCTGGCAAAAAGGATGTGGTGGCGGACAATCTGAGCTGGGAGACACAGATAGCAGACTCCGAATAGTCTCGGAGATGACAGATAGCTAACAAAGCTTGGCTTTGTAAAGTTCCCCAATAATTTACTGTTTGCGTCGTCCCTTAAGCAAAATATTACGGTGTACTGCTCACCAGTACTGGGTGCCCAGACAATCTAACAAGATACCTTTCAACATTCGTGGGACAAGACAGAAGTCTACACGTTCACTTCCTTCTGCATAGTAATGAGAGTCTAAAAGTCAGGGCATTGCAAGACCCCTCGATAACCCTAGTGGCTTAGTTTTGGCAACATGCAGAATGATTTCCAGGCTTTCTGGATCTACTGTACTTAGATAACCGCGCAGAGACTTTCCATCAAGTGGTTCCATCGCTTCATCTTCACACCTGGAGGTTATCTAGCAACCCTTTGGAAAGAAAAGCTTTCGAGATTGGGAACAAAATACTGGCAGGATACCTCTGGGGAAACATCTACTTTAGTAAACCAGGCAAAGTGGAGAATCATTTGTGGTTGGTGTCATAGATGGGGTATCACTCCCCTCATTGCCACTATACCAACAATAGTGTAGCTCTTGCTGTTCTTCAGAGAGGAAAACTTTGTTTGGTATCAGCAATGAAATTCTATCACTCGGCCTTAAGCCTCTTTTTAAACTGAGCGGGGTTAGCATTTCCTCCTTAACGGAATGATTTTTCCGTGTACGGAATTCTTAGTGCACATGCTCTTATTTGGGAATCAGACCATTTCCTAGGAACATAGTAGAATACTGCATTCAGTGAAAGGAGCACTGTCTTTGTCAAGCATCAGATCATGACGACCCAGAAGACAGTCTTTCTCCTAGCTCTGTCCTGTGACATCGCCCATTCACGTGGATGGGGGCAAGTGACACTTGGATTTCTCCCAAAGTCATTGCCAAGACTCAAACTCCAGCTGGAGGGGATCCTACAATCAGGCCCTTCCAGATTGAGGGTATCCTTTTCTGTAACAGTTGACCCAGACCAACTGTTACTCGGTCCTGTGAGGGCAAGGAGGAAATGTTTCAAAAGAACCTAGAGAGCCCACCGCAGCAGGCTCTTGGTGAGCACAGGGAGAACCATAGGAAGACTACAAAAAGAACTCTATACATTCTGGGATTAGACAGGAAATCGAGAGGGGCTTCTTATCTAACGGTCGTTGTCCCTGTACTCGTGAAGCCAGGAGTATGAGCACATTTTAGGCATTCAAATAATTTCTTTCTGATGTAGGTGTTACAAGCGGGCGTGTGGAAACGGCAAACAGCAGCCACCACAGGAACCTGGATACAATTACTTTATGTCCTGTGGTAGCTGCACAAAATGTGATCAATAACGCCTCAGCCCCTTGTAGGCCAATTAGCAGTTGGTTGAGGGCCGATGTTTCCTGCGAGCAAGTCTAGGTTGAATGATTGAATGACTGGCCACTTTCTATTTCATTCTTCCTTTCTTGGTGTTTAGCATCCGAAGAACTGCAAGCTGACCTCTGACTGCAGGTGGGTACCATGCCCTTTGTCCATCCTGATATATGTTGATACATTTGTTATGTCCATGTGTTCCAAGCGAGGTGGAGTAGGGCAATGTCTAGGTGAAGTGAGGAGCTTAGCGCCAAGTTTATGCCTACTTCGGAAAGTCACATTGCTAAATTCTATGCTAGCACCGATTGCCCAGGCTATCATCCTATAAGGATCATGAGGTGTCAGGGTGTCCTCTAAACAGCTTATGCGAAGTACAGTGTCACCCCGGGACAGTCTCCAGCCAGTTCTTTTTAGGACTTCCTCATATCATAAGGTGAGTTTCCTAAGTAAAGAGCAGAAGTTTTGTATATAGTTTAGGAACAAATGACAAATTTGGAATAATTTTTATTTTTCCTAGCTATACAAACCTCTAGCTCTTTACACATACAAGTCCTGCCATCACCTTCCCCCCGAAGTACTGCCGCAATTGCAAAGTAATGATTGTTTACTAGGACTTGTGTGAGTAGGGTAATTGGTCTACCCCCACTACCCCCCTTCACTAACTAGAGGAGGGTAGTTATACCTCGCGAAAGATTGTAATGGGTGGTTTCAACTATCGCTGAAATAGTACTCCCAAGTAAAGAGCTACAGGTTTGTATAGCTATGAAAAATGCAAATTATTCCAAATTTGTCGTATTCATTTCTTTTCATATTTTACTAAAGGTAAATTAAATATTTTAACAAATCTGTTTCTCCATGCATATTGCCTATGTAATTCTATGTATATTAATAAAGATAAGTTTTCAATACAAAGCTTTAGTAACCTATGTTTTCCTAAATATTTTATAGAGAATTGTCTCACAAGAGCGATGAAGCTATATTTTGATTGCCCTGACAAAAATCCTAAGCCTGATTTTAAAACTTGTCTCCTGCTTCTGCTTAATAAAGAACTGGCCAATTCCTCTAATGGTTTGTGTAAAGAGAAACTGGAATATAACATTGCATTTCATTATAAGAATTCCCTAAGAAAGAAACTGATAAATATCAACCATGGTAAAGATGATGGTGAGATAGGAGTATATGTAATTCCATGTGATGATTACAAGGAAGACTATACGAGGGAGAGCAGCTGCTCGCTAAAAGATAGAAAAAAGGAACGTATTGCAGCTTGCAGAACAGGGAACTACTGTAGTGCCATAGCTTGACACACTTGGGATAAAAGCCAGGACATCAATTTTAAAAAGTCAGAAATCGTTTACAAATGTCGTGACAGGTCAGTGAGGAGAATGATTGAAGGTGCTGTGATCTCTTTATACAAGGACTTCAACATAACATGGGAATTACAGATGTCAAAATCAGTGAAGAAATATGTAGACAAGGTAAAATCCATAATTTTAGGAATATGTGCCATAATAGGTGATGCCTCCTCCCCTGCTGCTCCTTCGCAGGTGCATCCTCCACAGACTGTTCAAGTGACCAACGACCAGATCTACCGGAACAGCAAGTTGGATGGTGACCATTGCAACATACCACTTAGAAGATCTTAAGAAACTTGGAAAGGACAAGAGTTCCACAACCTGAAACTTTAATAATTAGTTTTTAATCAGTTTTTAGTGTATGGTTATGTATATGAAGTATTTATATATTTTTCTTACATCAGTACCTGACCTGTATGTTTGAAATATCTTTGGGAACTAAGGAAAAAATATATCGCCTCAAGCACCATACTTTGTCACTTTCATTCTGTATTTCATCAATAAAAGGACCATTTATTGTCAAAAATTATCCTTGTTAGTAGTCTTGTCAACATCTGGCTCATCATGAGGAAAGCAAGCACCCATGCTAAGCTGTTATTTTACTTCCTAGGTTAATATATGTAAATGTAAAATATGACAAAATCTTATTAATCACAAAATTATATTTTATGAGGCACCATGTGGAAAAAAGACTACTGACAGTTTATATTAGTAATCAATGAAAAATATGTTATTATCCAATTATTTTTTCTTACGTTGTATGTCATCATGCATAAAAAAGCAATGTGACATCATTGAGAGCCAATTGGATATAGCATAAGCCATCATATATCTCATTTTATGAAAGTAGGCGGTAAGACAAACATTATGCAATATACCAGTATGTTATATTGCCAGTTCTGACCAATGAGTTAATAATCCTATCACAGTTATTCCTTGAGAGATTTTAAGAAAGATTTATATTTTGTCATTGTTACATTTAAGTCAGCAGTACCTGTATATTCTCCAAATATTAAAACATCATTTCTTCTTTGTTTCTGAACAGATTGGTTTCACTCATGTCATCCGCAAATTGCTTGAGAGTAATAAACCTATTGTTGGACACAATCTCGTATTGGACTTAGTTCACTTATTTGAGAAGACAGTGATGCCCCTCCCTGAGAAATATGAGACATTCAAGAAGATGGTCCTCGCAAATTTTCCTACCATATATGACACAAAGTTGTTAGCCAAAGACCCTCCTTTCAGGTAAAATAAAACTGTCAAATTCTTGTAAAACATTTGTTATTGTTCTATTGTTCTTATTTTTGTTAATGTCTGTGCTGTGTCTTCAATAATTCCTTGTGGTCTCTTACCCCATGGAAGTATCAGCAATGGCCTCCACTACCCTGTAGAAGGCAAACTTCCAGTTCTTCCCCCCCTTCTCTCTTCAAGTTCTTCCCCCCCCCTTCTCTCTTCAAGTTCTTCCCCCCCCTTCTCTGCCTCATCTTCATTAAATTCTTCACGCTGGAATTTTTAGAAGAAGAATGTGTAGAAGACATCATTAAAGAAGTCCAGGAAGATTGATAGATAGGAATTGTGTACAAGTGGCCTTTACTGATCTCTCCCTGCCTATGTGTGGTGCGATGGCGCCGTACCAAAAACCAACCTATTCTGGTGACAAATCTTGGTTGGGGTACAGGTGCTCATGCAGCTACTAGCGGTACATGGTGAACCTAACTGTTCCTTCCTAGAGAGTAGGGATACGGCTCTTGACCTACTCTGTAACACCCAGACCTGAGCAGCTTAGACTAGAACTTCGTTGGTTAAGACTGGTGGAAGGTTCCCTAAGGAAAGTGAATTCTCAGATCTCTGCAAGTCAAGACTCCCTCAGGGCAAACAGCTGCTCAAGAATACCTCCTCCTCCATCCGTGAGTCAAAGGAAGTACAGTACTATGATATCTTGAGCAATATCCCTTGTCTTCTGCCAGTGTCAGCCTTGGTCCAGGGCATGTCTGCAGCCAAGTTGGCTTCTCAACCAGTCACTTCTACTTTTGGTGATGCCTTTGTTATGGAGAGACTTGCATGGGCAACCCTTCAAACCTCCTGGGTGAACCACTCGGTTTGGTAAGGTTTGGTACCTGGCAGACAACGAAAATCTGTCTGACCCGAACAAAAAGATCTTTATGAACATTGTCATGTCTGGAGCCAGGGTAGTAGGGTTCCTGGCTGAAAATGCTGCTAACCACTGGGCCAACTGGTCCTAAAGAGACTAGATTCTATCGTGTTGAGGTTCCAACAGCATGTACCGAAGGGAGGAGTTGTTTTACTCTGTAACTCTGCTTTCTCCTCTCCTTACTTGTTGCTAGTGGAGGAAGTCGAGATGGTACCAGAGAAATAGAAGAAGGCTAGCTAGGACTCAATACTCTTTTGAGCCATTTCATTTTGTGCCTTCTCTTCAGAACTTAATGCATTGAAAGCTCAAGGTACACAATGGCAGCCACATAAGACCTTCCCTGACTCTTATCAGAACACCACAAAAAAACCTTCTCATCCAAAGCAACCGTTACAATGGAAACGGCAGTGAGGAAGGGGAGGTAGACCATCCAGATTTGGACAATGCTCCCACTAGGGGCATTCCCACTGCGACTTCACAAGTGGGAAGATGCCTGCAACTCAGGTGGCACTATTGGAAGAGCCTATTGGGAGAGCCAAGGGGCCGAGCCTTGAACAGTGTGTGGCCTTAGGGCAGGATACGTCATACTTTTCATCAGCTCTCCCCAGCCCCTGATTCACCACCCGTGAAGTCCTCCGCCCCTCCCTAAGGGATCAGCGAAGGGCATCGCCCTTTAGGCGAAAGTCCTAACTTTGTTAGAGAAGATTGCTCTCCAAGAGGTCGTGGACAGGTCCCCATGCTTCTTCAGTCAACTCTTTCTTGTAGGAAAGGCATCTGGAGATCAGTCATAGACCTCTCAGCCCTGAACAAGTTTATCCTTTAAACTCCATCCATAATGGAGACTACAGCCATGGTAGACAGGCAATCAGACCAGGTGACTTCATGATGACTAGATTTGACAGACACATATTTCCACATCCAGATGCATCCCACCTCCAGGATCATAATCATCATCTCCCCCTATGCCTATTGATGCAAAGAGCCTCCATTAGATTTTGCCAGTCATCTCTATCTTGAGCTTTTAATTCATTATTTCTCCATTCATCATCTACTTCATGCTTCAAAGTCCTCATCCATGTAGGCCTGTGTCTTCCAACTCTTCTAGTGCCTTGTGGAGCCCAGCTGAACATTCAGTGATCTAAAATCTCCTGGGGAGTATGAAAACCATGCCCAAACCATCTCTGTCTACCCCTCATTATGATCTCATCCACATATGACACGAGTAATTTCTCTTATAGTTTCATTTCTAAGCCTGTCCTGCCATTTATCTCCCAATATCCTTCTAAGGGTTTTGTTTTCATATCTTCTAATTCTATTGGATATTTTTTCATTGTCTTACCATGACTCATACCCATAGAGTAACACCGATCTCATTAAATTGATGTATAGTGTAAGTTTTATATGTAATTTCAGGCAATTCGGTTTCCAAATTTTACTTAACCTAGCCATTGTCTGATTTGCTTTTTTCAATCTTTCACTAAACTCTAATTCTAGAGACCCTCTATTGGAGATCATAGTTCCTAAAATCTGTCCATGCAACAGAATATAATCGTTCTGAATGCTGTGCTTCACCCTTGCTTGAGGGTACATTTGGCCACACTATTCTATTGAATTTCTCTGTTTTGTTTAAAAAGATTTTATAGTTCATATAGGAAGTATTTATTTTAACGCTGTTACTGTTCTAGAAATATTTTTTCCTCGTTTCCTTTCCTCACTGGGTTATTTTCCCTGTTGGTTCCCCTGGGATTATAGCATCCTGCTTTTCCAATTAGGGTTGTATTTTAGGAATAATAATAATAATAATAATAATAATAATAATAATAATGATAATAATAATAAAAGCACCTCAAGTGTTCACAAAGGTGTGCACTGTAGTTTCGGCCTGGGCCCATGCCAACAACATCCGTCTCTTCCACTATCTGGACGACTGGCAGATTCAACACCGAGACAATCTTGAGAGGTCATCTCTGCAGCCTAAACAAGATATGGTGTATCTGGGAATACACATTGATACTCAACTAGGAAAGATTTTTCCATCTCAGATGAGAATCAAGAGATTCAAAGACATGGCTCTTCCCTTTCAATTGCAGATTTCCCTGCCAGCCCATCGGTGGCAATGTCTTTTGGGCACCTAGCTTCCCAGGAACACTTAGTCACCAGTAGTCATCTCCACATGCGGTCACTTCAGTGGTAATAGATGACTAGTTGTTTCCAAAGCAGTGATCCTCCAGGGAAACCCATTTCGATAGGATCCGAGCGCATGAAATACTTGAGTTGGTGGATGCAAGTTTCCAACGTTCTTCAAGATGTTCTCCTTCTTTCTCCCCCTACAGACATGATGCTCTTCACAGATGCATCATTGGAAAGGGTTGGGGGGGGACACTAACCTGCTTCATCACATGGCCTCTGGGCTATGGTCCTATCCCAATCGGCAATGCCAGATAAACCTCTAGGAATTGAAGGCTGCCTTTCTAGTCCTTCAAAAGTTCTAACCTCTCCCCTCAGGTCATTCGTTAGTGTTGATTAGCGACAACACTACTGTGATGGCTTACCTGAACGATCAAGGAGCTACCGTCTCTCAACAGCTCTGTTATCCAGCTGTCGAGATTCTAAGATGGACGTAGGTAAGCAAATCTCACTATCAACCTGGTTCATCCTAGGCAAGAAGAACATTCTTGCAGACAACCTGAGCCAAAAGATTTAGATACTGTGTATGCAGGGGTATAAGACAACTGGCTTTCTAAGACACACCCCCCCTGAATTTCATTTAAAAAAGTGGTTTTGAGCTGTACCCACTGTATAAGACTACCCTTCAAAATATATCAAATTTATTGTCTTTTCAAGTAATAGTGGGCTAGCGTAGACCTAGGTATGGTAATTAACAATAAATATAACCAAACAATATTTACCCTATTTATTATTGGCATAATTTCATAATAAATAGCCTATTTTAGGAAAAATTTCATATTAACAATAAAGTCAACAACCTTTATATCACTTTCTTTAAGCTTTAGATAATTTTAATGATAGTGTTAATGATGGTTGTAATAACATCTAGATTAGCATAATATTAATTTTTCATTAAATCATCATGATTCAAATTGTCATCACTTTCTCCAATCTTGTACCATCTCTGTCACATCAAAAGTTTTAGTGGCAGCGCAGTTATTATTCAGTTCCTTGGCTGTTTGTATAACTTTTAAAACTAGTCTAGTACTTTCTTTTTTTTGCTGGCAATTCCATAATTGATGTGTGTACAAGTTGATAAAAAATCCAACTGGTATATAACTGAAGTTAGGGAAAATATTTTGGAAATGGAATGTGCAATAATCATTTGTCCCATTATGATTGCTAATGAAACTTGATTAAACAAATAGCTTCTGTTTAAGGTAGCATGTTCAGGAAAAACATGATATAAAAGTGCCTTCATTTCATTTATTTTGAGGTTCAAAACAAAAAAATTAGAACACTCGACTCGGTATCAGGGTTTGATTAATTCCTGAAAACAGTCTCATATATCAAATCTCTGCATATGAAAATAATTTTTCCAATAAAAATTCATGGTAAGGGAGTCTAATGTGGACCTCAAGTTCCAACTTTTAACATATTATGACTAAGTGAATGGTATGTTGCCTGAAATGATTAAATGTATCAAATCATTATTATATTTGATAACCCTAAGTTTAAAAAGGAAATTAATATCAATATATAGTGAATTGTGGTGAATAGTTCTTCGAGTCATGTCAATTAAAGCTGGATTTTACCAACCATAAATGCATAATCGTAAATCTCATGTATTATTGACACTTTATTTACACTAACTAAATGTCCTGTGTATTGTTCTGAATAAATAAATAACTCCTGTCTGTATCCAATAATAATGCATGTAATAATCACATATTAGTATTGTATTGAGAAATAAATTTTCCGTTGTTTACGTTTCTCAGCTGATCAAGGCAAAATATTAAAGGATATTTATCACTTGAACTATCATTTTTATTTAGCATTCTATTCTGAATAGTTTTATTTGAAATAATTCTCATTTTATTTACTGTTGAGTTTATTTACATATAAAGGTTTACCGGACTTTTATCCATGTTGCAGATGCATGATGATTTATAGCTTTTGGATCTGCAGTGTTTCATTATAAAGCTTAGTAAATTATTAATTTTTCTTACTTCTCAAATTTCATAGTCCTGTATTATATATTATTATAACAAAACTTTTTCAATATTAAACTTAGCCGGTGATCATATAGCTGTCAGCTCTGCTGCCCGACAGAAAAACCTAAGGACAAAATACGCCAGCGATCGCTATACAGGTGGGGGTGTACATCAACAGCGCCATCTGTCGAGCAGGTACTCAAGTACTCCATGTCAACACAGAACCAATTTTCTCTCTGTCGTGCCACTGGCAAGACCTACTAAATACGCTGTTGCTTTCTGGATTGATTTTCACGTTATTTGGTGAAGTATTCATTTCTGGTTATTAGCTTTCGCTGTGCAGAGGTTATCTTCAGTACTTCCTTGCATTCTTTTATTGAATTTTGGATTATTTGTTGACGACTTGGATAGATTTTGAATCCCCCCTTTGACTAATTCAAGATGTCTGACCCTTCTCAAGTCCCCAAATACAGGAAGTGTAGTGCTAGGGACTGTTCAAGGCGTCTTCCGAAGGCCTCTATCGATCCGCACACCATTTGTTCCAATTGTCGGGGTAAAACCTGTCAATTGGAAGATCGATGTGAGGAATGCGTTGGGCTTTCGGAATTCGATTTTCAAGAATTCCTGAAATATTCACGTAGGCTAGAGAGAGATAGAGTCAGGAGGAGTTCGTCTCGCTCAGTTGATTTTTCCTCTCCCCATGCCCCACAACCTATTCCTTCCCCTGTAGTGGTTACTCCCGACCCCCCTTCTAGCACTCATCAACCTTCGATGGCAGATATGATGCGTGCCATCCAGGCTCTGGGTGATAGAGTCGAGTCATTGGCGAGTGACCGCAACCAACTCATGGCTGACGTCAGGGAGTTGAAGGGTAAAAGTGCAGTGGGAAGTGAAGTGGTTAGTGCAGTGAAAAGTGTTAGTGTTACGCATGAGGGTGCGTCTGTTCGTGCCTGTCGTCCTCCCAGTCCGGGACCTCTTGCAAGCTCCCAAGCCCAGGGGAGAAGCAATGTCGTACGACCAAAGGGTTCGACAGGCTTTAATCAGCGGACAGACGTTCCCTCCGGGGTTTCGGACGTATCTTTCCTAGATCGTCCCACCCACAAGAAGACGAGTGATACCCGTTCATTCCTCGTCTGCGGAAGAGGTTTCACGCCAGAAACGATGGACCAAGGTCTCACGGCCTCTTAAACGCAAGGTCCCTTCCGCGCAAGTCCAACGGCCCAGGTGTAGCCACTGGGTCAGTTCGGACTCGCTGCAGTCTTCCGACGACTGCACACCTCCTAAGAGAGGCAAAGTGGTACCGCAACAGGCAGTAACACCGTCTGTTGCCGCACCTGCTGCTGTATTATTATTATTATTATTAAATGCTAAGCTACAACCCTAGTTGGAAAAGCAGGATGCTATAAGCCCAGGGGCCCCAACAGGGAAAATAGCTCAGTGAGGAAAGGAAACAAGGAAAAATAAAATATTTTAAGAATAGCAACAGCATTAAAATAAATATTTCCTATATAAACAATACAAACTTTAACAAAACAAGAGAAAGAGAAACTAGATAGAACAGTGTGCCTGAGTGTACCCTCAAGCAAGAGAACTCTAACCCAAGACAGTGGAAGGCCATGGTACAGAGGCTATAGCACTACCCAAGACTAGAGAACAATGGTTTGATTTTGGAGTGTCCTTCTCCTAGAAGAGCTGCTTACCATAGCTAAAGAGTCTCTTCTACCCTTACCCTTAAGAGGAAAGTAGCCACTGAACAATTACATTGCCGTAGTTAACCCCTTGGATGAAGAAGAATTGTTTAGTAATCTCAGTGTTGTCAGGTGTATGAGGACAGAGGAGAATCTGTAAAGAATAGGCCAGACTATTCGGTGTCTGTGTAGGCAAAGGGAAAGAACCGTGACCAGAGAGAAGGATCCAATATGGTACTGTCTGGCCAGTCAAAGGACCCCCTAACTCTCTAGCGGTAGTATCTCAACGGGCGGCTGGTGCCCTGGCCAACCTACTACTACTAAGTGGTCTTTGCTTCAGTCTATGCAGACTCAGTTAGCTTCTTTCATGCAGGAGTATCGTGCGGAGAAGGTTGACGCTGCACCCGTTAACCTACAACCAACCACGGTTGTGAGCCCAGTAGACGCTGAGGCTGCCTGCTCCCGCACTCCAGCTGTGAGAGTTCCACCACCCATGCGCAGTCGACCCTGCCAGACGCATGTTGACGTTCACCGACGCACGGAACCCTCCGTTGACGTTCGCGTGTTACCACAACAACAGGAGGGTGGAGTTAAGTTGCCGTGTTTTGACGCTGTGCGTCAACCTCCGCAACCCACTGTGGTTTCCGCTACTCTACCGCAGTCAGGAGTAGACGCCTTGCGTCCCCACACAGCTATGGTTGTTGCCAGTTCACAGACTGACCAACAGTTCCATGACGTTGGGTCCAGTGCAGCCACGCATGCACCCGTGCTGCCGGACTCAGCCGTCCAGCTTTTACCTACTCCTTTGCCGCTTCCTCCTCAACATTCAGACGATGGACTCTTTGATGATGACGACGCTGCACATCTTGACGACCAACACACGGACATCGACGAACCCAAGACCACGCCTCCCTCCTTAGACTTTAGGAAAGTGCTTGCGCTGTTCAAGGATTTATATCCTGATCAGTTTGTGTCTGCAGCACCACGCTCGCCTCCCTCTGAGTTCGCTTTAGGCATGCAGTCATCCGCACCTGCCTTTACGAAGCTCGTACTCGCTTGCTCGTCCAAGAGAGCTTTAAGAGTACTGGGAGATTGGTTGCAGTCCAAAAAGCAACTTGGGAAGACAGCCTTCATGTTTCCCCCGGCCAAGCTTGCTTCCAGATCTAGCGTCTGGTATGCCACGGGAGAAGTTCTCGGCTTGGGAGTTCCTGCCTCTGCCCAGGGCGACTTCTCAAGTCTGGTAGACTCTCCCCGCAGGCTGGCCATGAGACGCTCCAAGATTTGTTGGACTCCTTCGGATATGGACCATCTAATGAAAGGAGTATTTCGAGCATTCGAAGTCTTTAACTTCTTGGACTGGTGTTTGGGAGCGTTGAGCAGGAAGACCTCCCCTTCTGACAAGGAAACTTCCATGCTCATTATGTCCTGCATGGACAAAGCCATACGGGATGGTTCTAGTGAGCTTGCGGCTTCTTTCGTGTCCGGGGTCCTCAAGAAGCGGGATCACCTTTGCTCCTTCTTGTCAGCTGGAGTCACCCCATGTCAAAAGTCGGAACTTATGTTTGCTCCTCTCTCGAAGTGCCTCTTCCCTGAGGAGTTGATCAAGGAGATTGCCGCCTCCTTGATCCAGAAAGACACTCATGACCTGGTTGCGTCATCCGCACGCAAAGCCACCCCTTTGCCCTCCGTGCCTAGACCCAGGATGGACACTCCAGCGTCAAGGTTCATTCCGCCCTTTCGTGGCAGAGCCTCCAGCAGAGGAGGTGCTCGTGCCGAAGGTCAACGTGCGAGCAAGAAGAAGGGTTCCAAGTCCCTTAGAGGCAGAGTCTGACTGCCACCTTCTTCAGACAGCAGTGGGAGCCAGGCTCAAGAACTACTGGCAGGCCTGGGAGAACAGGGGCGCAGACGCACAGTCTGTGAAGTTACTCAGAGAGGGGTACAAGATTCCATTCTTGCGCAAGCCCCCTCTAGCAACAACTCCCATCGACCTCTCTCCCAGGTACAGAGAGGAGGACAAGAGACTAGCTTTGCAGCAAGAGGTGTCTCTCTTAATTCAAAAGGGAGCGGTTATCAAAGTCCGGGACCATCAATCCCCGGGCTTCTACAACCGTCTCTTCTTAGTGGCGAAGAAGACAGGAGGGTGGAGGCCGGTGCTAGACGTCAGTGCTCTGAATGTCTTTGTCACAAAGCAGACGTTCACCATGGAGACGACAAAGTCGGTTCTAGCATCGGTCAGGAAGGAAGACTGGATGGTCTCGTTAGACCTAAAGGACGCTTACTTTCACGTCCCCATCCACCCAGATTCCCAACCTTTTCTAAGGTTCGTTTTCGGGAAGGTTGTATACCAGTTTCAAGCCCTGTGCTTTGGCCTAAGCACGGCACCTCTTGTTTTTAAGAAACTGATGAGGAATATTGCCAAATTCCTGCATTTAGCAGACATCAGAGCCTCCCTCTATTTGGACGACTGGCTTCTAAGAGCTTCGTCAAGTCGTCGCTGTCTGGAGAATCTAAAGTGGACTCTGGATCTGACCAAGGAATTGGGTCTCCTGGTCAATATGGAAAAGTCCCAACTCGTCCCATCCCAAACTATAGTGTACCTAGGAATGGAGATTCAGAGTCAAGCTTTTCGGGCTTTTCCGTCGGCCCCCAGAATCAGTCAAGCCCAAGAATGCATCCAGAACATGCTGAAGAAGGACCGATGTTCAGTCAGACAGTGGATGAGTCTGATAGGGACGCTTTCATCACTGGACCAGTTCATCGCGTTAGGGAGACTCCACCTCCGACCCCTTCAATTTCACCTAGCTGTTCACTGGAGAAAGGACAAGACGCTAGAAGCGGTCTCGATTCCTATTTCCGAGAAGATGAAGTCTTCACTGACTTGGTGGAAGGACAACATTCTCCTCAGGGAGGGTCTGCCACTGGCTGTTCAGACCCCCAACCACATCCTCTTCTCGGACGCATCGGACACGGGCTGGGGTGCGACATTGGACGGTCGGGAATGCTCGGGCACGTGGAATGCGGATCAAAGAACGTTGCACATCAACTGTAAGGAGCTACTGGCAGTTCATCTGGCCTTGAGAAGCTTCAAGTCCCTCCTTCTAGGCAAAGTGGTGGAGGTGAACTCCGACAACACCACAGCCTTGGCGTACATCTCCAAGCAAGGAGGGACTCATTCGAGGACGTTGTACGAGATCGCAAGGGACCTCCTCACCTGGTCAAGAGATCGAAACATATCGCTAGTAACGAGGTTCATTCAAGGCAGCATGAATGTCATGGCAGACCGCCTAAGCCGGAAGGGTCAAATCATCCCAACAGAGTGGACCCTTCACAAGAATGTATGCAAGAGACTATGGGCCTTGTGGGGTCAGCCTACCATAGATCTGTTTGCAACCTCGATGACCAAGAGGCTCCCAATTTATTGCTCACCGATTCCGGACCCAGCAGCGGTTCACATAGATGCTTTTCTTCTGGATTGGTCCCATCTAGACCTTTATGCATTCCCCCGTTCAAGATTGTCAACAGAGTACTGCAGAAGTTCGCCTCTCACGAAGGGACAAGGTTGACGTTGGTTGCTCCCCTCTGGCCCGCGAGAGAATGGTTCACCGAGGTACTGCAATGGCTAGTAGACGTTCCCAGAACACTTCCTCTAAGAGTGGACCTTCTGCGTTAGCCGCACGTAAAGAAGGTACACCCAAGCCTCCACGCTCTTCGTCTGACTGCCTTCAGACTATCGAAAGACTCTCGAGAGCTAGAGGCTTTTCGAAGGAGGCAGCCAGAGCGATTGCTAGAGCAAGGAGGACATCCACTCTTAAAGTCTACCAGTTGAAGTGGGAAGTCTTCCGAAGCTGGTGCAAGTCGGTATCAGTATCCTCAACCAGTACCTCTGTAACTCAGATAGCTGACTTCCTTTTATACCTAAGGAAGGAAAGATCTCTTTCAGCTCCCACGATCAAGGGTTACAGAAGCATGTTGGCAGCAGTCTTCCGTCACAGAGGCTTAGATCTTTCCAACAACAAAGATCTACAGGACCTCCTTAAGTCTTTTGAGACCTCGAAGGAGCGTCGGTTGGCCACACCAGGTTGGAACTTAGACGTGGTACTAAGATTCCTTATGTCAGAAAGGTTCGAACCACTTCAATCAGCCTCTTTTAAAGATCTCACTTTGAAGACCCTTTTCCTCGTTTGCTTAGCAACAGCTAAAAGAGTCTGTGAGATACACGCCTTCAGCAGGAACATTGGATTTACATCTGAAACGGCTACATGTTCCTTACAGCTTGGTTTTTTAGCCAAAAACGAACTTCCTTCTCGTCCTTGGCCCAAATCGTTCGATATTCCAAGCCTTTCTAATTTGGTTGGAAATGAACAAGAAAGAGTACTTTGCCCTGTAAGAGCTCTTAAGTACTATTTGAGACGTACTAAACCATTACGAGGACAGTCAGAAGCTTTATGGTGCGCTATTAAGAAACCTTCTTTACCTATGTCGAAGAATGCAGTTTCTTATTATATCAGACTTTTGATTCGAGAAGCTCATTCCCATCTGAATGAGGAGGACCATGCTTTGCTGAAGGTAAGGACACATGAAGTTAGAGCTGTCGCAACTTCAGTAGCCTTCAAACAAAACAGATCTCTGCAGAGTGTAATGGATGCAACCTATTGGAGAAGCAAGTCAGTGTTCGCATCATTTTACCTTAAAGATGTCCAGTCTCTTTACGAGAACTGCTACACCCTGGGACCATTCGTAGCAGCGAGTGCAGTAGTGGGTGAGGGCTCAACCACTACATTCCCCTAATCCCATAACCTTTTTAATCTTTCTCTTGAAATGTTTTTTATTGTTTTTTGGGTTGTCCGGAAGGCTAAGAAGCCTTTCGCATCCTGGTTGATTTGGCGGGTGGTCAAATTCTTTTCTTGAGAAGCGCCTAGATTAGAGGTTTTGATGAGGTCCTTTAGTATGGGTTGCAACCCTTCATACTTCAGCTCCTAGGAGTCGCTCAGCATCCTATGAGGATCGCGAGGCTCAGTAAGGAAGACGTACTTAAAAAGGCAGAGTAATTGTTCAAGTCGACTTCCTTACCAGGTACTTATTGATTTTATGTTTGTTATTTTGAATAACTGCTAAAATGAAATACAAAATACTTAGCTCTTAATGTAAACATAATGCTGGTCTCTACCCACCCCCCTGGGTGTGAATCAGCTATATGATCACCGGCTAAGTTTAATATTGAAAAATGTTATTTTCATTAGTAAAATAAATTTTTGAATATACTTACCCGGTGATCATATATTAAAGGACCCTCCCTTCCTCCCCAATAGAGACCCAGTGGGCCGAGGAGAAAATTGGTTCTGTGTTGACATGGAGTACTTGAGTACCTGCTCGACAGATGGCGCTGTTGATGTACACCCCCACCTGTATAGCGATCGCTGGCGTATTTTGTCCTTAGGTTTTTCTGTCGGGCAGCAGAGCTGACAGCTATATGATCACCGGGTAAGTATATTCAAAAATTTATTTTACTAATGAAAATAACATATTTTCTCAATTTTCAAACACTTTTCCACATTACCTTCTAAATTCGGCCATTGACACTTAATTACACATTTGCTTATTTATAAGTTTCCACCAATATTTCTTTTCGTTTCCTCCTGTTTTGGACAAAGCTTTCTCCGATTCCAAACAGAATTGCAGCTGTGAACATTGTTTCCCTTCCTTCAGCTCCAGTTTATTTTTTATTTGGCAGTATATTTCCTTGAGGATCTTTTCTCCAAAGCAATTAAGGGCAATTGTTTACTAATGTATTGTATCATGGTTAAAATACAAGCAAAATAGCTGCCATACCATTCGAGTGTTCATAACAAAACATCTATTAGTGTTTAGTTTTTTTTGGGCTATGTGTTTCTCGAGTACACACATTATAAACAAACTTCATTATGGGAATTTGTCCTCAAGTGTTGAGATGTTACTTTTAAGGTTAAAATGTTATTTTATACACCAATGTACACTATATGGTAGTTGGATCCAAATGGTCTCTGGCTCCTTGGATAACAACTGATGTCCTGAATTAGTGAGGTTTGCTCTAATAGACCTGTTTGATGTTCATACCACAGGCTTCTGATATACGGCTCACCAGTACCATATCCTCAGGCAGCATTTCAGGATGCTTTCTGACATCCTTGGGATGACATGGACGCCTATGTTTGATCCAAAGACTCCTCAACAAAGTGAGATCCTGTCCAACCTAACTGTGACACTAATAGGTCCGCTGTGACAACACACAGAGTAACATCCCAAAACTGGAACAACACGACGATAGAACTAGGACAAATATACAAAGGCCCATAGAATTTCTTGGAAAAACTACAAAGATTACTGGGGGAAACCAAAAATATAAATACCATACTTAATCAACAGTAATGGTAAAAAAAGTAGAAGACATGGAAGACAAAATTAAATTACTAACCAAAACATGGGCAAGCACATTCAAAATGACAGACCAACAAAATGCAATTTTGATAGGGACACAGAAACAGGAGTCCTCAACTTCCTACAAGAAAATAAGGAAAGAATAAACCCCTATTAAAATCCAGATCTGCAAAGACTGGACGAGGACAACTACTTAATAGTTGACTTCAATATGCATGAGATAATGAAAGCAGTGAAATATTTTAAGCACAAAGCACCTGGTAAAGGTGGCAGAAATAAGTCAATTCTATCAAAACTACCAATGGTGGCTTGCAGAAGACTCAAAAAAATATAAAACCTAACACAATGGGATATTACCCAAAACCACACAAAGAAGGAATTCTTATACTTCCCCCAAACCAGGGAAAGACCCGAAACAGCCAGCAAACTGAAGACCAATCATTGCGGGAAGTGCCAGGAACATTTTTTGAAAAAATCATAAACACAAGACTAAGGAGATTCGTAGAAAGTAACAATAATTTGCACAAACACCAACATTGTTTTAGGATAGGGAGAAGCACTGAAACTGCTCTCATGCAATTTACTAAACAATAGCCTTGAACCAAATAAATAAAAAATACCAGTGTAATATCTGTAATGAAAGTAATACTTGGTGATAATTTCCAAGCTTTATTCAACACATTAGCAAACTACCATATCTGTAACGAAGAAAGACAACAATGAATACAGTATCAACATAAATGCACATGTTAACACAAACACATAACTTATGAAGATCATGCTATAAAACATTAACATAGGAAGAACAAAACAATAAACAAAACAATATAAATACTCAAACATTGACAGTAAGAAACAGCTAAGACCAACTGATATTATCACATTCTCCCCTCCTAGAAAATTCAACTTTAATCAAAACAAATGTATTGGTTTAATCCCATCCATAGCGATCAGGCGGCCTTGACACACGAGTGGACCTTCTTCTCTCAGTGGGCTCACTGGATTCATGACAATCACGGTTATCATGAGTTTGTGTATCCTGCACTTCAGTTGTATCTGGGGACTCCGTCTCTCCTGATGGTTCAACATGGTGTACAGGAGACGTTGCACCTGCAGGACTTGGGGCTAAGTCACGGGTAGACACAGTTGATACTCTACCATCTGGATATTTGACATTTGCATACATTGAGTTTGCATCCATGAGTTGAACCTCTTCAGTTAACGGTTCATGTTTGCTAGACCTAACATGCCGTCGCAATAGTACAGGTCCAGGAGTCAAAAGCCATGACTAGAGCGTCGCTGAAACCTGAAAAAACGTTCATGAGGTGTCTCATTAGTTGCTGTACATAAGAGCGACCTAACTGAGTGCAAAACCTCAGGAAGTACTATCTCCCAGTGTTGAGTCTTCAAGCCACGACTTTCGAGTACTAAACAAATAGATTTCCAAATAATACCATTATATCTCTCAACCTGGCCGTTGCCCATCGGATGATAAGGTGTCGTTCTGCTGGTTGCAACCCCCTTCTGAGAAAGGTACAGTTTCAGTTCTTGGGACATGAAAGAAGCACCTTGATCTGAATGAATGAAACTAGGTATTCCACAAAGGATAAAGATAGATTCAAGACATTTGATCACTGTTTTCGAATGCATGTTTGGACAGGGAAACACAAAGGGGAAACGTGAATACTCGTCAACAACCGTAAGAATGTACTTATTGCTCGTGGTTGAGGGCAGAGGCCCCTTGAAATCAATGTTAAGACGTTCCATTGGCTGGGTGGCCTTTATGAGGACTCCTTTTCCTGGACGATGGAATTTTGGTTTTTGTTGGGCACATATTCTACAAGAAGCACACACTCTTTTCACGTCATCTGTTGAAAATGGGAGGTTTTTGGATCGCACAAAGTGCAAAAGGCGAGTGACGCCAGGATGGCAGAGGTTCTCATGGATGTCAGTGAGACTTGACATTGAGGAAATAGAACAACAATAGGCACGAGTCAGGGTGTCCGGTGCAATATTCTGTTTCCCCGGACGATACTGTATAGTATAGCTGTAGGATGCCAGCTCCAACCTCCACTCTTGTATCTTGTTGTTCTTTATTTTAGTTCGCTTCCTGCTGTCTAACATGAACATCACCGATCTTTGATCAGTAATCAGAGTAAAATGTCGTCTCGCTAAGAAATGGCTCCACTTGCGAACCGCTTCAATAATAGCTGTGGCCTCTTTTTCCACTGCTGGATAATGCAACTCGCTACCCTGGAGCGTTCTCGACATAAAAGTTACTGGGCGGCCTCCCTGATTCAAGACTGCGGAGACAGCAACTTCCGAAGCATCACACTCTACAACAAAAGGAAGACTCTCATCCACAGCCCGCAGTGAAACATCCATAAGTTGTTTTTTTAAAGAATTGAAAGCAGCTAGTGCTGGCTCGCTCAGTGGAAAAGTTTTTGTGTTCACTAAGGGATGTATCGTGTTAGAAAAACCAGGGATCCATTTGGCATAATAGGCAAACAATCCTTGAGCTCTTCGCAGAGAGCCCATATTTGTGGGAGGCGGTAATTCTTGAAAGGGACGTAATCTGTCTGGGTCAGGCTTTATAACATTATTCCCGACACAATACCCTAGAACATTGATTGTAGGAACAGAAATAACCGATTTCCCCTCATTGAGGGTAAGGTTCCGTTTCTGAACCACCTCCAAGAAGTTTTGAACGTTTTCATCATGTTCAGCCTGAGATGCTCCACCTACAGTGATATTGTCAAGGTATGGAAAAGTATCTTTGAGCTTCTCATCCTCAACTAGTTTGTCCATAGCTCTTTGGAATGCAGCTACACCATTCGTCACACCAAATGGAATCCTACAAAATTGAAACAATTTCCCTGCACCTTCAAAA
>NC_090759.1:40953362-41011059 GCF_036898095.1 Palaemon carinicauda
TTTCATTTATGATAGAGGAGTTATTTTAACAAAGATCTTTATAAATTTAATGAAGACGAATTATTAGATATGTGCCCTAGAGAAATATGGAAGGTTCATAAGATTCCAAGAACCACTATGTTTATTTTATCATATCAAGACCATGATGTACCCTCTCATGTATGCATCGAAAATGAGAGGATCCCAGTTCGTGTCTACAAACAGAAACCTTTACAGTGCTATAATTGCTATAAATTTGGGGTATCCAGCAAGAGTATGCAAAAATGAGAAGATCTGCGAAAATTGTTCGGATCCTGAGCATGGACCCTGCACTTCTATTTCTATTGTAGCCAAAATCATAAAGCTACTGATAAAAACTATCCTCAATATGAAATAGAAGAAGCTGCTGTTCAGAAGACAGATGCAAAGCATATCAGTGTAGGATATGCTTGGTGGCTTCTAAGAAAACTAAAAGTTATGCCAAGGCCTTACAATCTAAGGATGCAGGACATATTGACAAAATTACAACTCCACATAGACCAGGTAATGTAAAGCATCCTATTGCTAAATTACTTCTCAAGGCTGTTAACATGCTCCTTTCTTTAAATTCGGTGCCACTTGTCAAAAAGGCACCCCCTCCTTCCTCTAAATCTGCCGCACCTCGAATGAAAAGACCAAGGCTTTCATCTCGGGTAGTATCATTGCCAGATTTAGGGGAGAAATACCCTGCTAGAGAGCTATTGGATGCACCTGCTATAATGGAGGTGCATAATCCTAAGGGTTCTCCATCTTTCAATCAAAAAAGAGGTAGACCACCATCCCTTTCCCCTCCAAGAAATGCAAAACTACCTATTGCAAATAGGTACAATATTTTATCTGAAAAAGATGATAAACCTTCAATAAACTTAAATCAATAAAAAATTCAAGTTGATTTTCACCATACCCCTCAAGAATTAGGTAAAAACCATTGAAAAGGCAAATGTGAAACCTAATTTATGAAGACCCTCTCTAAAAAGTCCAATAGGAAATAACGTTAAATCAAAGACCTCATCCAAGATGTCTTCCAAAAATAATCCATAATTTTCTCCTTAATTTTACAATGGAATTGTCAGGGCTTAAGGGCTAAATGTGAAGAACTTGAGCTCCTCATTCATGAGCACTCCCCTATATTTGTTTGTCTACAGGAGAGCAAGCTTGATGCTAATGCTCCATGTCCTTCAGAGTATGTTAGCTATAGGACACCGTACGATCAACTAACAGGGAGCCATGCCGGAAGTCTTACATATGTTCGCTGAGATGTTCCCCAAATATCTTTACCCATTTGTACCCCTTTGCAGGCAGTGGTTGTACAAATTGATGTAGGGAGAAAATACACGATTTGCCTTCTTTATTTACCTCCTAATGACATCTAGTACAATGATTTAGTAGAGGGGATTCAACAACTCCTTCAACCTTTTCTCTTCTTGGGGGATTTTAATAGTAGACATCTATTATGGGGCGATGTTTTAGCAAACACTAGGAGCATAACTATATCGTCAATTGTGGAAAATGAAGATGTGGGACTACTTAATACAGGAGAGTCCACACACTTTCATGTTGAGACAGGTACCTTGTTATGCATTTACCTATCAATTGCAAGCTCTAATTGCCTTCTCGATTTTGAATTGGAAGACATTAGATGATTGGCATACTAGTGATCATGCACCAATCATTATAAACACCAACAATGGTCCACCTTTACAGAGATTGCCAAGATGAAATCTTGAGAAGGCAGACTGGAATAGGTTTCATGAGCTGAACGAAATTGACGGGAATGCAGAACTGTTTGAAAATATTGATGAATGGAACCCTTCATACAGTAGGAGTTAATTCGATTCCCACAAAAACGGTTATTCAAACAACGACCAGTCCCCTGGTGGTCTTCAGAACAAACTGCCTTGTACAGAGCAACAAGAAAGTCTAACTTGATTATGCAGATGCCGTACTGAGGGTAATTTAATTATATACAAGTTCCGTTGTCCCATGAAAGAGCTAGGCGCCAGTCTTGGGTGTCTTTTGTTTCTTTCATCAACAGTGAACATCACCATCTTCGTTATGGAGGAAAGTAAAAAAGATAGCTGGCAAATTTACCCTCAACCCACCACCAGTGTTAAGGGTGAATGGTCAGTATGTGACTAGAGCAACTGAGATTAGCAATATATTGGCTCAGCATTTCTCCAAAGTATCAAGCAAGTGTAAAGTAGCTCCTGGTTACGAGTATAGAAGCAGCGAAGATCGTAAAATGCTAAATTTTGCAACAGAAAAAAAGGAATCCTACAATAATCCTTTTATCGAGAGGGAATTTGATTCTGTACTTGCTAATTGTAACGATACGGCCCCTGGTCCTGATGGACTTCCATATGCAGTGATTAAACATGTACTTGTTAATACCAAGTTATTTATTTTAAGCATTATTAACAGAATATGGCATGATCATAGTTATCCAAGTGTTTGGGAACTAGCCGTTATTTTAGTCTTTTTAAAACATGTTAAGGATAAGTTTTTAGCAGCAAACTACCGAACAGTTGCATTGACATGTTGTTTATGTAAGATCATGGAGAAGATGGTCAATGTATGACTGGTGTGGTGCCTGGAGAAGAAGGGTATTTTATCAGCTATCCAGTGTGGATTTAAGAAAATGCATTCAACGACAGATGTGTTGACAATACATGAGTCATTTATTTGTGAAGCATTTGCTTCCAAACAGCACCATGTAACAGTATTTTTTGACATTCAAATAGCATATGATACGGCATGGAGATATGGTATACTTAAAACCATTCATAATTTGGGAGTACGAGGAGAGCTACCATTGTTCATTCAATCATTTATTTCACAGAGATTTTTTCAAGTGAGAGTGGGAGAAACTCTATCAGAGAGAAAATGTCAGGGAGAAGGAGTTCTCCAAGGTAGTGTGCTAAGTGTTACCCTACCTGGACTAACAATTAATGGGATATCCTCCGTCATTCCTCAAGATATTATCTCAACGCTATTTGTAGATGATCTCTACATATCATTTGTTGGAGCTAGAATGGCAATGGTTGACAAAAAACTACAACTTGCTATTGACAAAATTATTCAGTGGGCTGATTTGAATGGGTTTAAATTTTCGATAAGCAAAACTACTGTTGTCCATTTCTGTCGTATTCGGGGATTACATCTAGACCCTGATACATATGTACATCAAAAGTCAACGGAATCTGCGTGCAAGTGAAGCAAGGTTTTTATGCTAGATATTTGATTGTAGGTTGTCATGGGTTCCTCACTTAAAATCATTGATAGCAAAATGTGTTGATGCTTTGAAGCTTTTAAAATTTTTGTCGCATACATCACGGGGGGCAGACTGCAAAACTATTGCAAAGTTATAAAAGGCCTTAATCTTTTCAAAAATTAGTTATGAGTGCAAGATGTATTCTACAACCACCCCAAATCGACTAAAGATTTTAGATTCTATACACCATACAGGTATCAGATTAGCAACAGGAGCATTTAGAACACCTATTCCAAGCCTCCTTGTTGATGCTGGAGAATTACTGTTAGACCTTTACCAAAAGTCTTCTATTATTCGGTATTGGTTTATGTTGCAATGGCTTCCTAATTCTTTAACCTGTCAGACTGCAAGCTTTGTAAAGCACTCAACATACTTTGAGATGCACCCAAAATCCCCTTAATCTTATGGTTTTCGGGTGAAACAACACCTCCATGAAAATTACCAGAGGTATCTTTTTGTAAATATTTTATTGTCGTTTAAAAGAATATGACTGACATAGAAGCCAGGTCTCTTTTTATGGAACATGTTGCAGAACATAAGGAATCTACTTTTATATATACTGATTGCTCCAAATCTGACACTGGCGTTGGATTTGGAGTATATGATAAGGCTTTTAATTGTAGAGGTGCACTTTCTCCAACAGCTTCCATATTTATGGCCGAACTATACGGCATACTGACAGCTATCGAGAAAATAGTTACAAGACGAGGGCAATTTCACTATTTTCAGTGATGCAAGAAGTGTCCTACAAGCTTTAGAAGTTTTTAATTCCAATAATAATTTGGTTTTAAAGATTTAAGAGTGGCTTTTAATTATTTATGAAAGGTATAAGAGTTCGATTTTGTTGGGTTCTGACACGTAGGTGTGTCTTGAAATGAGAAGGCAGATTCACTGGCCAAAAATGCTGCAGCTGAGTTGCTACCAAGAAGGTATCCCATTCCCAGTAATGACTTTTTACCTACAATTAAGAATTTTATAAATAATAATTGGCAACGGCATTGGGATAGTTTACTTGAAAATGAAGTGAGAGAAATAAGTCATGTTATATCCTTGGAGGTATTGTATTACGGGATACCCGGAAAGTGGGAGACTACTCTTTGTCGTCTCCCCATTGGTCACACGCGGCTAACACAAGTTTTTGCTGGCTGGCCAACATCAACCATTTTGCGACGACTGTTTGATACCATTGACAGTTAGGCATTTGATTACCAAATGCCCCGTATACAGTAATGAAAGAAATAGATATCTGTTCGAGACTCGAGGTGAGGAAGGCAGATTCATCCTTGCCAAGATTCTTGGACATGATGTGTCCTACCATGCTAGTGGTATTTTTAGCTTTACTGTATTTCAGAAGCAGGTCTTTTGAAAGATATTCAACTTTTAAAATGACACCTTTGCTTTTATGGTTTAATTGAACATTCTTTTATTTAATTTTTTATTTTACAATAAACAATATCGACGTTAGTGACCTTAGATGTCAGGATGCCCGAAAATCTCAAATCAATCAATCAATCAATTAATCAACCACACATGAAGATATACTACAGAGCAGTCGTATCTCTGCAACTTCATGCCACTAGGTTATCCAGCATCTCCCCACTAAGGGAGGCTTTTCGTGATCAGTGGCAAAAAGTATGTCTAGATACCTCAGGAAATTTTCTATCGCAGTCTATCAATCATAGTGGGCCATCTTCTGTGGTTGGTGTTGTGAAAGGGGTGTCTCTCCTCCTGGAATCATTATTTCCCTAATTGCAGTTTTTATTGTATCTCTGAAAGGAAAACTCTACTCAGTCTCTGCTGTGAAAGGCTATTGCTCGGCCTTGAGTCTGATCTTTAGACTGAAAGGGGCACCTTTTTCCTTTTTGGGCAGAATTGTCAATGCTCATATGAAACTTTGAGTTATAATGCCCTCAGCTGGAAGTGAGACCTCCACCTTCAAACTCGGTTAGAGTCCTCTGTTCTCTAAAGGGAGCTCCTTACTAACTGTTGACTCGAGCCACTGACCAGGACTTGACTCTCACAACTGTTTTCCTACTTGCTCTTGCCTCTGCAAAGTAAGTTAGTGAACTTCATGGTCTTTCCTATAACATTGCCCATTTAAGGCGATAGGGGCAAATTTCATCCCTGATTTCTTTTGCTAAGACTCAAAATCTTGCTGTAGTGGACTCTAGGTTCAGGCCCTCCTGTATAGTGAGTCCACGGGCTGTAACCGATGACACGAATCAAGTGTTACGTAGTCCTGTGAGGGTGCGAAGGCGCTACTTTAAACGTACGAGCAAAGCTCACCCACATGTCAAGCAACTTCTTCTCTTTACCGCCAAGGAAGGTGACCCAGAGCTCATTACGTCAGGGGAAGCAGCACGTCCTTGGCGTTTAAGATAAATTTTTCTGTGTAACAGGTATTGCAAGTGGGCGTACGGAAGCTCCATATAACCTTCATGACACACAGTTCCCTTAACACGTTTTCCATTGGCCCTGTGGTGGCTACTTAGCAAGGGGCCTAGCTTCGTTGCCTCTTACAGGACAATTAGTAGTCGTCGGTTGAGGGCAGAGGTTACGGTTTTAGTCTGGGGTGAATGTAAAGGAATGACTGGCTTCTCTTATTTCATCATCCCCTCCCTTGTGGCTCAGCATCCAAGAGCCTTACAAGCTGACTTCCGTCAACTGATTATGTCTATCATTCTTATGTATACACTTTTTCACGTCCCCATTCTCCGAGTGAGGGAGAGTTTGGTTTTGGGTTTCAGTGTATGTAAGTTAACCTGGTAATGATGAAACTTTTAATCATAGAGTGGTTTCACACTCACTGGCCATTACTGCTCAGGTTATTGAACTCTGGTACAGTGATGCCTCACAACACGAAATTACTTGGTTCCGTAAGGGCTTTCGTGAAGTGAATTTTTCGTGTAGTGAGTCGCCTTTTACATGTAAATAGCCTAATTCATTCCAGACCCTAGAAAAACACCACAAAATAAAGTACAGTGAGCCCTCGCTACTTCGCGGTTCGACTATCGCGGATTCACCACTTCTCGGATTTTTTTCATAACGCATGTACTGTATATACATATATCGCGGATTTTCCGGAAATTTCGAAAATACCGCGATATATGAAGACCCCAAATACGTATTTCGTTAATTCCATTAATACTGTAATTAGTAATATTTGCTCTTACTGATGGTTCATTGCATTAAATATGACCTATAATTCAGTACAGAAAGAAATAAAACACGAAAAGAGAATGTGATCATACGTCTGAAGAGACGTAAAATACTATCATTGGCTGCACAGTAGAAGACATCATCAGCTTCATCGTCATCATTTCTACTGTGCAGCAAATTCATCGCCATCATCATTCAAGTTTTTCTTCAACTTCTTTCGTGGTGAGTACAGTAACAATCTTTATTTTTTTTATACATGTTTTACTTTAATATTCTAACATTTTAATATTTGTGCCTGTTTTAGTTTAGTATGCATTAAGTTAAAGGGAAGGTTTTAAAAGTCCGAATATACAAGTTATAACCTATCATATTTTTTTGTTTAAAATTTACATTTACGTACGTAAAACAACTCTCTCTCTCTCTCTCTCTCTCTCTCTCTCTCTCTCTCTCTCTCTCTCTCTCTCTCTCTCTCTCTCTCTCGTAAATTTTTTTCCTGCTTTGCTACGTATGTACTGTATGATTTTATATAGATACGGTAAATAATATTTGTATTAACATATTTTCTAAAAGCTTTTACTGTAATATCATTATTTATCACTTTCATCATGCGCGTTAAATGCCTTCGTTTGTTTATTACGATCGAAGATGGAGCGTACTTTATGACGCCGCCGTTTCAGGCGGCGTCATAAAGAGAAACAACATTTCATTTGGAAGTCCTAAGAAAAATTAAGTAAAACATTGGTAATAACAAAATCAACATACTGTATAATCAATATAATCGATGCAAAAACTAACCTATACACAGATGTGTAAATGCGTTTGTTTCTTCATTATGATCAGAGATAAACGTAAACAAAACATTGGTTGCCATTTTTTATCGTGCTTTTTGGCGTGTTTAGGAAACGCATGATATAAAATCGCCTTTAATATTTGTGCCTGTTTTAGTTTAGGGTACTGTAGTACATGCATTAAGTGTTCTGTACATTAAAGGGTAGTTTGTTAACAGTACTACGTACAAGGGAAGGTTTTAAAAGTCTGAATATACATGTTAAATAAATACGTAAATATGGTGTCCCTACTTCGCGGATTTTCACCTATCGCGGTCGGGTCTGGAACCTATCTACCGCGATAAACGAGGGCTCACTGTACATAACAAAAATGTTGAACCTTACCTTTGGAGTGAGGCGATGTCCGAGAGCGAAGTACAGGGCGGTAGAGGAGGATGAAAACGGCAGAAAACGTTTACGTACAAGTGGCAGAAAACGTAAACACGTAACTTTATAAAACAGATTTATAAATGACAGAAAACATTAACACTTAATTTTAGGAAACGCAGCTACAAATGACAGGAAATATTAACACTTAACTTTACGATAAACTTAAAATTTATTTTTCTATTTTTTTTTTTACTTTACGTTTTCTTTTTTCTAAATTTGATTACACTACGCATTTTCTTCATCACTGCTACCACTTTTCTTTCGTATTTTAGCTGGCGCTTGGTCTGTTTCTACCAAAGGCCTCTTACTAAAATATGCATCCAAAGAAGCTTGTTTCTGCTTGCTTCTTAAAATGTTCCTGAAATAACTCGGGCAAACTTCATTACAGTACTCAAGCGCATGACCTGTGAGAATTTTTTTCTGGGTATCTAGACCATCTTTAATTTCTGCCGTTGTCAGTAGCTCATCCTCCTCACCCCCGCTGTACTCTGCCTGAACAGTGTTCACTCGCATGGCCTCCAACTCCTTCAGGTCATCCGTCGTAAGTTCATTTTGGTGCTCTTGGATTACCTCATCAGTGTTGGCCTCATCAACTTCCAGACCCATGGACTTCATGAGTGTAACGATCTCGGCAACTTAAGATTGAGCATCAGGTTCAGGATCGTCAACGTTTTCGGAATCGTCTTCAGTTTGGTCTGCGTGGAAGCCCTCGAAATTTCGTGCGGAGACGGCATTAGGCCACAGCTTTCTCAAAGCAGAGTTCAATGTGCGCCTCGAAACCTCCTGCCAAGCTTGATCGATCATTTTGAGGCATATGACAATATCAAAATGCTCCTTCTAAAATTGACGAAGGGTGAGGTTTGTGCTCTCAATGATTTCGAAACATCTCTTGAAGAGATATTTCGTGTAGAGTTTCTTTAAGTTTGAAATCACTTGCAGGTCCATGGGCTGGAGGAGAGTGGTGGTGTTCGGTGGAAGATAAAGAATCTTGACGAAGGAATATTGTGCTGCAATATCTACATGGAAGGAAGGAGGGTGAGCAGGGGCATTGTCCAGTACCAGCAGGCATTTCATAGGGAGGCGCTTCTCTTCCAAATACTTTTCCACAGTCGGGCCAAAACAAATGTTTATCCACTCGATAAACAATTGTCTTGTTACCCAGGTTTTTCCATTAGCCCTCCACAACACGTTTAGACTTTCCTTAACGATTTTGTGGGTCTTGAAGGCTCGAGGAGTATCGGAGTGATACACCAGCAGGGGTTTCACCTTGCAATCCCCACTGGCATTTGCACAGAGTGCAAGGGTAAGCCTATCCTTCATAGGCTTATGCCCAGGTAGCCTCTTTTCTTCTGCTGTGATGTACGTTCGATGAGGCATTTTTTCCAAAAAAGCCCAGTCTCCTTGCAATTGAAGACTTGCTGGGGACTGTAGCCTTCCCGGACGGTCAACTCGTCGAACGTCTTAACAAAGGCTTCGGCTGCTTTCTTGTCCGAGCTTGCAGCCTTCCCATGACGCACCACTGAATGAATGCCTGAGCGTCTCTTAAATTTTTCAAACCACCCACGAGAAGCCTTGAACTCGGGGGGTTCCTTCTCCTGCGTCTGCATCGGCCTGACCACACACGAGATCACCGAAAATGGCCCTGGCTTTCTGGCAGATTATCGCTTTGGTGATAGTGTCTCCAGACATTTCTTTGTCCTTTATCCAGACAAGCAGCAGTCTCTCCATCTCATCATGGAGGTGGCTCCTCTTGCTGGAGAAAACAGGCACGCCCTTAGAAGGTGTTGTTGCTTTGATAGCTTCATTCTGCTTAAGGATCGTTCCTATCGTAGATGGATTTCGGCCATATTCCTTCACGAGCACACTTAACTGCATGCCAGCCTCGTTTTTCTTGATTATTTGCATCTTTGCTTGGGTGTTTCAATTCTGGGTAAGTGTTCAGCCAGTTAAACGGATTTCCACCCACCTCTCATTGAGTCTTCTAGTAAAGAACAAGGATTTGTATTATTGTTGGAACAAATGACAAATTTGGAGGTAATTTGTATTTTTCCTAACGATACAATCCTGAAGTTCTTTACAAATACTTATCCCACCATCACCTTCCCCGGTAAGTTCTGCATGCAATCAAATGGTTGAGCGAGGGAGTGTGCGGGCTGAGCGGTAGTCTCCCCAGCTATCCCCCAGTTTGCTGGGAGGTTGGATGCCACCTCGCTCAAGTTTTTTATGTCTTAGAACACCAGCTCATGCTGAATCTACTCCTAGTAAAAAACAATTAAGTATTTTTCTCTACTTTCCTGCCTTTTCCCAACTACTGTATCCCTTAATACTTTTAATTGGTGTGATTTGTCATTGAAAGTGAAAGAAGACGCAACATTAATTTCCTTTGTAAATAAGTATGTGAATAAATGTGTTGTGTTTTTAAGTACAAGTTTCTCTTTATATTCATTCCCCATATTTCAATTGCTATTACGGAATCCTATTTATTTAGAGATTCAAAGAACCTGTAACTATTCTAAGATTGCAACAGTTTGGGACCTTGACAGGATTATCGACAACGTAAGCAATTAAAACGGAGAATACAGAAAGAAGCAGAATGAGTGAAATATAATAATGAAAGATTTGATAGCATCAGGTAAGGTTGTTGGTCTAGATAGCTGTGCCCTTTGCCAGTGCTCTATGTTGAAAAGAAAGGAGGAACTGTATGAGAGAGATGAAAGAGTAGTTCGAAGAGAAATAGAAAAATAAAGCTGGAAAGCGGAAGAGAAGAAAACGAGAAATAATGTAAGCATGAGTTAGAAATTCCTCATTTAAAGTAAACTTCTCATAACAGTTCATGAGGTAGCAGACCAGGAAGTAATGCATTTGGCAACAGAAGAGGTAGTAGCTCATCATTAAGTGACGACGCTGGTAATTTAGATTTTGGTGCAATGTTGATATTAGTACCGAAATTTTATGAGGAAGACGTAACAAAGTATTTCATGTCCTCTGAAAAGTTAATGAACTGAGTATGTTGTATTTACAGTCAGTCATGTGGTAGGGTACTATCTGTATATAGCTGCATGTCCGAGGATTAATGTGAGGATTATGTGCTTAAAGGTTATTATCAAAGACTTACTGCAAGAAATTTCTAAGTTTAAGAAGGGACAAGAGCAGTACGTATGAAGAGTATGAGAGTAGGGAAGAAGTTAGAAAGATTGTTTTGTGATTGGTCAACTTATGTTGAAGTTGATAATTTTGATGATCTCAAAAACTTAGTTTTCCTAGAAAATTTCAAAGATAACGTAACCCAGATTTAAGCTATATTTAGAAGATCAGCACAAAAAAATTCTTTTGGAGATGCGACAAAATTGACAGTCTCACTCACAGTTCAAGTGAGATTAAGAAGAAAATTATCCTTCATTTAGTAAATATGATGGAGTAAAATCAGTTTTAGCAGTAGCAATATAGAGAAAAGTAACTATTATTGTTATGCATGTGGAAAACCTGTTCATACTCCCAGTGTTTGTAAGAACAAATGGTCAATTAGTAGTTCCAAGATAACTTGTTTCCAATGTAATAAGAAAGGGCTTCTTTCAGGGCATTGCATAGTAGAAGGGGGAAAATGTTAAGTAACCAGTGTCCCCAGTAAATAATCTTTCATCCAGCAGGAATGACATTATGAAACTTGGCAAACTTTATGGAGTCTTTTTGTTTGAAGATGTAGTTTTTTCTCCTAAAGAAGGGGATTCAGGAGAAGTCTTGCTTTGGTACACTGGAACGAATGTCTCCCTCATTAAGGCAACACTTCAAACATTGATGGACCCAAAACCTGAGAAACCGACATTTTCTGACAAAATTAAGGAAAAAGATCTGTTGGTAATTAAATCAACAAATACAACAACTAAAATTACTTTAAAAAATGCGAGGTTGAACAAGCACTTAAAGCAATTCCTATGCTTAACACGAGATCAACTACGAATGGAAATGTTGTTGTAAACTTTGCAAACAAAATGATCAGAGAAGAGGCGGCAAACAAAATTCAGTTATTGGTGGCTGACACTGAAACGAGAATAATCGGAAAACTAAAACCATATATGATGGTATGCAATGTGGACAATGATGAAGATGATGTAGTAAATGCTTTGGTTTAAAGAAATCTCTGCCTTGACCAAACCCAAAATATAGAAGAGAAGATAAGTGTAGTCCTGAAGAAAAATGCTTTTTTTTTGGGGGGGGGGCACTTACTATGTGCTGAAATGTGATCCTAAAGTTCGGAGGGCTATTCATGATAATGGGGACAAAGTTTCGTTACTATAGGGTACTTATAACATACGTGATAGGTACCATGTGATCACCTGGTACCACTGTCAGAGGTATGGACATCTTGAAAAAGATTGCAAGTCTAAGAAGGATGATAAAGTCTGTGGGAAATGTTCAGGAAAACATTAAACCAAGGAGTGTGATTCGCAAGTGTCAAGGTGTATAAACTGCACTAAGTTAAACAAACCAAGTGACCGCATAGTAAATTCTAGAGACTGCAAAGCTTATTACTTGGAATTGAAAAGACTTGCAGAAAATACTGATCATGGTTACTAAGGATGTCATAAACTGTGGCTATGTAAATATACAATCTGTAGGTAATAAGACTCTTCAAATTCTAGAATTGATAAACTAGAAATATTTGGACATACTAGCATTATCTGAAACATGGTCAAATAACTTAGACAAGGCAAATATCACTGAAATGACACCCCCCACACACACCATCTTTTACTTACTGAGAGAAAGTAGGTCTGGTGGGGGTGTCGGACTCATTATTCATAAAAGTTACTGAAATCTCAAAATGTTGAAAAGAACTAGTGTAACAAGCTTTGAATATATAGAAATAAACTTTACGCAAAAAAAAAAAAAACAGAAAAAATCTTTTGTAACAGTCTACAAACCTCCGAGAACAAACACTAGTATCTTTTTTGAAGAATTCGGTGCTCTCATTGAAATGATTATCATCATGGAGAAAAACAAATTAGTTATCTGTGGAGACTTGAATTTTTGGATAGATGACGCATCAAATCCTGACGCTTTGGTATTTAGTGAGTTATTAGAATCATATCGAATAGTGAATAATGTCGACTGTACAACTACTTTAACTGGGCATACGTTGGACTTAGTTTTAAGTGATGACATGAATAATATTGTATCTGATATAAAAGTTAAAGATAAATGTACTATCTCCCCAGTACACAAACATATTATGTTTAGTCTACCTCAACAGAAACATGCATTAGTAAAGAAAATAAACTTTAGACATAAATCAAATTTTCCTCCTACTGTATTTATTGAAGAAGTTACAAAGAAAATAAATGATGATATCAACATTCCCTGTGATCATGAGGACCAACGTCTGTTGGGAGCTTATAATAAAGTGAGTAAAAGTGAATACGATATCATGTGCCCACCAAGGAAAAGACTATAACTGTAAAAGACCAATCTCCTTGATTTGATGGAGAGACTTTGGTAAAAAAGAGGGAAAAAAGAAGTAAAGAAAGAAAGTGGAATAGGTTAAAAACTGAAAGTACTCGGGTTGAATACAAAACTGCTGCGTGTCAATATAACTACCTACTATGAAGGAAAAAAGTGAATACTATAATAGAAATATCCGCGAAGCAGCAACAGACATAAATAAGCTATATCGTCTCCTGAATGGTATAATGGGAAATGTAAAAGAAAAGAAGCTACCTGATGGACACAGTGACCAGGAACTAGCAAATAATTTTCTAGTTTTCATTAAAAACAAAATTGAAAATATAACCAGGTCATTTGTAAATACTCAACATCAGATTGATAATACACCAGGCACACAGACAAAATTAATAAGATTTAATAACATAGCACAAGATGACATCACCAGGGTTATCAAGAGAGCAAAAAAAAAGAAAAAAAAAACTGCAATCGATCCTATGCCAATATCTGAAGTAATTGGAGATAGAAACTTTTCTCGTCTAGTCAAAATAATAACGAGAATAGCAAATGATGAATGTAAGTTTCCCAAATCTGAGAAAATGACTATAGTCACACCAGTTCTGAAAAATGCACTGGACTACCAGGAATTAAGGTCATAGACCTATTTCAAATCTATCCTTTGTTTCAAAAGTGCTTGAATACGTAATTCTTGAACAACTAGTCAGTCACTTAGAAGTAATAGAAGCTTTACTTGACAACCAATCTGCTTACAGAAAACTATACTCTACGGAGACAGCCATCTGCTCTGTTGTAAATGATATGCAGGAAATGATGGATGAAAATGAATGTGGTATTTCAATATTGCTCGATCCCAGTGCTGCTTGTGATACAGTTGTGCATGAAATGTTACTAAATGATCTACTATCCATCGGCGTTTAAGATCAAGCTTTCGAATACCTAAAAGACTACTTAGTTGGTAGAAATTATTGTGTATATATTGGAAATTCTAATTCATCATATGAACCCTTAAACAGAGGGTTACCCCAGGGTAGTGTACTTGGCCCAATGTTATTCTGCATCTAAACTATTGGTCTATCAAAAATACTACAAAAGCATGGTGTGAAGTTCAAACTATTTGCGGATGACACACAATTTTACTTCTTCATAAATTATATAGATGACACTACTGAAACTTTAAACCGAATCCTTGATAGTGTTAGAGAATGGATGACATTTAAACAACTAAAATTAAATAGGAACAAAACTGAATTCATAGTGTGGTGGGTAAGAGAAACAGCATTAGAAACTTGGGTGATATTCAAATGAACATAAATAATGACTCAGTGCCGATATCTAGTAAAGTTCGAGATCTAGGTGTATTTCTTGACTGCAACCTGTCTCTAAATAACCAAATAAATAATGTAATAAAAACTGCTGGTTATTATCTAAGAAATATAGCGTTTATAAAAAAGTACCTGGACGAAAATTCTGTAAAGAAACTTATGATAAACTGTCTTATTACCAGGATAGACTACTGCAACTTTATCTATTACAATTTACCAAAAGTACAACTTAAGAAATTACAAAACATTATAAAAAGAGGCGCAAGATTGATAAAAGATGTTCCACCTTGAGAAAGGATCACCCCTATACTAATTGATTTACACTGGCTTCCGATAAAAACGAGAATTGAATTTAAAATATGTACAATAACCCACCAAGTTATCAGAACTGGTCGTCCAAAATACTTAAGAAAATTGCTACATATTGCCCAGCCAACAAATCATGTTGACACGAGAATAGTTACAGATGGCTTCAAACTATTGGAACCTAGATATATGTCTACCGTAGTCTCCAGAGCCTATAAATATGTGGCCCCAAGACATCCGAATGATAGAAGACATTAAGGCTTTCAAGAGGAAACTGAAGGCTTTCTTATTTCAACAGTCATACAATAGTGACGATTTAACAGTAAATGAACAGTACACGATATGAAACGTTAAATACTCTGAAAGAAGACGGTAAAACGACAGTGGTGGTCCTGTAGAGAGTGGGGTTCCCCTGCTGTAAGGGACCGGAAAAGCAGCTGTCAAAGTAAAGTAAGTAAAGTAATCAGCATGAAAGAAAAAACTAATTTTTGGTGGATTTCTGAACACCTGCGTTGTTTATCCTTTGTTGAAAATGAACTAAAAAAAGTCAGGGAGTGTCGAGAGATGTAAAAATGACAAAATTGAAAGTAATTTGTATTTTTCCTAACTATACAATCCTGAAGTTTTTCACTATTAGTAGATTCAGCACGAGCTGCTGTGCTTAGCCATAAAAAGCTTGAACGAGGTGCAGCCAACTTTCTGGCATACTGGGAAATAGCTGGGGAGACTACTGTTCAGCCTGAACACTCACTTGCTCAACCATTTTTGTTGCTTGCAGGACTTGCTAGGGGAAGGTGATGGTAGGATAAATATGTGTAAAGAACTTCAGGTTTGTATATTTAGGAAAAATACAAATTACTTCCAAATTCGTCATTTGTTCCAACATGAATGCAAACCCCCGTTCTTTACATGTGCTGTGTGGTCTCCAAAGATTTATAATAGAACAATAACTGAGTAGGTGCGTGTACCATAGAGAACAAACATGTACAACCAAGCAAACAACCAAATTAGAAGTGGATAGGTGAGAAGAAAATCTAAAAAGTCAGATTCCTGTCTCATAAGAGAAAATCTCCCAAAAACTTCCAAGAAGAAGCTGGATAGATGTCTGTCATTATGCTTTTGCTAAAGGACCTGGCTGAATTAACAGCTTTTATATTTGTTTTCCCCCTTGTAGGTGCCACGAACAAGCCGAGTACTACGCACATATGTTTTACTGCTTGGATTTGTTTTATGTAGTGTCATATAAACACCCAGTTCCCAGACAAACCTGTAAAGCTCTGGATGTCCTGAAATTACATATTAGAAAAAAACCCCCATGAGGAAGCAACTTCTCTCACATCTTGGTTTTGGGCGTGGGTAAAGAATTAGCTTTCTTGATATGGGATGTCATTAGAATATAGGTAGCCCCTGTTGAAAGGGAATTGCAGGTTGGAGTATTCAGAGACAGACTTCCTTTTGAGGACAGAAGGTAAAATGTATCTTGTTTTATGTGTTTATATTTATTACTATAGCATATATATGGTTTGAATTTAGTTTCCTAATACGTATATAGATGACCATTACATGAGGACGCTCAAATTAAACAGGATGGACAAAAAACCTAAACTGCATTTCCTAAGATTACTCCTAATTATCCCTTTGTTCCAACATTACTACAAGCCCTACGCTATTTATAGGGATTATCTTTCGGCGGGGGCATAACAACAATTAGAATAGCGCCAACGTATCCCTGCGTGTCGAAAGAGGTAACTAAAAGGGATGGGATGAGTGGACTGGGAACCCTATCTCTGTATCTTATTCCTATGAGATATCTAAGAGGTGTAGCTGGGGGGAGAGTGACTGCTCCCTGCACTCTAGTTTTGGGGTGTCTGAATGTGCGTAGTTGTAGTACCATAGCGATTAAAAGATGTGATATTGGAAGTATGTTTAGGAAGAGAAGGATGGATATATTGGCTTTGTGTTAGAAAGATAAAAGGGAAGGTTGAAATGATATTTGGTGAAGGGACTGGTAGAGTATCGGGGATTGAAAGGGGAAGAGCTAGAGAGGGTTTAATTGATTGATTGATTTAAGGTTTTCTGGCATCAATCAATCAATCAATCAAACCCTCTGGGTGTGGCTATATTGCTGAGTGAGTGGATGACAAAGTAGTGGAATGGAAGGAGATATCATCTAGGTTAATGTGGGTAACGGTTAGGTTGGGTAGGGAATGTTGGGCTTTTGTTAGTGCGTATGGGCTAGGTGTGACAAAAGCAAAGAAGAGCAGAATGAATTCTGGAATGAATTAACTAGGTGTGTAGAAGGAATTATGTAGTTGTCATGGGTGACTTAAAAGCTAGAGTGGGTGCTGAAGAGGTAGAAGGTGTCATTGGGAAGTATGACTTACCAGGTGAAAATTAGTGATGAGAGACTGGTAGAGATATGTGTTGGGCAAGACCTGGTAATAAGTTGTAGTTTTTCAAAAAGAAAGATAATAACAAGTATACATTGGTAAAAGTGGCAAATGGAAGAGTGGTAAAAAGGGTGTATTGGGATTGTGTGTTGATAACTAGAAGAATGTTGGAAGATTGAAAGATGTGCACGTGTTTAGGGGTATGGCTAACAGTATGTATGATAATTTTTTTTTTTTTTTTTGTGGAAGGAAAATTAAGTACAGCAAAAGAGAGGGGAATAGAGTGGGGGGGGGGGGTGTAAAAGGGAGGTAGTGAAGTTTGAATTAATAAAACCAGAGGTAAAAAGTGAATATTAATAAGGTTGGAAATGGCATATGACAGTATGAAAGTGAGAGAAACTGGTAATTTGAAGGAAAGGAAGTTTGTAAAAGAAAATTTTATTAGGATTGCAAGTGATGTGTATGGCAAGAGTATTGTTGGAGGCAGCACGAGGAAGGGTAGTGAATGGTGGAATGAAGGAGTAAAGATAAAAGTCGAAGAAAAAAAAAAAGAGGGCATTTGGAGAATGACTGCAGAGTAATAGTGTAGAGAAGTATGAGATATAGAAAGAAAAATGTGGAAATAAAACATAAGGTAGCTGTGGCAAAGAGGGCAGCTTACTGGAGGTGGGGTCAGGGTTTGGGTCGTTCATATAAGAGAATAAGAAGTTTTGGAAAGTGAAGAGAGTAAGGAAGGGTGGTTCGAGAATTGAAGAGACAGTGAAAGATAGAAATGGAAGGTTGTCAAAAGGAGAGGAGGCAAGGAAAAGGTGGGTGAAATATTTTGAGTTTACTGAATGTTGAGGATAATAGGGAGGCAGATATAATTGCTGTTGCAGGTGTTGAGTTGCCAGTGATGGGAGAGGAGAATGAGAGAAAGATTACAAGAGAGGAAGTGAGCAGAGCACTGGATGAAACGAGAGTAGGAAAAGCACTTGGTATGGGTGGTGTGAGGACTGAGATGTTAAAGGAAGGGGGTGTGACTGCACTTGAAATGTTGGTGAGATTGTTTAATATGTGTTATGTTGTCAATGGTACCAGTAGACTGGGTGTGTACGTGTATTGTACCACTATAGAAAGGTATGGGAGATGTGCATGAGTGTTGTAATTCAAGGGGTATTAGTTTGTTGAGTGTTGTTGGAAAAGTGTATTTTAGAGTACTAATTAATAGGATTAAGGATAAAACAGAGAATGCAATCTTAGAAGTATAGGGTAGTTTTAGAAGAGGTTGGGGATGTATGAATCAGATTTTTACAGTTAGGCAGATATGCGAGAAATATTTAGCAAGAGACAAGGCGGTGTATGTTGTGCTTATTTATCTGGAGAAAGCAAATGATAGAGTTGATAGGGAAGCGATGTGGAAGGTGATGAGGTTATATGAAATAGGTGGAAGGTTGTTGCAAGCAGTGAAGAGTTTCTACAAAGGTTAGGATAGGAAATGAAGTGAGCGAATGATTTCCAGTGAGAGTGGGGCTGAGACAGGGATGTGTGATATCGCTATGGTTATTCAATTTGTTTGTTGATGGAGTGGTGAGAGAGGTGAATGCTTAAGTGCTTGATCAAGATTGAAACTGATAGACGAGAGTGATCATGAATGGGAGGTAAATCAGTTGTTGTTTGCCGATGATACTGTACTGGTTGCAGACTCTGAAGAGAAGCTTGGTCGATTAGTCACTGAGTTTGGAAGGGTATGTGAGAGAAGGAAGTTGAGAGTTAATGTGGGTAAGAGTAAGGTCATGAGATGCATGAGAAGGGAAGGTGGTGCGAGGTTGAATGTTATGTTGAATGGAGAGTTACTTGAGGAGGTGGATCAGTTTAAGTACTTTGGGTCTGTTGTTGCAGCAAATGGTGAAGTAGAAGCAGATGTACGCCAGAGAGTGAATGAAAGATGCAAAGTGTTTGGGGCAGTGAAGGGAGGGGTAAAGAATAGAGGGTTAGGCATGAATGTAAAAAGAGTTTTGTATGAGAAAGTGATTGTACCAACTGTGATGTATAGATCGGAGTTGTGGGGAGTGAAAGTGACGGAGAGACAGAAATTGAATGTGTTTAAGAAGTGTCTGAGGATTAAGACTGGTGTATCTTGATTAGATAGGGATAGGAATGAAATAGTGAGGGTGAGTGCTCGTGTAATAAATGATTTAGCAGCATGATTGGATATGAATGTGTTGAAGTGGTTTGGCCATGTTGAGAGAATGGAAAGTGGCTGTCTGCTAAAGAAGGTGATGAATGCAAGAGTTGATGGGGAAAGTACAAGAGGAAGGCCAAGGTTTGGGTGGATGGATGGAGTGAAGAAAGTTTTAGATAATAGGAGGATAGATGTGAGAGAGGCAAGAGAGCGCGCTAGAAATAGGAATGAATGGTGAGCGATTGTGACTCAGTTCCGTTAGGCCCTGCTGCTTCCTCTGGTTGCCTTGGTAAACGCGGAGGTAGCAGCAGTAAGGGCTTCAGCATATGGAACTTCATTTGTGGTGAATAACCGGGAAAGGTGGACTGTGGCACCCTAGCAATACTGTACCAGTCAAACCCTGCTTAATCCTTCGTCAGGCTAGTAGGAGCGGAGAGAGGAAAGGTCCCATTTTGTTCATTTGTTTGATGTCGGCTACCCCCGAAAATGTGGGGAAATGCCATGATGAATATATAGAATAGATTTTTCGGCGAAGCTGGAAGACTAGCCATTAGGACTTTTAAGTGAGATGGCAAGTACCCAACTCCCTAGTCAGCAGGGGGGCCTAGTGGGGGTTGCTAGCTACCCCTCTCACTCACACACCAGTGTATCTGAGCCACTTTTTCTTTTGGTTTTGAGGAAATCGGACATGTGCTCTGTCTGCTCTCAAAAATGTTTTGGTTATTTACTATATTTTAATTCTTTTTTTCTTACAGGTGTGAGAATTGCTTCTTCCTGCTGTCCATCATGTGGACTTAGCCAGGACCTGAAGGACGTTCTTGAGGAACCTTAATGTCCTACGTCAAAACCAACCCCTATTTGTTGTGTCCGACCTGCAGAGGATTGCACTGTGACCAGGATAACACCTGCAAGGTGTTAGGGAGTGGTGTGCCTCCCATTGGTAGAGATTTTGGCGTCGACACAAGAAGTCTAAGAGGTATTCTTCACCTTCTGGGTCTTCCTTGAGGACAAAGAAACCTCGTACATCTTCTTTGACCCCCCCTCCCCCACCCCCGGTCTATTTCCAAAGCTCCTGCTCACTCGGTCTCTTCCCTAAGCTTCTGCTCGCTGTGTTTCTTCTGAGGATCAGTTGAGTAGGAGCATAGACCAGTAAACTCCAGAACAACCCCGGAGATCAGGGGTGTTGCTGCATCCCCTAGAGAAGTAACTTCACCCCCGCCCTTGGGGAATCCTTCTCTCTCATGTTTTGCAGGTTTGGCTGTTGCTGGGGGTCGCCTTCAAAGGTATAACATTTTTAGTGTGGGGCCCAGTGAAGACCTTCTCTGGTGTCCTCCAAAGTAGAAGTCCTTTCACCCGTGGATGCAGTGATCAATGCCCTTGCTGTCTGCAAGGCCCACCTCTCGCCCTCTCCTGTCTCTGCTAGGCCTGCACGCTGACGAGACCAACACGCCTGCTTGCCACCCCAATGCCGACCTTCTGCTGAGAATGACGATAATTTCCTCATGTTCCTACTCGTGCTCGTCACTATTCGGTTCGTGCTCATCACTCGTCTCGTGATCATCACTTCTGATTGCCGTTTGCCAGCTCATGATTGTCACTTGCCTGCTTACTGTTCACCAGCTCTTGGAAGCTGCTCCACCGCTGCCCACTTTTCTCTAGCTCGCAGTTACTCGTTACCTCGTAATCGCTGCTCTCCAGCCGTTCGCCAGCTTGTCCTTCTCATTCTAGACGGTCTCCTGCCAGAAGACGCTCTCCGAAGCATTACTCTCCATCTTGCAACATGCCAGCACATCACTCACCTGCTCGCCAATCACCAGCTCGTCGATCTTCAGTTCGCCGATCACTAACGCGCCGCTCTCCGATCATTAACACACTGCTCGCCAATGCGTCGCTCTCCCCCAAGTCCCTTTACAACAAGTCTCTCTCCCATGTGTTGCTCACCCATGTGATTGTTACTCGCCAGTTCGTCGGACTCATTCTCACAGGTCTCCTAGACATGATCACCACTCCCCAGTGTGCTCACCATCTCCCTCACAATCTTGATGTTCCTATGCGCAATAGACGCGTTCCCGCAAGTGATCACAGTTCTGCTCCTTGACAGGCTAGGGACGAGCCTTCCAAACCATTAGCAGCAGTTTTGAAGCAGCCTACGCCTCACCAGCAAGCCGCTGGAAGATGAGGAATATCCTTCAAGAGAGGTTCAGACCTCTTAGGGACGGCAGGAAGCTACCAGACCTTCTCTTCCGGAGGAGTATCTGCCGCCTCGCAGAGAGTCTAAGGACACCAAGACGGTGCAGCTCTCCTGCAAGAGAGAGCTAGAGGGTCTGCCCCAGTAGCAGGAATGTCTGCAGGCGACATTCCTTCAGTTGACAACCTCGACCCAACCCGGGCTCATATCAGTGAGAGCTTGGTGGTAGATGAGGACTTGGACTTAGCAGATGACTATCTTCCTGGGGCTGCAATTCTAAAGTTCAGCTCAGAAGTTATGCAGAGGGAGTCAGAGTACGACTTCTGGTAAGTCCTAGCCTGCATGAGGGCCATCAATGGGAAGGCTGAACCAGAGACGGCTCCTCAGGATGGTAAAGACATGGTCTTGGACCATGTCTACAGTACCCAGTGACCACCTAAGGCAAATGCAGCTCTTCCCTGGTCGAAGGGATTGACAGCAGCTAGAAAGAAGACATTCTCACAGATTGCCTGCTCTTCTAGCTCGCTTCAAGCAGGCTCATCCTCCTAACTCTTAACGCCACCATTTGTCCAGCAGAGGAGAAATTACGAGGACACAGACGAGCCCTTTCTGGTTTTGCCTCTTGACTCCTCCGTAGAGGCTCTCTCAAAGGGATTCATGTTTAAGAGGCTTTCTTGGCTCTCAGCTTCCTTTTCGGCATCTGAGAACCTACACATGGAAAAAGTGGCGTAGTATACCATGCAGGCTACTTCATGCCTAGGTCTGTGGTTGGGGTCAGTGGGCCACCTTGTTAAAACTGAGGATTGGTCCAAGGATTATACAAGGAAGTCCATGAAAGTAGGCGTTATCATAATGCGATGGTCATACAGACTATACTGATTCTATGAAGAATAGGGAATTATTAAGTGCTCTGCACAAATGTGAGATTCTTCAAAACAAACCCAGAGGATTTCTCACTTGGAAAATATTGTATTTTTAAATTGTTGAGGGCTTACCAGAGTTGCTGATGGTTATATGCTGCACTAAAGTATGGCTGACTTGTACATAGGAAACAACCTACTCCTGGAGAAGCAGATGTCCCCAATACTTTCAATTCTGGTTTCATGATATCAAAATCTTAGTAAGTGCTATTGGCTCATGCTAGCTAAACCTACCAAGTACAATTTAATCTAAGGTCAACTTCCTTTAGTTGAATAAACCACTTCCTGTCTTTTCCTTTTTATTTGTAAATTAAGGTGAATTACCTCTATCCACCATGTGCAGGCTAGATATACCGGGAAAAAATGTTAGCCTGCTCTAATTGTTTCTCAACTCTTTTAGGGAAGGCTTGGGGTATGGCTTCCTCTGGATACTTATCCTGGCAATACATACTAAGTTTAAATGTGTAACCAAGGTTTCCACCAAAGAATAAGATGAATCTAAAAATATCCTGTATATTTCAGCTTTGGAGTGAACTCTATTAATTTACGGTAATTTACTAGTAAAAGCTCAACCTTTAAAGATGAAGGCTCAGAAAATTATCTAGATAATAAGAGATATGTAAGACAGGAGAAAAAAAAAGGAGCCCAAGAATGATTGTGTCATATTATTAACATCAAAAGGTTAATTATATTTGCTAAAAGCGATAGAGTAACATCAACCAAAATGCGGTTGTCAGTTAGACTGCCTTCCGAAGAACAGAAATCATTACGCTTAACTCCCTTCACTTTTTTTCTTCCTCCTCATCCAATAATTAGTAAACTCTATACTGTACTGTACTATTTGATGTGGGAGATTTCTACATTCATTGAAAAAGCATGCTGCACTCTTTACTTATTCTTGTCCCTCATATTTAGTAAATCTAATACTAGTGTTTGATCTCCGTGATCCCTTCTCTTATCAGATCTATTCTGTAATAATAAACTCTCGTTCTCAACAGGCATTGCACATTTTATCTTTATCAAACTTAGACCCATACATACTGGACATACATATGAAATATATTACAGACTAAACAAAATCTTATTTTAGGAAATACATCTTGATATTGAGTTAAAAACAAAATACACTAGTAACCATGGTCCCATCAGATGATATGCCAAGAAATTGGCTGAAAAAATTTGAATGTAGTTTGTAGGATGGCATCCAATTAGTGTAGAGGTGCTGTAGCTCATGGGCATAAGATAGGCTAATCATACAAACCAATGAGTAGTCCTTTAATCCTGAGTTTGTCAACTATGCTGCACTTGCAAAATTTATAGCACAATGAATATTGTATAATAATTATTGAAAAATGTGGGGGTCTGGAGAAGTATTAAGGGGGTAGTCATATACAGTATTCACAAATTTTAAATACAACAGTGGTCGACCATGAAATCCATGCCCTTAATATGAAATATTTTTTACTATGGCCAGTAATGAAACAAGTTTAGTCCTAGCTTTCGAGGCTGCAATTATTTTACAGTTGAACAATATTTAACAGGAATAACAAAGTGTCTCCTTCATCAAATAAGAATTGCTACCTGATCCCCATGTGCAGTGTTCATCAATTTTATGAAATCTACTATATAGGCTATTTATTACAATATAAGAAGATATTAGTAGTCATTAAAGTCTTGTATCTTTGAGAATATTAGTTCTTGGATTACCACAGTTTATGAAGATTTTATCTGTCACATTTGTTTTTGCAGTAGATGTAAAAAGATTAAAGGCCTGGCCAAGGCATGTACACAAAGTTTTACTTTTAAATCAAGTAGGCAGATATTCACAAGTATTACTGAATTTCCTTTTATTTTCAGTGAAGACATTCCAATAACTGGACTAGAAATATTGTTCAGCGATCTTTGTGAAAAGTACAAGCCTCCTGAATTTGAAATAGAGGCAGACCATGAAAGTTTTGAAATTGGGGATTCGAGTAAAGCTCATGATGCAGGGTATGACGCATTTATGACTGGAGTGTGCTTTGCAACAATGGTTAAAAAACTAGGTAAGACGTTAATGAATATGCACGCCTACATGTTTTCTAGATTATTATGGGAGCACTTTTTTCTTGCTGTTATAAATTTGTGTTTTTATTTTTCAATGACAATATAATTAATGAATAATAAAAGACATTCATTCCTACGCGGATACAAACTTCTGAGTCATTTATATTGGGTTACTTCTAGTTTCGATTTCTACGGCCAGACAATAAAAAAGTAAATGGTTTGAATAGGTCATGCTACGTTGCATGGCAACTGCTGCCCATGACGCACTAAGCTTGTTCTACGTGCTTACTCACAACGCTTCCAGCCGAGAAGGCGGTCGGACGTGCCTTCCTTCTCTTCTGTGATTAGGCAACCGCATCGCCTACCCAATACCTTCATAGTGCTTAGTGCTTGTCTTTTGTGTCTTTGACATTCATTGTCTCTTGCGTGCTTTCATTATTTGTGGGATACTAGTGTATGCCGTTCGATATTGTCGAATTCAATGCGTTCCTGCCCTGTCCGAGATGGTTGTCCCTGTGGTATATTTATGAGCCAGGTAGCAGGTCGAAGTGGATACATGTAGAAATAAAAGATGTTCTATGGAATCACCATGTGAGTATTGTAGGAAGTATTCACTCTCCCATTGGGAGAGATATCGTTCGCTTTAAGAAACAAGGTAAGAGAGATTTTTCCCCTCCTTCACCTCCTGTTAGCAATCAGAAGTGGAAGTTGGGTTCGGCTCCGAGCGTTATCTCACCTCCAAGTTCGTGTCAGGAGGCTTCTGTGGCTTCAGTCACAGAGGACGACGGCCATAATTTTATCACCTAGTCTTAATAATGTTCATTATGAGCTTGAACCTGTTCTTATTGCAGATCCCCTGGCTACGACCACTGTGCTCCCTGTGCTGGATCCTTTAGATGCATCTGTCCCTAATTATTCTGTAATGACTAGATATCTCTCCCCCTTACGAGTGCGCTGAGTGGAGATTTATATACTTTATATCAGATTAGGCAGATAAGATGTTTCCCACTTTAGTAGTGTCTCCCATCAGAACAATGACATTATCTTCTCATTCCCAGCAGAACCTTAGAATAGAGCCTGCCATTTCCCCTCATACTGATGTAACCTCATTTAAAGTCCCGCCGCCAGTAACGACTATGTCGGTAAACGTATGGCAGCAGAGACAAGCGGTAATAGTTTCCGCAGAAACATAATGCCGTATGGGAAGGCAGTGACGCTAAAAGCAGCACCGCCGTAAATAGCGACGCATCACTATCACAGGTATAAAAGTAAGGTATGCCGTAGGAGACGACAAGGCCCTAAGTACCGGCACCGCCGTCAGTCTAACAACTCACTCCGCATGGAGAAGCATGCTGACGGCTCTGGAGGGCCAGAAGCCAGAGGGAATTAGCCCTCACTAACAACAATTGCAAAAACACAGCATCATAAAACACAATTTTGACATCGATGTCAGTGCCAGAAAGACCAACCACAGAGAGAGGTAACGACATGGGGTAGAATGCCCATTATAAGTATCTAAAATTGATAATTAAGGAAATGATGCTACTCGATTTAGAAATCCCAGAGGCTAGGAAACGGCAGAACAATAATGTCAGCGCACCGACATTTTGAGCTCACCCTTCGCAAAGGGGAACTCGAAAGAACTGCAAGTACCCAGGATGAGAAATCTTGAACGAATGTAGCATGGCAGACCAACGGATATGCCGTCGAAAGATAGGCTAGGCCTGGATGCAGCAAGTCAAAGGAGAAATCCCAAAGGCTAAAAGGAACGGCAGTACAGAAAGTCAGCGTACCAACTTAATGAGATCACCTTTCGCAAAGGGGCTCTCCAAAAAACTGCGCATACCTAGCCTAGGAAATGACAATTGATTGCAGCACAATGGCCAAGAGCCTAAACGGTCTAAAATACCAAAATATTGAAAACAAGTGGACAAAATAATTCAGTAAACTAGTGTAACTGAGGTAAAAAACTCCTAAGGGAAAAAGCCACTGTCAACGAATCCGGTAAGACGACCTAAATGACATCGGCGAGTCCGTTTTCAACTGAAAAGTTACCGCTCTCTAGGCTAGGCTACCCGAAACTGACACGCACCAACAAAAAGATAAAATACAATAATGCAATGTACATGCAAACATTAAGTAGAGCCCAAAGCATCGCAATGATAAATAAATACTAGCTAACGGGAAATTTACACAATAAATAAAGTGAACACGAAAAATAAGGGCGATCAGGTACCTAACAAGACGCCCAAGCTAGCTGGACTTGGGGCGCCCCAGCTCCCTCATCATAAAAGCTAAATAACTTTCACCGAAGGGATCTAAAACATTTACAGCTAAAGCAAACTGCAAAGAAAGGTTGGTACTCAACTTAGATGATGAAGGGGAAGCCATCATACGAAGAAAATCTTCAAAAGAAGCTGATAAAGAGCGCACAACAAAACAACACAACAGTAGATCGAAGCTGCGACAAAGGAAAATGCGCCAGAGACATACGAGGGCACCGTAAGGTGAGAGGATATGTAACGGCTCCTCACTTATCCTTCCCCTCGGTGGATTAGACTGGGCAAAGTCTATTGGGGGTGCAGATATCTATTGTTTTCTTCGGATACGTCCCTAATTATACACGATATCTTTGGATAGTCGTTCCGGGGATAGAACCCCGTGATACCTGACGGTAATTCTCTTGTAATATGACTCGCAGAAATATTATACAGTACAGTAGGAAGCTATCTCACCCAAAAATAGATTTTCGTATGTCAAAATCTGTTTAAAGACCCTTATTGTCAGTCTCCAGCTCAATAAAAACGAGCAAGGCATGCCTCGTACACCGAGGATCCTTGGCAGAGATCTCCCTAAAAGAGTTCCCGGGACAAATCAAGAGATTTGTCATCTTTATTGTGAGGTGGGCTGGACTGGTTCAGCTGTGTCTCCCCACAAGATTTGGCATTGCCTACATGCTCGAAACAACCCTCCTGTTCTAAGCCTAATAACAGTGTTCATTCAAGTGTAACAAATCCTCCTTTATCAAGAATTTCAGCTAAGAATATAGCTAGGCCGAACGTTGAGATTACAAATCTGAATGTTCCGCTGTGTCTAAATGTGATGACATGCCTTGTCTGCGCGTGAGGCTACCCCTCCGCATTTTGGGCAGGCTGACAGTTCTAAGCAAGTTGTTTCCCCAAAATATCATAACATCCTAAACGTGGCACCGTTTTGACATGTGAAAGTATTCTTCCACCTCATAGTGAGGCTAGAAATAATGTGACTATACAGCCACCAGGTTGTATAGAGAGTGGTAGAACTTCCCCACATCTTTTTTAGAGTTCCCCCGAAGTTTTATAAACTTTCAGCTAGGAAGCAGTGTGATAAAACCGTACCAAAGAACCCTGTGCCTAACACTGATAACAAACTTAATAATCATCAGGACAGACCTCACACTAGCGCTTGGTCTGATGTTCATAATCATGATAATACACGTTCCACAGAACATAATTTTTTTCAGATACTTCTTTACTGGTATAGAATGTGGATAAGGGGCATAGAAAGTTTTCCCCCTTCCCAAGGATCACTCCACTATTTGGCATTAGTGTAGGAAGTAGCAGCAGATGACTCTCCGGAGAGCCTTATTGTGCGCGTGAGCACAAGCTCTGCTGATGTACCCCCGTAAGGCCTTGGTATCTAGTTCTGAAGCCTTACACTTTATCAAGATTATGAGCCTCATCTGCCATTTGAGGGTTTGGATGAGCCTCCCTTAGTGCAGACCACTAACAGACGGTGCGCTATCGACGCTACCTTTCCGCAGTCTTAAAGACCCAGGCTCAGATTTGACATGGCTCTTTCAAATCAGACTAAGGACACGCTAGAGATTCTGAATACTCAAGTCTCAGCAGCAGAAAACTCGCTGAAGGCGAGTAGATCTTCTAAACTTCATCCGTTAACTCTGTCACACCAGAGATGTTTTAACGTTCACTCTGGCGCCTTACAAAGTCCTCTTCCCATTGATGCTGATTTGGCCAATCTAGTCCTATCAGTACCTGCTAAGATTACCTAATTTTCCCGCCACGATTTCAGGGCCTGAACTAGCTGACATGGAGGCAGTAGCTATGACAGCTATACAAACTTGTTTGTGGATGGACGACTGGTCTGTAGTGCTCTCTTGCTTTGCAGTGTCACAGGACCTCAATAATGAACAGCCCTAATTTCACATGCATACTAGATTCATACTTGCTCATTTCCAACCAATTACTCATCCCATTCTCACAAACATTAATCCTATTCCTTCCACACACACAGGAGGACTCACCCAGCTGAACCCTCTTACACTCTAGTTTCCCGAACATCCTGGCTGATTTACTCCCTTCTTCCTACATACCCTAGCTACATGCCCATCTACACCACATGCAGTACACTTACCCTGCGGCTCCTTGCACAATCTAGCATAATGACCATCCTTACCACAATTACCGCAAATCACATTTGTACGATTACTCCGACATCCACTCGCTATGTGCCCTGTCATACCACACCGATAACATTTTACCCCTTTCTCTTTCTTGCACTCGCTAACTCTATGCCCTACATCACCACATCCAAAACAAGCACCTAGAGCCCATCTACATTCATTCTTCTTATGACCTTCCTTTCCACACCTATAACACTTTTCATTACGGACACGACTATCTGACATACCTCGATGCGCACTAACACTCCTATCCCTCCAAACCTGATTCCCTTGCCTAAACCCTTCATTTGTCCTTACAGGTATTCCCACATTACTCGCCCTAACACTCCTATCTACTACACTATCAGCTACCCTCATCGGTCCTCTCATAACAGCATCTCTAAAACTAACAAATTCTGGCACACTTTCCTCCATTCCACTTCTTACACTCACAGATTTACTTTCTTTCATACATCTATCTAACTCGTAATCCTCAACTATCTCTAAGATATCATCCCATGTCAGTCTCTCTTGCGTCCACCTCATTTTCTCCTTGCGTTTCAAATTAATAAACTCGGCAACATTCTCAGGTACAGTAGCCAAAAACTTCCTCATTAACTCCTTATTCTCATTTATGCCTTCATCCCCATACTTCTTCCTAGCTAACGTTTCCAACCTACATACGTACATTGATATAGCTTCTCCTGCATTCATCCTTGCCTCATCAAAATCATTCTTACGCTTATACCTAACACTCCCTTTCATACGTTTTACCTGCTCAATTATTCTCTTTTTCACACTTTCATAATCAACGTCACCTACACTCATTATCACTCCATACATCGTCAACAAATACCCAGTCAAATATTCTCCTAACTCCCTAGCCCAAACTCTTTTACTATCACCATACTTATCCTGACAATACCTCTCATACTCCTTGAAAAAATCATATACATCCCTACTGCTATGCTCATTGAACCTTTCACACCGAGGTACCTCTCTCATAAACACAGTCTTACACACATCACGTTCATTCTCACTGATATCATCACTGCTACCTTCCTTCTTGTTTCCTACTTCCTCGCTAGAATATAAGGAATCTAATTCCACAGTCATACTCCTATCCTTGATCATACTCTTCCTAGCCCTTTTCTTACTCGCCACTTTCACCCATTCACGATCATCCTTGCTATCAGCCTGATACTTTTTCTTCTCTTTCTTCACATCACTTTTACCTTTCCTTTCATGATTCCTATCACATTTCTGTTCATCCTTTCTATGCCTTATTCCCTTATCTTCAATCTCACTATCACTATTACTATTACTATCACTATCACTTCCTTTCCCATTATCACTAACGTTAGCCTTCTCATCCACTATCAACCCATTACCCGAAGCTGACGACACTCCTCCGACTGCACCTTCACCCATTATAGTTTTCATCATCCCCATGACTTGCCCCATCATAGCTTCCAATCGGTTCTCCATCCGTTCCTCATTCTCTTTCATCCTCATCTCAACACATTCTTCCACTCTCTCTACAGTTCCCTTCAACTTCCTAAGATCCTTCTGCATCGCCTCATTCTCCCAGTTCAACCTCCCATTCTCTACTAGCAACCTCTCTTTCTCAACTATCAACATCTGCTCCCGTTCTTTATAATGCCGCAATTCCTCCTCCAAAGCCTTTAATTTGCCTTCCATTTTTCTTCAACCTTAATCTAATTTCTTACCCTATCAGTCCTTTGTCAAAGAGTCCAGCTTCAATCCCACCTCGGCAGTCCCTGTTCGGGCGCCAAAATAATGTGGCGGGATGTTGCAAAACAACCCCCACACCCTTGATCACACTAACTGACAAATGTCTCCTCTGCACAAACTTTCCCCTTACGTTATCTGCAGCGGGACTCTTGGACAAAAGGACAAAAAACAAACCAAAACATAACCTTAATACTATATATCCTTAAAACTACAATACTTAACATCCACAAACCATCCACAACCAAAATAATCACTTAAAACTAATCGTAAACTTGAACACTAAATATAAATAAAACGTAATACCATTCAAATAAACACAAAACCCCTAACAAAACTTAAATCAACCGCACAACCAATATGTAATAATTATATATACAGTATATAATTCTGAGGGACACTTTCGTCCACACACTGCCAACTGTCTTTTGCAGCCAACTACCACAGCTTTGTGGTCAATAATCCACTGTGTGGCAAATTGCCACCACTGCCTCCCTAATTGGGGTCCTGGATGTCATCATCATCATCATCATCATCATGATCCGAAAATTCCTTCTTACAGCCAAGTCGTTACCAATTATATCCAAATCTAAAATAGCAGTCAGTTCCAAGTCCCTTATAACAAGCCAGGTCATCAATCAAAATTCAAAATATCTCTCTCAAAGGAGGAATCACGGCCTGCCAAAATAAAAAAGAAAAACACTTATGAACACTCCTAACTAACTAAACTATCGCACTATAATCAAAGATAAATAATAAATTGTTCCTATCATTCACAATCACTACAAGCAAAGATAAACAAAACTGTACTTACTTAGAAAATCAAAAAACACTTCCACGCAGGTCGAAAAATATATATAATCCAGCATTCACACAACTGCCTTAAGCTGCAGTCAAATAAAAAAAGCATTCGCTCCGAAACATTCACCACTGTCGTAACCTAACTAAAAACATAAACAAACAATCTCATTTGTACCAACAGTCTTTCCCACTACAAACAATCATTCGCTAACTACCACTTGTTCTTCGGCGCGCACCGCGGACACACAAACACACATACACACATACACACACAAACACACATACACACACAAACACACACTCTCGCGCGATTTAGCAAAACTAAAGCAAATGAAATTCTCTCTCTCTCTCTCTCTCTCTCTCTCTCAGGATTTGGCAAAAACAAAAATTAAAATGAAGCAAAAATAAATCCTCCACAATATCATCATGTGTCACATTCCAGAGTGTGGAGAGAACTGTTGTTGTCCTTTGTTCCAGAAATTATGGCCAAAACCCAAATTCCAGCTGGTATTGATCTCAAATTTGAATCTTCCACGATCATGTCTCTCATAGAGGTAACTGATGATCCTGATGACATGTTACTATGTACTGTAAGAGCAGTGAGCAAATATTTAAAGAGAACACAATATCTTAAGCCTGAAATCTCGAACTTGTTTGTGAGTACTGGGTACTCAAGAAAGTTTTCAAAAACACTATTTCTTTCTGGTTGAGAGAAACTACTATTAAAGCCTATAAATCCTCGAGGAAAGCATCTCCAACACACACACACACCCCGCGTTCATGATATACGTGGGTTTGTCGCAACCCAGGCATTCCACAAGAAACACTGTAGCACAAGTTCTAAAAGATGGAGTTTGGAAAAGACAAACCATTTTACAAACAATTACCTTGGAGATTGCACGCAAAGGTCTTTAGATGCCATTTCTGTAGGCCCTATTGTTGCTGTACAACAAATAGTCTAACTTTAAGCTTTTATGGGATTTTTTATTCTCTGCATTATAAGGGTATATAATGAGTAGTAAGGTGGATGATGATCTTGATTGGATCTGAAGCCCTCACTTGGATCCACCCTAATGCAAGTAAGAATACCTTGATTTGTGTACTGGTTGATATATTAGATGATATATTGAATATGAAAATAATATGCAACGCTTGATGTTCATATCACTTCAACCTGGCAAAGCCCTCTAGAATAGAACAGAAAGCCCTGCCTCGTTATGAGCCGGCTACACAGTTCGCAAATAATTCACTTTGATCTCTTGTTATTACTATAGTAATTGTAGCTAGAGAGAGAGGGGCAGATTTTCACCAAGACTTCCTCCCACCAAAGGAAGACTCCCATATAAATAACCAAAGGTCTGGCCTCAACTGCCCCACAAGTCTTTGAAGAGAAGTGCTTTGAGTAAGCGCTCGGAATAAGGGTAGTGCAACAGTTGCCTACAAAACACAGCATAATGTAATAAAACCATTTTCTTTTTTATCTGGCTGTAGAAAACAAAACTAGAAGTAACCCCATATGAATTACTCAGGTTTGAAAAGTTAGGAAAAAAACAAATTTTATAAACTGTAGTTTTAGAGCTTTCATATTAGGAAATTATATATATATATATATATATATATATATATATATATATATATATATATATATATTGTAAGTTTGATTTTATAAGTTGAATGAATATATATATATATTATCAATTTTTCAAGTAATATATTGCAAAGTTTTTGTTGATGGGCACCATAGTGATTATAGGAATGTGATGTCACAATATTTATTATATATATATATATATATATATATATATATATATTTATATAAATATATGTATATATAAACATATATAAATATATACAGTATATATATATATATATATATATATATATATATATATATATATAGAGGGTGATGTGTTCACGACCCGGACAGTAAAATGAATAATATTCATAAAAAAAAAGTTACAGTATTGAGCTACAGGAGAGATTTTGTGCTTAAAAGAAAGTTTAACTAATGCCCCATCTTATGCTATGAGTTTCATATCTGTAGATATTATATTTTGGGTTTTACAGCCGTTTTTAAAATCCAAAATTCTCTGTCCGGGTCGAGACCGCGTGGTCACGACCCGGGCAGGGTTGTGGTCTCAACCCGGACGGATGTTTTGGTCCACCAAAAACACACTTAAACCAATGTTTTATATTTTTTCTTAGTAAAAACATCCAGAACATGACACTGAAAGGTGGAATAAAACAATTGGTAGCAAAATTTCAATGTAATACAAAAATATATATATTAAACAAAAATGGGAAACTGAATGACTTAAAACTAATGCATGTTAAAGTGAATGACTTAAAACTAATGCATGTTAAAGTGAATGACTTAAAACTAATGAATCTTAAAGTGAATGACTTAAAACTAATGCATTTTAAAGTGAATGACTTAAAACTAATGCATGTTAAAGTCCCTCAAGGGAGGGAGGACCTTGATGAGGTTTGCTTGTCGTTGGGTGGTCCCCGTGCTGACTGTGAGGACCCCCAACACCCTGCTGCGGTCGACACTGTCGACATCCCCGATGGCTGGGAAGTGGAAGGTGTCCTTCAGCAAGGGCGACCTTATCCTGAGGAAGTCCAACTGCAGCTGCTGCCCGTCTTCCTCCAGGGAAATGACCTTGCCCACAAAGTGGACAAGCTCCTCAGACCTCTTCCCCTGGAAGAGAAGCTGGACCAGGACAAAGTCACCCACCTGGGGGAAAAAATGAAAAAAAAGAATGAATAGCCTAGCCTATGGAATGAATGAATAAGGAATTTGGCTTTAAAACCAAGCCATTCAGCTCGGCTACTAAATTTGACAATTAAATAGAAATTTTCTTCTAGACTTAGGCTAGGCTACTTATGCAATAGATGAACATAATCTAGGCTAGGATAGCCTAGGCTACAGATTTTGAAATATGAAAAAAAAGAATGAATAGCCTAGCCTATGGAATGAATGAATAAGGAATTTGGCTTTAAAACCAAGCCATTCAGCTCGGACACTAAATTTGACAAACCCTGGACAGGTAGCGTGGCCAAACTCGCCCGTTACAGGTAGAGTGGTGTCATATGTGTTACACTCCCTTTCGGGGGGGGGGGGGGGGTTAACGGGAGAATACCAATTTACAATTTCTTTTGTTTTTTTTATAGTTTACTAGTTTAAAGAGTCTACTTTCTACTGGTGTAGGAGAAAAAAAACGTTGAATATAAAATAATACTGTACTTACATAAATATGAAAATAAGTATAAAAATACAATTTTTCATAAATAACTGGACACTTTAAAATAAAACAATGAACAAAAAACCACTTGTGTGCTGCAATTAGAGTCCTGTGTGCACAACTTGACGTAAAAACATCGCCGATATCAGCAAAACTGCCAGATCTGTAAAGAAAAGAAAAAGCGGTTAATTTTTGTATACGCAAAATCACTACAAAATATTTGTGTGAAAGGAATGCTATATTTATAGTGGTAATACTTTTTATATTTGGATGAATTTTTCCAAAAGTCATCTACAATGATCCCAGATGATGGCAAAACCTTAGGAATTATATATAGGTAATATAAACTGGGCAAAAGCTTAGTTCAAATGTAACACGTACCGTGCGCAATTGACGTAAAAGAAAGGCATATCTAGAAAGAGTACTAATAATTGATGTATATGCAATAAAATGGTAAATAAATAGTCTATGATGACCCTAGATGACAGCAAAAAGGTTAAAAATTATTTTTAGTAAGTATAAACGGGTAAGAAAAATAATTCGTGAAACTTACTACGTGAGTTGGGACTGGTCGCAGGTGTAGTTGACATGCGAGTTACAAACAGGCTTATGGCACTTGCCACACAAAAGCTTGGTCCTGACATTAGTGTCTTCTTCAAAGGTAATGGTCAAAGGCTCTTCTTCATCACTACTGACAAAAAGGAGCTCCAAAAACTCCTCCTCCTTGAGATATTTCTTCGCCATGCTGAAATCTGAAAACAGGAAAAAATAGAAAATTAGAAATTAGCCTCAAAATCACATTTTTGCTGCTTTCAAAACAAAATGGCGATTGGTACAAGTACCTACACCATTCACTGATATGTTCCGATAGACACAATTACATTATTTCACTAAATAATAATACAGTAATGTAAAATGCAAAATGTTTGCGTATGCGTGACATACCCCTGTAACGGTAATGTGGTTGCTAATATGCAACAATTCCAACTTTGGAGGGCGATATCCGGCGAATGCGTCGGAGTAGAGAAGTGGCGAATGTTTCCTGAGATGAAGCTGGTGAGCAACTAACGGCTCCTGGGTAGACAGGCCAGAGCCTGCAAGGCGTCTATGCGCAGGAACGAAAAAACGAGTTTTTGCGCCGCTTCCCGGCCAAATCTGACACCACGCTACCTATCCAGGGTATAGAAATTTTCTTCTAGACTTAGCCTACTTATGCAATAGATGAACATAATCTAGCCTAGGCTAGGCTACAGATTTTGAAATATTAAAAAAAAGTCCCTCACCTCTGGCTCCTTCTGGACGAATGGATAGGAGGCAGCATCAAACTCGAGCTCTTCTGCAATCTCATCTGAATATTCAGATGAGTCGTCACAGAGTGCAGGATTGTCGATAGCCTCCTCATCACTGCTGCTCGCCTCAACTGGCTCAGACCTCCTCCTCTTAGCCGCCTGTCGTGCCTCCTGCCCTCTCTTCTTCTCCTGCAACCTCCGCTTCTTCTCCTCTCTGGCTGCTTTCTTCTCCTCCTTGTCCCGCACCTGGCTAAGAGCCTCCTCATCCTCAGTCAGGATGCAGGCACGGATCTTCTTGCGCCCTCTAGCAGCAGGGCGGGGACGAGCCTTCGGGTAGGGCTGCACAGCTTCGGGAGTGACGTCGGGAATTGGAGGAGATGAAGGTGTTGGAGTTGGAGTCTGCCGAGGTTGGAGTGCTGCTTCAGGAGTGTTAGCCCTAGACGCTGAAGCAGAGAAGGCTGGTGACATCCTACCTATTCCAGATGGTCCAGGCTGAGGTTGGTCAGGCTCCGATGGAACTGGTGTCAAGGGTGCGGCAACAGTTTGTGGCAAATCATCATCATCATCAGGAGGGGCCTGCTCTGTGACTTCTGCCCCAGCAAACGCATCATCTGGAAAGATGTTGCGGTTGACGGGAAAGATGCCAGTAGCGTGAAACCCATTGGTGATGTTGGTGACATTACAAACCTTGTCCCAGGCCTTGCACGCCATCTCTGGCAACATAGGTTCCGTGATGGGCACGTGAGGGTTTGAAAGTTTAAAATCGTCGAGACTTGAAGGGGCCAAAGACACTTACATCTAATGGCTGGAGTTTGGCTGTAGTATGAGGTGGCAGCGTGACAATTACGATGCCATGCTGTATCGCATACTCAACCACATGAATGCTCATGTGACACTCGGCATTGTCCATTATCAGCAGTATCTTATTCTCCACTGAAGAATAAGACACCTTATGGAGATGCTCGAGTGTCTGCACGAAAAGCTCATGGTCCATCCAACCGTTAGCCTGCAAGAGCACTGTGGTTCCAGGAGTAGTCTCTCTCTGAAAATCAGCATTCATCTTCTTTCGTGCGATGATAAACACTGGAGGGAAACCATGCCCTGCAGCATTAACAATCCCCGAGAAAGTCATATGATTGCCTCTCTCCCGAGCAACCTGCGAAGCAACAGGACGACCTCTCTCGCAAACAACCTTACATGGCTTCATCACAGTGGACAAGCCACTCTCATCCAAGTTGAAGATCCTGGCTGGCATGAAACTGTGTCGCTCGACAGCTTCCACGTAAGCCTTGAAGAAGACTTCAACGTTTACGCGGTTGAAAGCCATCGCGCGCGAAAGTGACATGCCCTCCGGAGCCTATACCTGTAATACCAGTCACGGGTGGCCATACCTTCCCTCTTCCAGGCATCAGGAATAGACGGGCTGCCAACAGCCTCTGCATACTTCAGGATCATCCTCCTGAAAGCTCTCGTTGGCAGGCCGTAGAACATCCGCGCGATCTCGATAGAGTATTCCTCGATCAAGCGTTCCTGCGCATCGGTGAAAACCTTTTTGACGTTCTGATGCTTAGGCACAAACTTCCTCCCATCACTCTCCTTGATGGACCGAGTGAAAGCATCCTGAAAAAAATAAAACAAAGGTAAAGTGGGGAGCATAGGCCCGATAGGGTAGGCTAGCCTAAATGAAAAGTAGCCTAAAGTTCTTAGCCTACACATAGAGTTTAAGAGGGCTTAGATTTATTCAAGCTTACCCCAAGAGTCGAAACTTTAACTCCAAAAAGGTTGCACGCAGTGCGGATGCTACAACCAGTCTCTAGGCGGTGGTAAAATGCCTTTTTTGGGCTCAAGCCATGGCGTCCTGATGGAAGGTTCCTTTTTGGTAGCTTCCTTGGGTATAAGACTACTAAGATATTCCCAGAGAATTTAACCACAGGTTATCACAGAATTCTAACTTCTGGAGCGAGTATCTCAAAGGTTTCCCTTTAAGACATCGTAATTTCAACAGGGGACGCATGTCTAAACGCGCCACATAGCTATCTTCACCCCGAACAGAGTTAATGCTTCGGTGTGTAAGAGTAGAGAATAGCTGGGAGCCGTTCCACAGCTAATCTCACTCGTGGCTACTACTGATACTCGAGACGTAAACAAACGGACGCCATTGCTCTAATGACGTCACGCCCGTCTTCATCCTTTGTTTAGTAGCTGCCCTACTTAGACGGATTTTCCCTGTGTTAACTTTATCGTTTTGCATCTTCGCTATGTCGTTACCTTCAGCCTCGCCTTCTTCTGGAAAGTTGAGTACAAGGTTCCAGTATTGTTTAATTAAGCTCTGGCCGTAAAGTAAATATTACTTTTCGAGATAATTGCTGTTTTGTGGCAGAGCTGTGCCTCTACCGGACCCGCCATTTTATGGCGTCGTTGTTGTTATGCATGTCTTATTTAGTTAGCCACAACAACGTTTCCGGCCTTATTTACTAATCGATTACATTAGTTTATTTAGTCTTCATAGCTAGGAACTTTTATATCGTGTTTAGACGCTTTTTATCGGTCATCGATTGACCTCTTACCAGTCGGCTACTATAGCCCCCAGGCCAGGAGCCTACATACAAGTGTTCATGCATGATTTATCAGTGATCCTCGGCTAAGTTATGAAGATAGTGGCATTATTTTACAATACTTTTGACAGTGATGCAAATGTTTTCGCCTTCAGGGACCATATAGGGGATAGGCTAGTCAGTGACTCTTTCTAGCCTAACCTAATGATAGGACCCCTATATGCTTCCTTCATCCCCTGCCTTGGCATTCCCTCTATTTAGCCTTGATTCCTTTTCTGAGTAAAGGGATCAATTGTCTAATAGAGTATATATCGCCTCTCAGTCCTCCCTAAAGGAATGAAACCCCTTTAAGGTTGCGTCCGAGAGTGAGGTTAGGCTAGCCCTACCTCTATGGCTAGGATAGTCTATGACTGTCCTGCGATAGCGATATGTCTTCTTCCTTTCCTAGTTCAGGACTCTTAGCCCTGCTCTAGGTTAGGTTAGGAAGGTTTCTCTGTTCCATGCTGAAACTGTACTCTCGCACCGTTTTAGCTGATCTGCCTGATCTTAGGTTAGGGAGTGTCCTCCCTTTCCCTAGTGGCCGCTCTGGTACAGAAACCCTTCCTTGGAAGACTTCTCTCTTCTCCCTCCCCACCTATCTCTTGTATAGCCTAGCCTATGCTTAGGTTAGTTTATACCCATCTGTCCCCTGTCCTACAACTCCTCCTTAGGGTGGAATAGTAGGGCTACCCGAGCTTCCTTGTGCAGTCCGCTCTGGTACATATACCTTCATAGTGTCTTATAAGGTTAGTTGCTAGTATAGCTCTGCATATGGGAGTCTCCCCCCCCCCCCTTTGGGTGTTCCCTAGCCCTCCCTTGGGCTACCTTGCTCCCGGTCCCTAGTGACCCCTGCTCCTGGATGTTAGAGCCTGCCTCTATCATGGGTACACCCTCTCAGGGAGGGGGAGGGATGTCTGGAGTCCTGATGGTACTTCCTGCATCCTTTCCCCCCTCCCCCCTGTCTCTCTCCCTATCCGGGTGCCGGTCTCTTGCCGCCTCTACTGTCGGCAATACCTGCCTCCTACTTGGTGACTCTTCCTAACCTTGCCGCCAGCCCCCCGTGTACCGAGGGACTGCCGGCTGCCGCCGGCTACTACCGGCGGCTCTCCTCCTCCTAGCTCGTCGTCCGCTTGCCGGTCGGCCGCCGGAGTGCCGGCATATACTGCCGGCAACCCGGTGCAGCTTTAACCATCCTTATCCCAGTCACCAATCCGGCATCCTCCGACTGCCGGAGCCGCCGCTCCCTGCCGGCGTGCCGCCGTTGTGCCGGCGGCCGCCATCCTGGTATTTGACTGACTTTGAACATTGTCTGTCCTAATGCCAGAATCTACGCTGGAGCGAGCTCCGGCATGCCGGCGGCTTGCCGGATGCCCCGGAGGCGTCAAGAATACTTGCACCCCCTTCCTGTAGCTATCATAGGACAATGATAGCCCTATATCGCAAACAGATAGACTGTTTCTACTATTAAGATCAGTACCTGGTACTGCTCTGTAGTGAGCATGCTGTCTCTTTGCATTCTTCTAATTCCAGCATGCTATGTGCATCTTAGCACGGCTGGTTGCCAGAAGCAGTTACCTTTAAAAAGAGGCCTTCTGGCCCTTAACTTGGAACCGAATGATCTCGGTCCCAATCTTGCCCTTGGATTTTTCCATGGAATTCCAAAATACTTGGAGCTCTAAGGAATTATATCCGGTGCCCTCGGTCACTCGGATTATCCAGGGACCAAGCTTATGGTAACCAGCCGGGCGGGATGCATGGAGCATGTTCTCCTTTACTATTTCATTCTCTATGCATCACACCTTTCATTAAGTTAAAATTAATAATTAATATTAACTTACTTTAAGAGCCATTCTTATGACTCCCCCATACTCATTTTCTCTTTCTTCCACAGGAGGAGCAGACGAAGTGTGATTTCGCCTTCTGCGCTGTGAAACGCCCGCAGTTTTACGGGCATACGGCTTGCAGGACTCACGCCCCTTGTGCAGACAAGAAAGGGGATTTGAAGTTTTGGAATCCACTGAACTGTACGGTCTGTCAGGCTCACCTAGTTGAGGCCTTCCATAATCCTCCCTCAGCGGAGATTAGAGACATTTCTCGTGAAAAGCTGCGCAAGTGGGTGCGTGGCTTCCAGAAAAATGCTACCGGACCGTACCTGGCCACCGAAGAACTGAGGTCACTGTTGTTCCCTAAGGCCTCCCCTGACTCAGTGGTACCCAAAGACGTGATCCCCACTGTCCAAATTACGGTGGAACCTGATGTAGTCATGGCTCAGTCCATGCACGAGTGTCGTTTGGATTCCGAAGATGACGGACAGATTTCGGATGTCTCGGAAGACACGGAGAAAACGCTTATGGCTCAAGGAGCCGAAGATGACGAAGACAAGGTGGAATACGCCGAGTCGGAGCAAGAGGTCGCTCCCCCGTCCATCCCCCCTCCTACTCCTACACCGACGGAAATGTCTATTCCGTCTACCTCCTCGACTCCGGATCCTTCTTCTTCCACTCAAGAATTGATCCGACTGATTAGAGCCGTCATGGACGACAGGCTGAAGGAGAACCAGGAGTCCATCAGGTCGATGATAGGATCCAGAGAACCGAAGAAGATTTCGGTCAAGGATCTCCCCGCTTGCTCTCATGCCAACCCGTGGAGGTATGCAGAGCATATGGTTATTGCGACCGGCAGGATCTTTGTCAGTGATAAGATCGGCACGGTCCCTTTGGAAGATGTGGAGTTCTTCCCAAACTTTGAGGCCTACCCGGACTGTTACGTCCGGCTTCGTTCCGAACCTGCCTCGAAGGAAGAGACCGAACCTAAGGAAGAGATAGTGTTCGATCTCGCAAAGGCCCAGGCTATGCTAGCCTCCGCATTCAAGAGTAGAGGCTTTACCTGCTCTAAGCTTCCGGCCTTGAGCAAGAAGCACCCTACTTACGTTGCACCTGAAACTGCGGTTCTTCCATTCTTGGAAAAGGCCTTAGCTGCATGCCTTAAAGCGGCGGATGAAGGGAAACCCTGCCCTGCATTGGAGGAGTGCAGACCCTTCTCCATAGTGACCCCCCCTGACGCTCGACACTGGAAAGATGTTCAACATACTTTCGTCGTGGGAAGGCTCGATCCTGACGTCGCCGGACGTCAGTTTAATGAAGACCTCCCTAAGCTCAACGATCACCTCCTTCGTCGGGAACAAGACACGAAGGAGAGGCTTGCGGCATCTCTTTCTCATCAAGTCCAACTTGAAGTTATGGCCTGTGACACTAGAGTACCAGACCACTACATGGTACTCTCCAAATCCCACCTATTGACTGTAATGAAGGACTTGTACCACTTCATAAAGGCTCGAAGAGCCTGTCGTGAATTCGTGTTTGCCGGTGCCACCGTGAAACACGAACCCCGGAGGCTGATTTCCTCCAACATCTGGGGAAAACACCTCTTTCCTTCTGACCTTGTGAAGGAAATCACTGACAGAGCCGCCACGGAGAATAGGAACCTTCTCCACAAGTGGGGCATGTCCAGGAAAAGGAAACCCTCTCAGGACGACGGACCTCAGCCTAAGAGGAAACCCCAAAAGCAAAAACCCCAGCAACGTCAGCAAAGACGTCAGTTTCCGGGACCCGCTACCTCCCAAGTGGTTGCCCAACCACAACAGACCTTTCAATTGGTCCCCCAACCGGTGTTGTCACAGTCACCGGTCTTCACCCCTGCCTTTGAGCAACAATCAACTACCTTTCGTGCCAAAGGTAGAGGCTCATTCAGGGGTGCAAGCAAAGACGCATCTCGCCGTCCCTCCAGAGGTAGAGGAGGAAAGGGAGCTAGCGGCCGAGGCAGCAAGTCCTCGGGACACCAGAAGCAATGAAGTGCTTCCGGTGGGAGGAAGACTCCGCCAATTCCAGGATCGTTGGACCTTCGATCCCTGGGTGCACAGCATCGTCAAGAAGGGTCTAGGCTGGAGTTGGACTCAACCACCCCCAATCTTCCAGCAATTCTTCCAACAATCAACCCCCCTTCTGGAAGAATATGTTCTAGACCTCTTGAACAAGAAGGTGATAAGGAAGGTAAAGTCCACCAGGTTCCAAGGGAGACTGTTTTGTGTTCCCAAGAAGGACTCAGACAAACTCAGAGTCATTCTGGACTTATCCCCCCTCAACAAGTTCATAGCGAACAACAAATTCAAGATGCTGACGCTTCAACAAATAAGGACCCTTCTGCCTCAAGGTTCCTATACGGTCTCTATAGACCTGGCGGATGCCTACTGGCACGTTCCAATGAACCATCACGCTTCCTCCTACCTAGGATTTCGACTCCAAAGGAAAAGCTACGCCTTCCGGGCCATGCCCTTCGGCCTCAACGTGGCCCCTCGGATCTTCACAAAACTGGCGGATGCCATAGTACAACAACTCCGCCTAAGAAACGTCCAGGTGATGGCCTACCTCGACGACTGGCTAGTCTGGGCTCCATCGCCCGAAGAGTGTGCAAAGTCTTGCAACGAAGTTACCCAGTACCTAGAACACCTGGGATTCAAGATCAACGAGAAAAAATCTCGCCTCTCTCCAGCTCAGAAGTTTCAGTGGTTGGGAATCCACTGGAATCTTCAGTCACACCGCCTTTCCATCCCCCAGAAGAAAAGGAAGGAAATAGCAGGGTCTGTCAAGCGACTACTGAAATCCAAACGCATTTCAAGACGACAGCAGGAACGAGTTCTAGGCTCTCTACAATTCGCCTCAGTGACAAACCCAGTGCTTCGTGCACAGCTAAAGGATGCCGCGGGAGTCTGGAGACGCTCGGCATCCATCGCTCGAAGAGACCTCAAGAGACGGCTTCCAAACAGACTGCGACGCCTCCTAAAGCCGTGGTCGGAAGAAAAGGCCCTGAAAAGGTCCATTCCTCTCCAACACCCTCCTCCATCACTCAACATCCACACGGATGCCTCACTGGAAGGTTGGGGAGGTGACTCCCACCAGAAACAGGTTCAAGGTACCTGGTCTCCACTATTCAAGATGTTCCACATAAACATCTTGGAGGCCATGGCGGTCCTTCTAACACTGAAGAAGTTATCCCCGCCGCCCTCGATCCACATCCGTCTAACCCTAGACAACTCGGTGGTAGTTCGTTGTCTCAATCGCCAAGGCTCAAGATCGCCCCAGATAAATCAGGTGCTTCTCCCAATCTTCCGTCTGGCAGAGAAGAAAAAGTGGCACCTGTCTGCAGTTCACCTACAAGGATTCCGCAACGTGACAGCGGATGCTCTATCTCAGACAAACCCGATAGAGTCGGAATGGTCTCTAGACGCAAGATCGTTCTCCTTCATCTCTCTCCAAGTCCCAGAACTTCAGATAGATCTCTTTGCAACGAGCGACAACAATCAACTTCCTCTGTACGTAGCCCCGTACGAGGACCCCAAAGCAGAAGCAGTGGATGCCATGTCACTGGACTGGAACAGATGGTCCAAGATCTATCTGTTCCCTCCCACCAACCTTCTGTTGAAAGTCCTCTCCAAACTGAGAACCTTCAAAGGGACAGCGGCCCTAGTGGCTCCCAAGTGGCCCCGGAGCAACTGGTACCCCCTGGTCCTGGAGCTGCAGCCCAAGCTGATCCCTCTCCCGGGCCCAGTTCTCTCTCAACAAGTACAGAAGTCGACTGTCTTCGCTTCATCATCGAAAATCAAGGACCTTCATCTCATGATTTTCTCTCCCTTGCCGCAAAGAAGAGGTTTGGGATCTCGAAGAAAAGTCTAGACTTCCTAGAGGAATACAAGACCGAATCCACGAGACGGCAATATGAATCATCCTGGAGGAAATGGGTCTCCTTCGTCAAGACAAAAAATCCTAAAGAAATCACGATTGATTTCTGTATGTCCTTCTTTATTCACCTTCATGGACAAGGATTAGCAGCCAATACGATTTCAACCTGCAAATCGGCCTTGACTAGACCAATTCTATATGCTTTCCAAATTGATCTGTCCAACGACATCTTCAACAAACTACCAAAAGCATGTGCTCGCCTACGTCCAGCACCCCCACCGAAACCGATCTCCTGGTCACTAGACAAGGTACTCCATTTCGCCTCCAACTTGGACAACGATTCATGCCCCCTCAAGGATCTGACTCAGAAAGTTATATTTTTATTTGCTCTCGCTTCGGGAGCTCGAGTCAGCGAAATAGTGGCATTATCAAGAGAAGAAGGACACATCCTGTTTACCGATTCAGGAGAAGTGACCCTCTCCCCTGATCCGACGTTTCTCGCTAAAAATGAATTACCCACCAAAAGATGGGGCCCTTGGAGAATATGCCCCCTGAAGGAGGATGTCTCTCTATGTCCAGTAGAGAGCCTCAAGGTCTATCTTCGCAGAACTTCGAACTTTGGTGGAGGCCAACTCTTCAAAGGAGAAACATCGGGCAGCGACCTGTCACTGAAACAATTAAGAGCGAAAATCACCTACTTCATTCGCAGAGCGGATCCGAACAGTACACCCGCTGGTCATGATCCTAGAAAAGTGGCATCATCTCTGAATTTCTTTCAGAGCATGGACTTTGAAAGCCTTAAAAACTTCACGGGCTGGAAGTCCTCGCGAGTTTTCTTTAAACACTATGCGAAACAAGTGCACGAAGTCAAACATTTTGTGGTAGCCGCAGGTAGTGTTATGAAACCTGCACCTAACTCTGCGTAGAACAGTGAGTTACTTGGGACTCTAACTCTTCGGGTGCCTATGTTGACCCTCGAGCGATTCATAGTGATGTCGAAAAACACTTAGTGCTTTTATAACTGTTCTTATCCCAGGTGAAATGTCATAGTGTCACACAAGTGCCGCATGCCTTGAGCATGATGTGTTTTAATTAAAGACTTGCGTTCCTCGAGAACGAGTACCTACTAATATCCTGAAATTCCTTTTCAGATTCAAGAGCAAGCCTTTATTTCTATGTACATTATTATTACTGTAAATGAACTTTACTTTTTGCTGTAAATTATTTAATTTCTGCATTTGTGAAATAAAATTTCTATTTTATTACTTGTGCGTCTCTTTCAGCTCCTACTTACTATGAAATACATACCTGTCATAGTTTTATTTATTCCTCCTTTCTTATGGTTATGAAGAATTTAAGATGTCTAATCCTAAATTATATTCACCCTGACTAAGTAAGGTTCCTACACGAATGCTTACTTCTGATACCCAAGAGATGACCTCTATACACAGTGTCCAACCACCACTGGTCTAATTTCAGAATGTTCCTATACAAATACCAAACATTCAGCTTCATCTCTAAGTTCTTCAAGTTCTTCTCTCAGGATGAATAGCCCTTCAATACCACTTTGACGTCGGCATAGCCCATGGGAATTTCACTGCCAAGGGGGGCAGGATACTTCTTCCCTATGGTTCTTTATCTAAGATTACTTTGCTGTTTTGTCAATGCCTAGGCACTTTATACTAGGGGAAAATCTACCACGATACATTGATTCTCTGGTACTCTTCCATCAGGACGCCATGGCTTGAGCCCAAAAAACGGATTTTGAGCGAAGCGAAAAATCTATTTTTGGGTGAGATAGCCATGGCGTCCTGATGGACCCTCCCTACTACTTCGTCCAGTTTTGTTCCCACCCTGTGCTCCTGTATCATGGTGATGGGCAGCAACTGGCTTCAGGATGAAGACGGGCGTGACGTCATTAGAGCAATGGCGTCCGTTTGTTTACGTCTCGAGTATCAGTAGTAGCCACAAGTGAGATTAGCTGTGGAACGGCTCCCAGCTATTCTCTACTCTTACACACCGAAGCATTAACTCTGTTCGGGGTGAAGATAGCTATGTGGCGCGTTTAGACATGCGTCCCCTGTTGAAATTACGATGTCTTAAAGGGAAACCTTTGAGATACTCGCTCCAGAAGTTAGAATTCTGTGATAACCTGTGGTTAAATTCTCTGGGAATATCTTAGTAGTCTTATACCCAAGGAAGCTACCAAAAAGGAACCTTCCATCAGGACGCCATGGCTATCTCACCCAAAAATAGATTTTTCGCTTCGCTCAAAATCCGTTCTCTAAGTTGGTCCTATCCGTGGTTAGGATGTTCCTTGGCTGGTAGTTGCGAGGCATGGCTGGGAGTCACGAAGGATCTGAAAGAGATAAATGGCATTAGAGACATAGGCTAGGCTAATGAATATTGTCTATAAGTTCATAATGAAAAAATATTTTGACCTTTTCAAAAACCCATAATTTGTTAGTTTAGACAATCAATAACTTTATACGAGGTAATAAACAGTATTGATATTTGTTCCATGTTAAAATTCTATTGCCTGACCAATTAATAAATTTTAGAAAAATAAAAATTCTCCGTGTTCTCAACCCTGACAAACCTGTCCGAGTCGAGAACACGGACCTTGCATTTTTTAATAATTTTTAAAAATTAAAAAATTGGCCTAGGTTAAATATTTCAATTTGGAAGACTAAACACTATTGGGGGGCACATATTAATTCTAAAAAAAATTAATTTGCACAAAAAAAATAGCTCAAAACTGACTCTATGTTTGACTTTGGCAATCACCCATATTTAATTATTTTAAACCATCAATAATTTTATAAGAGTTAATATATAGTATTAATATTGGTTTTAGGTTAAAATGAGAGTGATTGACAGAGTCATTTAAAAAAAAAAATTTATTGCTTCTTATACCTCCGTGTTCTCGACCCGGACAAACCTGTCCGAGTCGAGAACACGGACCTTGCTTTTTAAAAAAAATATTAAAAATTAAAAAATTGGCCTAGGTTAAATATTTCAATTTGGAAGACTAAACACTATTGGGGGGCACATATTAATTCTAAAAAAAATTAATTTGCACAAAAAAAATAGCTCAAAACTGACTATGTTTGACTTTGGCAATCACCCATATTTAATTATTTTAAACCATCAATAATTTTATAAGAGTTAATATATAGTATTAATATTGGTGTTAGGTTAAAATGAGAATGATTGACAGAGTCATTTAAAAAAAAAAAATTTATTGCTTCTTATACCTCCGTGTTCTCGACTCGGACAGCACGTGCACATTGTTCGAGTCGAGACCACGCACATAATTTTTTTAAAAATTCGTAAAAAATATAAACAATTGGCCTAGGTTAAATATTCAAATTTGGAAAAGTAAACACTAATGGGGGCACATATTAATGCTAAAAATAATTCACTTCCATCAATAAAACACTTCGAAAAATCACTCGATATTTAGCCGTGGCAAACACCCATTTCCAGCCTTTTCCATGGCTTTATCTCACATATGGTACATTATAGTTGTAAGAACTATGCAATCATTCACTTTTTAAGTGGTTTTTCCAGTACACTTAATTTGCATGAACCGTCAAAAATTGTCCGAGTCGAGAACACACCATAAAATTATTTAGCGGGCACCCCAAACCACTCCATTGTTGTTTAGGCACTCCGTATTATCACTGATTTTATGCCAATATGACTATATTACATAGCAAAACTTATCACAACTTGATCACGCCTTATTCGTGGTCATGGCACAATATATCCTGATGCCGAAAATTAAGATCGCGACCCCTTAAAATTGAAATTCTTACCTTGTTTACAAGCGGAGCGTTGGCGGGCAGGTTTGCAAATGGCGTCTAGTTAGGACCGCCCTCCCTCATACGTCATAGCTCTGACGTCATCCTAGGCTCGATCGTTCATTGGTTATTAAGACTGTCCGAGTCGAGACCGTGTCCGGGTCGTGAACACATCACCCTATATATATATATATATATATATATATATATATATATATATATAAATATATATATATATGTATATATATATATATATATATATATATATATATGTATATATATATATATATATATATATATATATATATATATATATATATATAAACATATATATATATATATATATATATATATATATATATATATATATATATATATATATATATATATATATATATATATATATATGTTTATATATATATTTATATATATGTATATATATATGTATATATATATATATATATATATATATATATATATATATATATATATATTTATATATAAATATATATATACACAGTGGTACCTCTACATACGAATTTAATTCGTTCCACAACCGACTTCGGATGTAGAAAATGTTCGGATGTAGAAACGAATTTTCCCATAAGAATATATGGTAATTCATTTAATTCGTTCCTCAGCCTAAAAACCCATAATAAATCCTTAATAAATGGCTACACATGATTACACATAACAATAACATAAACTGCATAATATGAAAGAAGCATGTAAAAAAGATAATTATAAAGCAATAATAAATAAAAAATGTGTTTTATTGCCACTTTACCTTAGAGACAGGCCAACGCAGGTGTAGGATTTGCTACGCCAGGAGGAGACGGACGATCGGCGAGATGGTAGACATGGTGTTAACATGTTCTTTAAATAAATACTCTCTCTCTCTCTCTCTCTCTCTCTCTCTCTCTCTCTCTCTCTCTCTCTCTCTCTCTCTCTCTCTCTCTCTCTCTCGTTCTTCTTCACTGTTAGTGTTAGAGACGTCTATTAATTTTTCTGAGAGAGAGAGAGAAAGAGAGAGAGAGAGAGAGAGAGAGAGAGAGAGAGAGAGATTAAACAAAAATGAGAGATTAAACAAAAATGTGTTGTGTACATATGATTTTTAATAGCGTTAACGAGTTGAAAGACAGTTAAATGTAACTAAAAAAACAATATCAGCGAATCTGAATTCCTTTATTAACTAAAACAAATATTGATACAAACACACTCGTGTGCGTATGCGCAAACACACACACACGCACGAGGAGACACGATCGGCGAGGAGGTAGAGATGGTGACTGCGATAACATACCATAACTTACACTACGGAAATTTTAATCTAACTTCGCTTATTTATTTTTTTTTTATTTTTATATTTCATATTTTTTACATTTTTTTTCTTTTGATTTTTTATTTTCATCACTTTCAGTGACGAGTTACAGTATGTTATCGCAGTCACCATCTCTACCTCCTCCCCGACCGTCTCTCTTACTGCGTAGCAATTCTTGCACCTGTGTGTGTGTTTGTGCATACGCACACGAGTGTGTATCAATATTTGTTTTAGTTAATAAAGGAATTCAGATTAGCTGTTATTACTTTCTTAGTTACATTTAATTGTTTTTCAACTCGTTGACGCTGTTAAAAATCATATGTACTCTAAACACATTTTTGTTTAATCTCTCTTTCTCTCTCTCGGAAAAAAAAATAATAGACGTATCTAACACTATAACAGCGAAGAAGAACGAGAGAGAGAGAGAGAGAGAGAGAGAGAGAGAGAGAGAGAGAGAGAGAGAGAGAGAGATTTTATTTAAAGAACATATTAATGCTATGTTTAGAGAGAAACAGAAAAAGAGAGAAGTCTTATTTAAAAGAGCTTGTTAATGCTATCTTGGCTTTCTTTGCTTCACTTTTTTCTTTCTTTCTATTCATCACTCTGGCCCTTCTCACAAATGATCGTTGCCAACAATCTCTTTGTCCTTTATCCCTATCAACAAAAGGCGTTCTATCTCTTCCAGGGTATTGTCACGATGTCTTGTAATAATGGTGATCCCCTTCGATGGTTATTTGCTTTAATGGCTGCCTTCAGCTTGATGATCCTCGAGATCATATGCCTATTCCGGCCATATTGTTTAGCCATACAGTATCACTCACATGCACACTGCTCTCATGTTTTTCTATAATTTCTTGCTTCAATTCTAATGAAAGAATTGCCTTCTTCCTGTACTGAAACTTAGCTTCTTAGGCACCATGATTATAGGTAAAATCAAAAAGGAAATGTGAGAAAAGTAAGAAAATAAGCACTGTTAATAACAGACCAAACAGAGGACAACCACACGATACACACAAGAACAGAGAACTGAGCACTCGACGCTCAATGGCGTAATGTTTACTTCGTATGTTGGAGCAACACTTCGGATGTCGAGGCAGAAATTTGATCGAATTTTACTTCGTATGTTGGAAAATTCGTATGTTGGGACATTCGTATGTAGAGGTACCACTGTATAAATATGTGTGTATATATATATATATATATATATATATATATATATATATATATATGTATATATATATATATATATATATATATATATATATATATATATAGATAGATAGATAGATAGATAGATATTTATATATACATATATCTATATATACATATATGTATCTATATATATCTATATATCTATATATATAATATATATATATATATATATATATATATATATATATATATATATATATATATATATATATATATACATATATATTTATATATGTATATATAGATAAGGGATTTTGACGAAGGAAAAATCTATTTCTGGGCGAGAGACCTGTGCCGCCCAGTGAAATGCTCCTAAAGCACCATTTCTAAGGAATATAACTGCTAATATTACCAGAGAAAAAATGTATAGGAATGCTAGGTTGAACTAGCTCGCTCACCTAATGGTGTCGGTATAGACTGGGGCGAAATACCAGAGGTCTCGTACCATTTAGACTTCTCCTCTTCGGAATCCCTCAATAGTGAGGTGCAGTTCAACCTCCCCTGCCTCGCAGATCAGTACTACTAACTCTACCCACGCTTGCCCATCACTCCTTACAGCACCCTTAAGTTTGGGGTCTGATCAGGGGGGGAGCAACTAGGGTGGGTTCACTGGGCGGCACAGGTTTCTCGCCCAGAAATAGATTTTTCCTTCGTCAAAATCCCTTTTCTGGGTTCAATCCCTGTGCCGCCCAGTGAAATAGTACCAGAGAAAACGAACCCAAACTTCATTAACTATAAGGGAACGAATTAAAATCAACATAACAAATAGTGGTTTAATCAAAAGTTAACGTAGAAGACGGTCGTCTTTAATAACATCAGCATGATAAGGTATAATATCCCAGGAAGGGAAGACAAATGAACAGTAAACTTGAAATAAAACCAATTAAGGTCAAACACTGGAACAAACTATATAAACTTGGACACTAAAGAAATACAGTTCGTATGGTAAAATTAAATTGATCAATGATAATAAAATAAGCAATGTTACGAAATGGGAACACCCATGGGTGTGATATAACAAACCGAACTCAGGTAGGAACTGAAAGTGGGGCAGGTAAGAGGAAGAAGGTGGAAGATATTGGATTCAGGAATTAGTTAGGAAGGAATTTGTCCGGGGGATACCACGCTCCCTGCGGCTACGGTAGCGAGTTGAAGGGCCTCTAGATGTTTAAGATAGTGCCGCTTGAACACTGAGGGGGATTTCCATCTGGTATATTTAGATAGATCTGTAAAGTTCATGTGATGGAAAAAATTTATTGAGGTCGCTACCGCCCGAATGTCGTGGACGTGAGGAAAAGACTCTGGATTAGCCTTTTTAATAAAATACAAGATCTGTTGTCTGATCCCTTTCAAAGTTATAGTCCCTCCCCGCTCTCTGATGAACAAGGGTCCCGAGGTCTTATAGGAAGTCCTTGATAGAAAGGACTTTAGAGTGGTAACCGGGCATAGGGAGGGGTCCTGAGGGAGAGGGATAATTTTCCAGGAGGACCATCTATTCTGAGGGTCTTCATTTTTGGCCAAGAAGACCTTGTCTGGGGAGAGGAGGACCTCTCCTGACGGAAGGAACTCAATGTGGCCTGGGTCTCTTGATAAGGCAGCTAATTCCGAAATCCTGGCGCCAGATGCTAAACTCACGAGAAAGAGAGTTTTTCTGAGTAGAGGGATATACTCACATGAATCGTTGACGGTTTCTGACGCTAGTTTAAGAACATCATTGAGAAACCAGGAAATCGAGCTAGGATGAGAAGATGGTCTCAGTCTGGCACAGGCTCTTGGGATCGAAGCTAGCAATGAATCTGTTAGATCTATATTAAAGCCGATTAGGAAAATCTTCTTCAAGGCAGACTTGAGGGTAGTAATAGTGTTAGCTGCTAAGCCCGACTCAAACAAGGTTCTAAAAAAGGTTACCGTTAGGTTTAGTGTCATAAAGTCAGTATTAGAATCCTTCAAAAACTTTGCTAGTTTTTTGACCGCTGAGTCATATTGACGAAGAGTGGAGTCTCTCTTGTCAGATTCTAAGAATAAAGTATTCTGGGGGTCTATGTTAGCCCCTTTGTGTGCCACAAACTTCATGAAGTCCATAAAGTTAGGGTGTTCTGAATGTTTGAGGAAGCGAACACAGTGCACGTTTGTACTATCTGGGTCAAAGTCGGGTTGGGAATCTGGTGAGGGTGGAGATTCAGCTCCAGTAAAAGAGGGAACCAATTGCTCTTGGGCCAATTGGGGGCCACCAGGGCTACTTGACCTTTGAAGGTTCGAAGTTTGTCCAGCACCTTCATCAGTAGGTTCACCGGTGCGAAAAGGTAATTCCTTTCCCAGGTGTTCCAGTCGAGAGACATGGCATCCGTGGCGTAAGCGCGAGGGTCCAGGTTGGGGGGCCACATAACATTTCAGTTTGTGGTTGGATTCCATCGCGAAGAGGTCTACCTGGAGATCCGGCACTTGGGAGAGGATCCATTGAAAGGATTTGCGATCTAGTGACCATTCTGACTCCAACGGTGCCGTCCTGGAGAGTGCGTCTGCCACAACGTTCCGAACTCCAGCCAGATGGACGGCTGATAGGTGCCATTGGTTTGAGGCCGCCAGGGAGAAGATTGCCACCATCACATGATTGATGGGACCTGACTTGGAGCCCCCTCTGTTTAGACAACGGACTATGACTTCGTTGTCGAGGACTATCCTCAGATGTTGTTTCTTGGCCGGGGAAAGACGTTTCAAGGTTAGTAAGACAGCCATGGCCTCCAGGACGTTTATGTGAAATTGTTGGAACATTGTGGACCAAAGGCCCTGAACCTTCCTGTGTTGGGAATAGCCTCCCCAACCTGATAGGGAGGCATCCGTGTGGATGACTATCCTTGGAGGGGGGTACTGCAACGGAACCGACTTTGATAGGCTCTTGGCGGTTGTCCATGGGAGAAGCCTCTTCCGAAGAATGGGAGGAAGGCGTGTCTTCTTGTCTCGACGTTTGTTATTCGCTCTGGAGCGCCAAACCCGGTTGATGTCTTTCAGTTTCGCTTTCAGAAGGAGGTCTGTCACTGAAGCGAATTGTAGGGACCCTAGAATCTTCTCCTGGTTCCTTCTGGAAGTTATCTTTTCCCCGAGAAAGCGTTTGGTATTTTTCGCAATCTCTATCCTCTTGGACCTGGGGAGACATAGAGTGTGAGAACGTAGGTCCCACCGTAATCCCAGCCACTGAAATCTGGTCTCTGGTGTCAGACGAGACTTTCTGAAGTTTATTTGGAATCCCAGAAACTGAAGATACTGGATCACCTTGTTTGTTGCCTTGAGACAATCCTCGACGTTGTCTGACCAGATTAGCCAGTCGTCCAGGTATGCGACGACTTGGATTCCGTGGGATCGGAGTTCCTGAATGACCGATTCCGCCAGTTTCGTGAAGATTCTGGGCGCGATGTTGAGCCCGAAAGGCATCACTTTGAACGTGTAAGCCTTGTCGTCCAGTATGAATCCAAAGGAATGGGCGGAAGTGTCTCGCTATTGGAACGTGATAGTAAGCATCGGTAAGATCGATGGAGGTGGTGACAGCCCCACGGGGAAGCAAGGTTCGCACCTGCGAGACGGTAAGCATGTGAAACCTGTCGCATTGGATGGACAAGTTTAGTCGGGACAGATCGAGGATGACCCTCCGGCTGTCGGAGTCTTTCTTCAGAACGTTGAATAAGCGACCTTGAAACTTTAGATATTTCGTTTCCTTGATCGCGTTCTTGCGAAGAAGATCTTGGGTAAACAGAAGTAGGTCCGGTGTCGAGGGTTGATGGAATTTGTTCGGTGGAGGAGGCCCTTCTATCCAACTCCACCCCAGGCCCTTGGAGATTATGCTGAAGGCCCAAGGACTGAACTTCCAGCGACTCCGGAACGCATAAAGTCTCCCTCCTACCTGAAGATCTTCAGTAGTTGGAGGTTTTACTGCCTCGGCCACCACGTGACCCTTTTCCACGGGAGAAATATCTCCCTTTGCCTCTGTTCTGAAAAGAACCTCTCGAACCGGGGCCCTTGCCTCGTTGGTATCCTTGGGAGGAAACCCGGGACTCATAGACCGGGTTATAAACAGGAGAGGTAAACGAGTTCGAGGCCACTTGGCTTTCAGGGACGAGGACATACTTCTCTTGGGGCTGAGACTTGGAGGTAGAGGGCTGGATGCCCTGAGAGACCGGGACCGACTGGACTACTGGAAGAGGTTGGCGGAATTGAGTAGAGCTATAAGGGCGTAGCCTCTTTCTGCCTCGGGAGTGAATGCTCGATTGTTCGAACTTCCGTTTGGGAGTGAGACCCCAACGGACTTTGAGGCTCTGGTTCACTCTGGCAGCTTCGCTCAATACCGAGTTGACCATGTCCTCCGGGAACAGGTCCGGACCCCAAGCAGAGGCTTTAATGAGCTTATTTGGCTCATGGCGGATAGTAGCTTCAGATAAGACATGCCTACGGCAACGTCTTTTGGCCACCAAGAAGTCATAGCAATCTGCCAACAAAGATTGCAGGGTGGCTTTAGTCATAACCTTAAAGGCGTGTTCCTCATCATAGGTAAGAGAAAACATCTCCCCCATAGTCGAGACGTTGAGGCTCCGGCTAAACCTAGACCGGGACTCGAACTCGAGTCGGATTAAGGTTTCAGGTAGTCTTGGGAGGCGTTCACTGAATTGCGTCGATGCACAGTCAGCGGATAGCTTACCAGAAGTGAATGTCGATTGAATGTTAAGCCAACATTCATTATCTGATGGGAGCAGCAGAGATGTAGGATCTGTCTCCCGGAGTTGTGGCAAAGGTTTATCTTCGGCCACTGCCTGAAGGGCTAATTCAACCATTTTGGTGACGCAAGGAGTGGGGGTCTGTTCGTCCTCAAGAAACATGGTGTAAGTACTCTTGTGGGGGTCAGCATGGTGTTTGTACAACCCCACTCGTTTAAGGTTCCAACCCAAACAGACTGAGCCTGTTCCTTCGGAAAGATAACGGTCTCTTTAGGGACCTTATCTAGCCGGACAAGAGCCTCTTCCGTAAGCCGGGCGAAGCCGGGGAAAGGGAATTGAAGGCCGGGAGGGAAGAACTCAAAATCTTCAATGGGCCGGGTCCCAAAACCCTCGATGGTCAACATTCCGTCCGTGAAAGGACAGTGGAGCGCCATTTTCCACGGGTTGTTCTTCGTGAAAGGCGGGAGTTTTGAGGCGTCCGATTGAGGAACTGCTGTTGTTGAGGCAGTCCTCCTTCCAGGGTATCTAGTCTCCTGGTGACGGCAGAAAGCATAGAGCTAATCTGCTCTGAAACGACCCTCGTCATCATATTGGTGAGAGCCACCGGGTCGAGGTTGGTCGTAGTAATTAAGGTGGATGACTGCACTCCCGGGTCCTGAGACATAGGGGCAGTGCTAGTCGAGCCACTAGGAGCTCCAGGGAGGGGAGCCTTCTTGGGCTTCGATGATCTAGGTAGTGTAGGATTCTGTACGATTCCTCACTAAAGGTCTCTTCTGAGATTTAACCTTGGGAGGAACCGGGTGCGATCTCGGAGAGGATTCGCGGTTCCCTTCAAAACCTAAAAAGGAAGAATTATTAGAAGTTGAAGAAAAAGAGGGGCTAAGAAGAGAGGTCTTAGCGCCAGACCCACCTGCCTCACTTACCACCTTACTTGTTTCTGATTCGTCTAAAACCATAGGCTCTATGTCTAAGTTCAGAGCCGCAACATTGTCTTCAATGGGGTCCGGGTCGTCAGCGATGTCCGTATCCTGAACGAGATTGAGTTCTACGGTTTCCGCAATGTCGGCAATTATAGGGGCCGCCACTTCCTTAGGCACTGCTGCCGAAGATTTTGCGTTCGGGTAGATAAGATTACAATAATCTTCGGAGAGGACGTAGGGCTTCTTGCCTTAACGTTACGGGCGAAGCCGCCTATCCACACTTTCAAAGTGGCTCTTGCTGAAGTTTTAGCCGCCTGGGAACTCTGAAAGGACGGGGATAAGGTTAGCAAACCCGAGGGACAAAATGATGAATGAAACCGAAGATTCATAACAGAAGGCAAAGGGATGTAAATACAAAAATGACTGAAAGAGGCTCATTGAATCTGAAGCGAGGGTGGAGATAAGGTCATAACAGAAAGGCAGTTGTCAGGGTGCCATACAACCATATCGTCCATCTGAATCCACAGTCAGCGTGGGACCGACAGACCGCATGTCCGCAAGGCTGTTGAAGGACGGCCCGCGCAGGCTGTCATCCGGCAACGGACCACCTGTAAAAGGAATAGTCCATGAGCATCTACTAGTTTCTCTATAAGGGGTCCCGGAGGGTCCGGGACCTGCCAGTTAATAAAATAAAATGTATAGCCTTAGACTAAACATGCAGAGAACTGAGACTATTCCAAGAGCAACCCGGCAGAGCCGGGGATGAAAAAGGATGCAAAAAACAGTGATGAATAATTATAATCATAACTAGTTCCGGGGCCCCAGGGGCCGGGGAACAGGGTTGGTAAAGTAAACTTAAAGTAAACTTAAAGGTAAACTTAAAGTAACTTAAAGTAAACTTAAAGTAACTTAAGATACATCCTTAAAATACATAAATAGAAAACTCCAATTATGATCTAAAACTAATGTCTGTGATCGAATAGGGCTCCCGGAGGGAGGATATTAATCAAAACTGTGTCAGTGTCAACAGATCCTGTAGTTAAGAGCCCGGAGGCTCCGATGTCTGATGACGGGAGGGTACAACGGGAGAGCGCGGGGGGAGCCAATGGAACCCCCACTACCCTACCGGAGGTACCCGGGACGAAGGTAATGATTCATGTAGAATATAATATAATGATATGGGATATTAATAAGTCCTATGCGGACGATAATAGCAGGAGGTACCGTAGGTGGGGACACTCCTAATAGAAGTGCTCATTCTTACAACCATAGCTAAAAGCAAAGGTTACACCGAGGTGCAGTTATACCGACTAATCACGTGTGATAGTCCCCGGTGGTCCCGGCCCTCCCCCTCCCCCGACTGATGGCCAATCGGGGCGACGGGAGGGGGGAGACGAAGCCGCCCGGTATGAATGAG
>NC_090759.1:41011559-41024059 GCF_036898095.1 Palaemon carinicauda
CGGCTCCTACGAAGTGTTTAATGTCCCTAGGAAACTCTGCTCCTACGAAGTGTTTAATCTCCCTAGGAAACTCTGCTCCTACGAAGTGTTTAATCTCCCTAGGAAACTCTGCTCCTACGAAGTGTTTAATCTCCCTAGGAAACTCTGCTCCTACGAAGTGTCTAATCTCCCTAGGAAACTCTGCTCCTACGAAGTGTTTAATCTCCCTAGGAAACTCTGCTCCTACGAAGTGTTTAATCTCCCTAGGAAACTCTGCTCCTACGAAGTGTTTAATCTCCCTAGGAAGATCTGCTCCTACGAAGTGTTTAATCTCCCTAGGAAACTCTGCTCCTACGAAGTGTTTATTCTCCCTAGGAAACTCTGCTTCTACGAAGTGTTTAATCTCCCTAGGAAACTGACATCGGAATAAATTCAGCAAATTAAACAAAAATGGCTACTTTACCAAAAGGAATATGAACACAAAGAAATTTTTAAAACCGGAAATTAACTTTAATAATCGATGCATTAGACAATATACTCATAGGATGTTAGAAATCATATATATATATATATATATATATATATATATATATATATATATATATATATATATATATATATATGTATATATATATACATACACACACACACACATATATATATATATATATATATATATATATATATATATATATATATATATATATATATATATATATATATATATATATATATATACTACTGCTAGAGACTTAAGGGGGTCTTTTGACTGGCCACACAGTACTACATTGGATATTCTCTCAGCTAACCGTTCATTTTCCCTCTGCCTACACACACATACACACACACTGAAAAGTCTGGCCTATCCTTCATATATTCCCCACTTTCCTCATACACCTTACAACACATAATACAAAACAATTCTTCTTCATCCAAGCGGTTGCTGCACTGTAATTTATTCAGTGGCTACTTTCTTCTTGGTAAGGGTAGAAGAGATTCTATAGCTATGGTGAGCACCTTTTCTAGGAGAAGTATATATATATATATATATATATATATATATATATATATATATATATATATATATATATATATATATATATGTGTGTGTGCGTGTGTGTGTGTGTGTGTGTGTGTATCTATATGTATATATATGCATATATATATATATATATATATATATATATATATATATATGGACTATAAATATACGATTAGGTCCTGACTAGTTTCGTGATACTTCATCGAAGGACTGAAGAAATATCACAAAACTAGTCAGGTATTAATCGTATATTTCGTATTTACATTTTTCCCTGTGATTCTTCTGCATATGTGTGTATGTATATATATATATATATATATATATATATATATATATATATATATATATATATATATATATATATATATATATATATATATATGCATAAATACAGTTATACATACATATATATATACATATATATATATATATATATATATATATATATATATATATATATATATATATATATAAACATATATATATATATATATATATATATATATATATATATATATATATATATATATATATATATATATATATATATATATATATAAACACATATATATATATAAACATATATATATATATATAACGGATTTTGAGCGAAGCGAAAAATCTATTTTTGGGTGAGATGGCCATGTCGTCCTGATGGAAGTTCCTATAGGGTAGCTTCCTAGGGTATATTACAACTACGGCGATATTCCCAGAGAATTTACCTTAAGGTACCAGAATTCTAACTCCTGGAGCGAGTATCCCTCGTGAAAGGGATATCGCGACATATCAGAGGACGTATTCTAGACACGTCACATGGCAATCTACATCCTGGACAGAGATTTCGTCTCTTAGGAGGTGATTGACGAGATACGAATTCGGGAAAAAAAAAGGGGAGCCACTCCCAAGGCTTCCCTATCCTCCGATTCGTATGCGTGCCTGGCGCCAATCCTGGCGCCATCTGTATTCCTTGTAGCGTACACGAGGTGCTACAGATACTGTATGTAGGGAGGGGTCCTACAGCCCTTTCTTAGAAAGGCAAGGGCGGGTCCATCAGGACGACATGGCCATCTCACCCAAAAATAGATTTTTCGCTTCGCTCAAAATCCGTTTTTTGGGTTCAAGCCATGTCGTCCTGATGGAAGTGTACCAGAGCATTACTGTATCTGTGGATTCTCAGAACGTGCCGTACTCCTCGGAGGTAATTTTTTTTTTTTTTTTCCCGGTCGACTAGACCTAGAGACCTAAGATGTTACCGTTATACATCTTTTCAACTAACTATAAACTATGTTAGAGCTTCCTGCCCCCTACAGGGAAGAGTCCTACTAGACTCTGGAAAAGTCTCGAAGAGTACATATATCTATGTATGAATACCAGGCAAGCTAATATAGTGGTCTCGCCCTATATTAAGTAAAGCAGGGTTTGTAAAGGACCACTGTGTCAATATGAAATATCGACCAGTTTTCCGCACAATACTTGTATTGGACAAAGGTTTTATATCCGCATAGGAGGAAAACCAATGCAACATAGCTTGCATAAAGGAACGATTCTATTAGAATTATCCCAGATAAGGTACATAGAATGAATGCTCAATTATACCAATAAATTGACACAGGTGAAGGAGACGCAAGGTTCTCAAGAACCAGATTATTGACAGGCAATAAATAGACAGGTTAACCATAATTATATATATATATATACATATATATATATATATATATATATATATATATATATATATATATATATATATATATATATATATATATATATATATATATATATATATATATATATATAAGAAGAGGATAACCCAAAACTATAAGCATAAGTATGATGGTAAACAGAGCTTGTTTGTCTGAAAGAAAAAACATTAGATGCCACTTTTAAGATACCGAGGTATCAAAGTCATAAAAGCCTGTATTACAAATCAATGACATTAGCGTTAGAAACGCTCGGCACACATGTCTGCACTTATGCTAGGTTCACCTTCGGAAATGGAACAGTCTGGATGGGCAACACAGTGCCCTCACTTAGTTTGTAGTACAGTATGTAACTACACACTCACCCTGGAATTAATCGTCCCAATTAAGACCACTGTTCCTCGCAGAGTTAAACAGTAGGGTTAACACCGCGACCCACTGCTACCACAGATCTCTTTTAGTTCCTCTACTTGCTTCGCATAGTGGCGAAAGAACACTCTGGAAGACTTCCAGCCAGTGTATGAACGGAGATGTTCAAAATCCATATAATTAAAGAAATTTAAGAATGAGGCAACTTTCCTCGGATCGTGACCTGCGGGTGTATTGTCAGGATCCGCTCTGCGAATAAAATATGTGATTTTCGCTCTGAGTTGATTCAGAGATAAATTTGAGCCTGATGTTTCTCCCCTGAATAGTTGACCACCCTTGAAGTCTGAAGTTCTATGAAGATAGACCTTTAGGCATTCTACTGGAAATAGAGATGCATCTTCTTTCTGAGGGCAGATTCTCCAGGGACCCCACCTGTTGGTGGGTAACTCATTCTTGGCGAGAAACGTAGGATCCGGAAACAGGTTCAGTTCTTCCCCATCCAGGAACTGAACACGACCTGCCTCTCTCGAGAGGCTACAATCTCACTAACCCTGGCCCCGGACGCGAGTGCAAAATAGGAAAATAACTTTTTGTGTTAAATCCTTTAACGCACACTCTTCATTGCTCAACAGAGAAGCGAAATGAAGAACTTGTCTAAAGACCATGAAATGGGCTTTGGAGGTGCTGAAGGTCTGAGCCTAGCACAGGCTTTCGGGACTTTATTAAAGATCTCGTTACCTAGGTCGACCTGGAAGGCATATAGAATGGGTCTTGTCAAAGCAGACTTACACGCTGAAATCGTGTTCGCTGCCAACCCTTGACCATGGAGGTGGGGAAAAAAGATAAGCAGAAGTCTGTCAAGATCTCCTGCGGAATCTTCGCCTTGACAAAAGGCCACCCATTTTCTCCAAGATGACTCATATTGCCTTCTAGTAGATTTGCACTTATATTCCTCAAGGAAGTCTATACTGGCTTTCGAAATCCCGAAACGCTTTCTCACCGCTAGGGAGAGAAAATCATGAGCTGCAGGGTCCGGGTTTTCTGTAATGAAGCGCAGACAGTTGACTTCTGGGCTCGCTGGGTCAGAACTGGATCTGGTAGTGGTACAAACTTCAGCTACAGTTCCAATGCCAGGAGGAACCACACGCTGTTCGGCCACTTGTGGGCCACTATTGCCGCTACCTTTTGAAGGATCTCAGTTTGTTGAGGACCCTCAACAGAAGGTTGTGAGGAGGGAACAGATAAATCTTGGACCATCTGTTCCAGTCGAGGGACATCGCGTCCACTGCTTCCGCTAAGGGGTCCTCGTACGGGGAACGTACAGGGGCAACTTCTTGTTGTCTTTCGTCGCAAAGAGGTCTATCTGCAGTTCTGGGACTGATTCAGAATGAAGGAGAATGATCCTGCGTCTAAGGACCATTCCGACTCTATCGGTGTGAACCTGGATAGAGCGTCCGCTGTCACATTGCGGACTCCTTGAAGGTGAACTGCCGACAGGTACCCCTTCTTCTTTTCCGCCAATCGGAAGACGGCCAACATCACCTGGTTGAGAGGTGGTGACCTCGATCCTTGTCGATTCAAGTATCTCACAACTACCTCGCTGTCAATCACCACCTTATGTGGATCGAATGACGCAGGGAGACTTTCTTTAAGGTAAGGAGCACTGCCCTAGCTTCTAGAAAGTTTTATGTGAAAGGTCTTGAATAGCCTGGACCAAGTCCCCTGGACTTTTTTCCGATGAGAGTGACCTCCCCATCCCTCCTTCGAGGCGTCTGAGTGAATCGTCACCGACGGGGGAGGTGGCTGAAGAAGAACCTGACTTCTTTAGATGTCTGGCTTGGGACCAAGGCCTGAGAAGAGTACTTAGCGAAGCGGCTGGTCTTCTCAGATCTCTTCACGCGTTTGATGCATAACTTCTCCAAACTCCGATTGCATCCTTTAGCTGTGCTCTTAGCACTGGGTCTGTCACCGAAGCAAACTGGAGAGAGCGCAGTACTCTCTCCTGCTCGTGTCTTGATATCCTTTCGGAATCTTGAAGTCTCTTGACAGAACCCGCTATCTCCTTCCTTTTCTTCGCCGAGGTGGAGAAACGGTGTGACAAAAGGTCCCAGTGAATTCTCAGCCACTGGAACTTTTGAGATGGAGAAAGTCGAGACTTTTTCTGTTGATCTTGAAGCCTAGGTACTCTAGGAACTGGATCACTTGACTGGAAGCTTGCAAGCATTCTGTCTTGGATGCTGCCCACACCAACCAGTCGTCCAGGTAGGCTACTACCTGAATTCCCTTTAGGCGAAATTGTTTGAGAGCTACGCTCGCAAGCTTCGTAAAAATCCTTGGGGCTATGTTTAGCCCGAATGGCATGGCTCCGAAGGCGTATAGTCTTCGTTGTAGCCTGAACCCTAGGTAGGGGGAGAGTCGATGGCTAATTGGAATGTGCCAGTAGGCGTCTGACAAGTCTATAGAGACGGAATATGCCCTCCTGGGCAGTAAGGTCCTTATGTGTTGCAGTGTTAGCATTTTGAATTTGCAATTCACTATGAACTTGTTAAGTGGCGACAAGTCCAGAATGACTCTGAGCTTTTCCGAGTCTTTCTTGGGAACACAAAACAGCCTCCCTTAGAAATTGATGGGCTTCACCCTTTTTCTCCAACAGTTCTTGAACGTACTCCTCCATAACGGGGGTAGAGTGTTGGAAAAACCGAAGGCACGGGGGTGGAGTGCTGTACCAGCTCCCGCCCAGTCCATTCTTGAGTAGGCTGTGGGCCCAGGGATCGAAGGTCCACCGATCCCGAAATTTCAGAAGTCTCCCTCCTACCGGTATCACCTCGCTTGGACTGCCGTCCTGAGGTCTTGCCTTCCTGACCATGACCACCCCTGAATCCCCTTCCCCTTGAGGGGCGTCTAGACGAGCCTCTGGCTGCTCCTCTAGGCTTTGCTCGAAAGGAAGTAGACTGCCCTTCGAACGCTGGGGTGAATGCCGTGGACTGTGTCGACACGGCCTGGGGTACCCACTGAAAGGTGGTCGGGGTTTGTGCCACGATCTGGGGCACTGGGGGCAATGGCAATTGCAGTTGCTGTTGCTGTCTAAGAGGCTTGGCTGGCCGAGACGGTAGCCTAGTCCTCATAGTCTTCTTCTTTGGTTGAGAACCCTCATCCGGGGAAGACTTTCTTTTGATAGCCAGGCCCCACTTCTGGAGAAGGTTTCTATTCTCCAAGGCGGCTTTATCAACAGCTTCTTTGACCAAGTCGGTAGGGAAAAAGGTCTTTTCCCCAAATTTTGGAGGAGATTAGTTTCTTTAGCTCGTGCCTCACCGTAGCCGAGGTAAACACGAACTCTCTACAAGCTCTCCTTGCCTTGACGAAGCCATAAAGGTCCTTCGTCACTGTGGCCAGATGAGGCTTGGCCACTACCATGAACATTTCATGGACCTTGGGGTCACTTGCCATCGTCTCGAGAGTAGTCTGAAGAGACATTGAGGCAGTCAGTCTTTCTTTTGTATCGAACTCACTTCGCAAAAGAAAGTCAGACAGCTTAGGGGGGTCATTGCCGAACTGACGTCCGGCAATATCAGCCTCCAACTTTCCCACTGAGAACGTAAGATGGACGTTCTTCCAGTCTTTGTGGTCCATAGGCAGGGCCAGCGACAAGGGTTTACACTCCTCTAGGGAGGGGCAAGACTTGCCGGCCTCGATTGCTTTTAGAACAGCCAGAAACCTTTTCTGTAAAAAGGGGAAGGCTCTAGTAGGCGAGAACACAAAGGAAGGGAGCTTCCTATTCAATGCAGCTACCTTTGAGTTAGAGAAGCCCCTCTCTTTCATCGAGGATGAAAGTAGAGCTTGAGCCTTAGCATGGTCCATCACTATGACCTCCTTCGGCTCTGTCTCCTCCTTTGAAGCTGGTTCCTTCCTCAGCCGGACATAACAGTCCGGATATGATGCCTTGCTGGGCAAGAATTCCACCCTCCAGGGGAACTGAGCCCAGCTTATCCGAGATGACGATCTTTCCAGTTGTCATCGGCATGTGCTCAGCATACCTCCATGGGTTAGCAACTGAGCACAAGGGAAGGTCTTTCACATTGAGCTTTTTCTGGGGCCCATGTGATTCTGCAAGGCACTGCATTCGCAGTTCCATTGCAGCCGCCTTCTCCTGATTCTCCTTCTGCATTTGTTGGATCATTCCAACAATAGAAGAGAGGGCCTGTCCCAGCTCTACTGGGAGACCGGCCGATGTAGAGGGGCTTGAACTTCATCCTGGGCTTCTGCCAGGAGGTCTTCCTCCTGACACCCGTCCACATCAGACACCCTGTCATCTAGCTGGATGTCTTGCATCTCGACCGCGACTTCAGCATCCACCTGGATCTGAACTTAGGGGATCTCCTCTTGAGGCTGGGGAATCACTGCATCAGCTGATGCCTTAGGGAAAGGATACGCCCTCATCTTCTCACTTGGAAGATAAGGGTCAGAAGTGTTCTTTTGGAAGCCCCTTACCCAGGTACGAAGCTTCTTCCTAGCTATTTAATTGTCTCATTAATCAGGTTAGTGCACACAGTACATACCTGAGGGTCCCAATACCGGAGATCATCCTTGGAGACAACGTATGCTGCGTGTCTCCTACAAAACTCATGTCCGCAGTGGTTCTTGCTGCTGACATTGCAGAAAGCACTTCCCCACTTCGGAGTGTCCTTCTGTAAAGAGAAGAAATTTCCATGAGTATCAAGTGAACTATGTATCACTGGATATGCATAGTATAGCATAACAATTCAGAAAGGAAAGACACACACTTGTGTTTCCCTCACAACCCATTGTTGCAGCCTTCCAGAAAATAAAATAAAAAATGGTTTATCTCTTCTAGAGTAACCAATGCAAGGTTTCCAGAGGAAACAGGTGGAGCTCACACCTAAGCAATGATTTTAAAATCCTGGATAATAGACAGGGAAGAACTCAGCTTCCTATCTGAGGGCAACAGCAAAGGGGTGTGCAAGAAAACACAATAGTGTTAGAAGATACAGTGCTGTACCAAACCCCTTACTATAGTTTTCTTCTTACTGTATATGCTATACAGAAGAATACTAGTACAGTATAAGGGGGATGTGTGCCGGCCTGCCTTTGCCGGCCGGCACACACCACAACTAGCTTTAAAGTATACTACTTAACAGCTATAGGGCGGCAGCACTCTGGTTCAAATGCCTGTGCCGGTCGGCAGCTACTGCCGGCCGGTAACAGCCAGTGTTGGCCGGCAATGGCTGCCGGCCAGCAACTACACAAGGTAGTACCCAGCTGCCGGCCACACTCTTGGTGACCGGCAGACAAGGGCTGACATAAGCCGGCCGGCAAAGGTACAAGACCGATGCCAGCCGGCAGCAAAAGAACCAGAGAACTACACCTGCCCGGCTGCCGGCCTCATAGGCCGGCAGCCGGGACAGGTACAGCACTAGAAGAAAATAGAATGGATGCCGGGATAAGAGTGTACACTACCTCCAAGCCCGGCAACCGAAAGAGTGCATATAAGGAAGGGGTGAAGCTAATTCAGGCTTCCTTGACCAATGCCGTCCGGCTCTGCCGGCAGGCATGGATGAGGGACCAAGAGAGGTCCGGGCAGCACTCGAAAACATAAGACCCTTGCCGGCCAGCAGCTCTGCCGGCCGGCAATGGGCTGAGTCAATTCCACATCCCAACCTATACTAGGTCCAGAAGTAGAACGACGTACAGTACAGTAAGACCCCTGCCGGCCAGCACTGCCGGCTGGCAAGGTACAGTACAGTAATGGCTAGGCCATTACGGAGATAGAGGGGGAAGGGACAAGAGGGTCCTGCCAACCTTGCTTTAGTGACAGATCACCCGCAGCCAAGAAACTTATCTTAGCCTAAGGGAGATCTAAGGGAAAAGGCCAGCAATACTTGCCAGCTTCCAGAGCACCAAAGCAAGGAAGGCGTTGCTACTCCCAAGGGAAGAACTTATCCTCCCCCGAGAACAGCAACAGGACTTAGTCTGGTCGATCACAAAAGAAGGAATCATAACTACAGAAACCTTCGGTAGTGACCTAAGGGAGCTAAGCTCCCTTTGTATGTGTTAGGTCAGCGAGGGGGACTCTGCCCCAAGCCAGACAACACAGACTCAGACTAAAAACTCTGTTGTTCTGTCCCTCTTGAACCATAACTACAGGAACAGGAAGGTACAGTAACACCCTAGTATAGTTTTATCGAAAATAAATTCGGAAAAAACCACTTAGGGATAAGCCCAAGGCTTAAACAGAGGGAAAGGGATTGCATACCTTCTCCGAAGAAAAGAAAGCAACCGGGGAGTATGATAAAGTATACTAAGGCTCCATAAGCAATTAGCCTAGGCACCAAGAGAATCGATTACCTAATTCACCGAAACTCACACGTATACAATCTTGGAAATATTCCACACAGTCTAAAATGTATAAAATATAGCCTAAAGCTTCAATAAAATTTTAATTACACTCGGAAAAACCAAATTCATGCATGAAGTACTAGGACCAAACGACTAGGCTACATGGCCTAGCGTAGGCCAGAATGGCGAATACTTCGCCAAATAATACTAAGCACGAAAGGAAATCCTATGTAAAGCTAAATAGCTAAAATTTATTAAAGCAAAACAACCAGGAATGTCGCTCTGACTAACTAATTTATACCTAGCGAGCGACAGTGTCCAGGACACCTCTGGTAGGCTACGGCTCTTGTATCAAAGATTAATCCTATTAATCACTCAAAATTTTACCAAGAGCCTACATTTATACATAACAGACACTATACTCAACTTATCAGAGGCCAACGAAGACGAAGAAGCCATGAAAAGCCGAATAAATCCAAGATTTGCGAGAAAAACAGGAAAAAACACTGAGTTGTTAAGCTACGCAAAAAGGAATACAGATGGCGCCAGGATTGGCGCCAGGCACGCATACGAATCGGGGGATAGGGAAGCCTTGGGAGCGGCTCCCCTTTTTCTTTCCCGAATTCGTATCTCGTCAATCACCTCCTACGAGACGAAATCTCTGTCCAGGATGTAGATTGCCATGTGACGTGTCTAGAATACGTCCTCTGATATGTCGCGATATCCCTTTCACGAGGGATACTCGCTCCAGGAGTTAGAATTCTGGTACCTTAAGGTAAATTCTCTGGGAATATCGCCGTAGTTGTAATATACCCTAGGAAGCTACCCTATAGGAACTTCCATCAGGACGACATGGCTTGAGCCCAAAAATATATATATATATATATATATATATATATATATATATATATATATATGTATGCATACATATATTCATATATATATACATATATATATATATATATATATATATATATATATATATATATATATATATATATATATATATATATATATATATATATACACACACACACACACACATATATATATATATATATATATATATATATATATATATATATATATATATATATACACACACACACACACATATATATATATATATATATATATATATATATATATATATATATATATGTATATATATATATATATATATATATATATATACATATATATATATATATATATATATATATATATATATATATATATATATATATATATATATATATATATATATATACTGTATATATATATACGTATATATGCATGTATATATATATATATATAAATATTCATATACTATATATATATATATATATATATATATATATATATATATATATATATATATATATATTGACACACACATATACATATATATATATATATATATATATATATATATATATATATATATATATATATAGATATATAAATATATATATATATATATATATATATATATATATATATATATATTCGTATATATCTATATATATATATTTACATTTATATACACACATATATATATATAAATATATATATATATATATATATATATATATATATATATATATATATATATATATATATATATATATATATATATATATATTTATATATATACGGGATAGCAAGAAAGCTGGCTGAGATCCCTAACATTGATCCAACCAACATCGACAATGAGCTTGACTCTGAGTGGACAAAACTGAAAACTATAATTCAGGAAAATGCAGAAGAAACCCTTGGCTTCTCCACACGGCGTCATCAAGATTGGTTTGATAACAACGCTGATGGTATACATGACCTAATCACAGCAAAAAATAAAGTGCACGATGCATGGCTCTCACAACCTACTTCTGTAGCTCTAAAAGAAAACTTCCAACAGCTAAGATCAGAAGTGCAGAAAATACTCAGAGACATGGAAAATAACTGGCGGAATGACCGTGCAAAAGAAACTCAATCATACGCAGATGCAAATGATCAACATAGTTTCTATAACTCTATTAAAATTTTATATGGCCCAACGAAAAGTAGTATGACTCCCGTTCGCTCTCTAGAAGGAAACCTCCTAAAAAACAAACAGGAGATAATAGATCGCTGGGCACAACATTTCAGCTTGATCCTTAACCAACAAAATCCTGTAGAGCCAAATATCCTCAACAACATCCCTGATGTCCCTTACTCAGAAATCCTAGATACCAACCCCACTTTCCCAGAAACTATACAAGCCATAAGGGCCATGAAAAACAACAAAAGCCCTGGCCCTGATGGTCTACCAGCTGAACTATTCAAGGAGGGGGGCTACTTACTCCATCAACATCTCCACAACCTTATTCTCTCTATTTGGAACATGGAAGAAGTCCCCCATGAGTGGCTTGTCTCAGACATTGTCACCATCTACAAACGTAAAGGGGACCGTTCCCTCTGTGACAATAGCAGAGGCATCACCTTGCTCGGCGTTGCAAGTAAAATCCTGGCAAGAATAATGCTTGCAAGACTTTGCAAACACATTTCAGAAAATGTACTACCAGAGACGCTTTCATAAAGAACGCAGTACTTGTGACATGATATTCGTGGCCCGACAACTACAAGAGAAATGCCATGAGCAAAACCGTGATCTTCACGTAGCCTTTATCGATCTAACAAAGGCCTTCGACACGGTGAACAGAGACCTTTTATGGACTGCTCTCTCTAAATTTGGAGTACCTCCAAAATTCCTTAACATTCTAAGGAACTTACACAATGATATGCAAGCCTGTGTAAGTATGGGTGGTAGTAAATCACAACTTTTCAGGGTAGAAACTGGAGTAAAACAAGGATGTGTCCTGGCTCCAGTGATATTCAACACCTACCTCACTGCAGTCACCCTCCTGAGCCACCAATAAGTCAACGAAGAAGATCAATTGAAAGTGCAGTTTCGACTAGACGGAAACTTATTCAACCTTAGGCGCCTCCAGTCTGTGACAAAAACAACAATTTCACACCTAATGGAACTCCAATATGCAGATGATTGCGCTCTAGTG
>NC_090759.1:41030212-41035212 GCF_036898095.1 Palaemon carinicauda
CAATATTTATTTTCAGAAGGTGGCTTGTTCTCATAGACATGTCTTTAGCACCCCTGCAGTGGAATGTGACGAGCAGAGAAAAGGTTGTGACTCAAAGACAGGATGAAAGCAACTGAGTAACTTTATTGCAGACACTCACCTTTATATACAAAAACTCAATGCAACAGGAAATTTCTTGTTCAACCGACACCGTATTGATTAACAGTTAATGGTGAGAAAAACAGACACATTATTTCAGATTCAATGCAACAGGGAATTTCCTGTTCAACTGATACCACACCGGTTAACAGTTAATTGTGAGAAAAATATGCATGTTATTTGAGGTTCTTTTTAGTGCGAGGGGAGAGCAAAGATACAAGCATAATATATACACAAAATGAAATGTTGTTACTATGTACGATCGTGTGATACACGGTTGGTACATGGCTCCCCCCCTAAAAATGACATACTGTACATGATAAATAGGGCGCCCTAATCTAGAGAGGCGAACTGTAGGCGGGTCATCTGGTAGGAGATAAGCAGGTTTTAGACGATCAATGGAGACCCAGTCTTCTTTGCCACAAATGTTTAGCAGGAATGCTTTCGGACTGCGTCGGATCACAAGGAAAGGGCCCGTGTAAGGGGGCGTTAGCGGTAGCTTGCTAGTGTCATTGCGCAGGAAGACGTGCATTGCAGATTGTAAGTCTGTCAGTATGTGATGCTTTGCTGGGGGCTTGTAAGTCTGGCAGCATGGAGTAAATTTTCCCATGACGTGACGTATGCGCTGGAGATCGTCGGAGGAGTTTGTAAAAGGAAAACCAACGGGTCGCCATACACCATTTCAGCTGCCGAGACGTCGAGGGTGTCTTTAGGAGTGGTCTTTAGTCCCAGGAGGACCCAGAGAAGCTGAGTAAACCAGTTGGAATGCTTGCAGCGGGACATCAAAGCTGCTTTAAGGGTGCGATGAAAACGTTCAACCATTCCATTGGCAGCGGGGTTGCAGGCAGTTGTCTGATGTTGAGTGATACCCAGGAGATTCGCTAATGATGTCCACAATTGAGAGGTGCAAGTGGTACCCCTGTCAGAAGTAATATGCTCAGGGATACCAAATCTTGCAATCCATCCTGAGAGTAAGGCAGATGTACATGAAGCGGACATTGCAATTTCCATGGGAATGGCTTCAGGCCAACGAGAGGAGCGGTCGATGACGGTAAACAGGTAAAAATATCCTTGTGATGTGGGTAGGGGGCCTAGAATGTCGACGTAAATGTGTGCGAAACGACGATGAGGTTCAGGAAAGGAGCCCACTCCGGAATCTGTGTGTCGATGTACTTTGGAAGTTTGGCAAGAAGTACAGGCACGGACCCTATCCTTAGCATCCTTAGAAATGCCGTGCCAAATGAACTTCGTCTTCAGCAGCTATGCAGTAGAACGACATGAGGGATGTGAAAGTTCCGTGAATTAGATCAAACACCTGCCGGCGCATGGGAGCAGGAATCCAAGGTCGCAGTCTACCAGTACTGACGTCACATAGGAGGGTAGTGTTGGAGTCTTCGAGGGGGAAGAAGTCTTCCAATGGAGGTACGTGCAGGATGTCCTACATGCTTGCTATTCTGGATCCTGCCATTGGGCTTCAGGCAAGGGGTTGTAATCCAATCCCAGCTGAATGGCAGCCAACGTGTTTCTTGACAGGGCATCGGCACCGGGATTCATTTTCCCAGGGACATATTGAAGGGGGCAATTTTATTCAGCCACGGCGGAGAGATGTTGGCGTTGACGGGCGGACCAGGTGTCAGACTGTTGAGTGAAGGCGTGCACCAGAGGCATGTGGTCTGTGCGAATGACGAAGGGCGTACCTTCTAAGAAATGGCGAAAGTGACGGACAGCCAAGTGCACCGCCAGCAATTCGCAATCGAAGGTAGAATAACCCGATTCTGCCTTGGACAGTTTTCTGCTGAAGAAGGCCACTGGGTGGGGTGAGCCGTTGACCACCTGCTCGAGTACTGCACCAATAGCGACGTGGCTGGCATCGGTGGAGAGAAGGAGAGGGACATGTGGGATGGGAAAAGTGTGAGCCGCAGCGGTTGATAGGGCCCTCTTTGCACTGCAGAAGGCCGCTTCTTGAAGGAGACCCCACTTCAGGTCCTTTGGCTTGATAATAGTTGATCATGCCCAAGAATTCCGGCAGAACTTTGACGGTCGAGGGCGCGGGGAAGTTCTGAACGGGTGCTACCTTCTCAGGGAGGGGATGGACTCCTTCAGGAGTGATACGGTGCCCTAAGAACGACACTTCGTTGGCGCAAAAGGTACATTTGTCGTACCGGACTACAAGGCCGTTTTGTTGCAGGCGGTCGAAGGCCAAAATAGGAATAATTGAAGGTGTATGCACCAAATGGAGTGGTAATGGCGGTCTTGGGGATCTCTTCTGGGTTCATAGGCACCGAATAATACCCCTTCAGGAGGTCGAGCGTAGAGAAAACCTTCGCTTCGTGCAGGTAGGAGGTTACGTCGGCGATGTTTGGGAGGGGGTAGTGATCCGGTACTGTTTGCATGTTCAAGCGCCTGTAATCCCCGCACGGATAGAGGGAGCCGTCTTTCTTCAGAACTAAAGGTGACGACCATGGGCTGGAGGCCTTTTGGCAAAGGCCCATTTCCTCCTTTTTGGCGAACGTCTGTTTGGCAGCTGCCAATCGTCTCAGTGCCAGTCATCTGAGTTTTGCGAAGACTGGGGATCCCGTCGCCTTGATATGGTGATAAATACCATGCTTGGCAGGAGCCGTGGGCGTTTGGCGAAGTTCCGTATGGAAAACTTCAAGGGTATGACGTGAGGAGGTTGGTGTAGGCATCCGTGGGTGCGCTAATGTGGAGAGCGAGGTTGGAGTGGGCGGGTTGAAGAGGTGTCGACAAGTACGAGTCTGCGTTGACCAATCGTCGGTGGGCGACATCGACCAGAAGGTGGAAATGAGAGAGGAAATCCGCACCGAGGATTGGCAAGGTGACGTCAGCAACGAGAAACTTCTAATTAAATTTACTGTTTCCAAACGATAATATGAGGTTCTCGTAACTGGACGTGGGTATCGCAGATCCGTTGGCAGCTGCCAAGCGGACGTTGGCAGACGTAGACACACTACGACGTATCCTGAAGAGTTCCCTTGGCAAAATAGAACGACAAGCACCCGTGTCTACCAAAAATTGCACGCCCGTTACTGCATCATGTAAAAAGAAAAGATTAGAAACACGGGAGGCCACCGCCACAAGCGATGGCCTACTTACACGTTTTTTCGGCACTGAAAATTCTTGGCACATTTCTTCGCGGTAGCCTCGAATCTGGTGTGGTAGTAGCAAAACTGCAGCGGATGGGAGGCAGTAAGTGTTGGTAGAAGTCGTTGGTTGGGGAGCGAGCGAGTGGTGGGTGGTGGGTGGCTTTGTAGGTAGGTGTGTATGTCCTACGGCATTTACGTCAGCTTTGGTTGACGTTGAATAGGCGTCCTCTTCATCAGGAGTGAAGGCTTTGATGGAGGTCTTGAAGTGGCTGTCCATAAGGGCATTGACTTTGGTCATCAAGTCCTTTATGGGTAAACTATCGACATCGGGTATGGCAGCGCGTACAGGTTCGGGTAAATGGCGTATCCAAAGAGCATGAAGTAGGTTCACCTCACGAGGAGAGCCGTCTGCGGCAGGTTGCAGGCGAGCGATACTGGTCATTTCCCTGAAAGCGAGCAAAGCCCTTGGGTTTCCCAACTGTTGTTGAGAGAGCTGAAAAAGCTTTGCTCTACGGGCGGCTGGCGACGGCCAGTACTGCTGTAGAAGGTATGTTTTGAGGGCGTCATACGCTATTGGGGTGTCTCTTTGTTCACAAAGCCAGTCAGATATTTCCGGGAAGGTGTCCTCGGGTATCGCCGCGAGAACATAATCTGCATTGGTGGTTGAGCGAGTCGACCTTGATGCGAAACTGGACTTTTCAGCGCTGGAACCAAGCAAACGCCTCTCCGCTGGCGAATGACGAAAGTTTCAATGGGGCAGCCGTAGCGCCAACTTCCGTAGAGTCCGCCATAATACCAACGACGGAGGGGCGAGGTGGGGTGGAAGGCGGGAGGAGCAACTCGACTTCTGGGGTCACCAATGTGACGAGCTGAGAGAAGATTGTGACTCATAGAAAGGATGAAATCAACTGAGTAACTTTATTACAGACACTCGCCTTCATATACAAAAACTCAATGCAACAGGAAATTTCTTGTTCAACCGACACCGTACCGGTTAACAGTTAACGGTGAGAAAAACAGACACATTATTTCAGGTCCAATGCAACAGGAAATTTCTGGTTCAACTGATACCACACCGGTTAACAGTTAACGGTGAGAAAAACATACATGTTATTTCAGGTTCTATTAGTGCAAGGGGAGTGTGAAGATACAAGCATAATATACACACAAAATGAAATGTCATTAATATGTACGATCGTGTGACACACGGTTGGTACAAGAAGGTAGCTGTCTGCCACCTTGGTCAGTTGATCCAATGCTGCTGGGGACTTGGAGCTGAGACAGAGTTGCGGAATAAATGTCTGGGTTTTGGTCAGTTTTCAAAGCCTCTGTAGATTGGTGATGATGGGAAATTCTTTTCTGACTGCTCACAACAAACCAACCTAGTATAGGCGGTTTGGACAAGTATTGTTTCGCTGATCAATGTGATTTGCAAACTTTTTGGCAATATTAAGTTATCCCCACTCATAAAGATATATATATATATATATATATATATATATATATATATATATATATATATATATATATATATATATATATATCTCCTGAAGCTGGTCTATTGTAGAGTAAATAAAACAGTTTATTCATAATTTATCATATGTATTGCTTATGGACATCTATTAAGATGAGTTTCTCTCGTGTAGGTTTAAGGTTGTTACGTAAACTATACAAGACTTTCGTCGTTAATTTCATTGTATTCTTCATTCCAGTTAGTATATGAAAATCAATGTTATTTTTAGGAATTAATATTTTATT
>NC_090759.1:41040212-41042712 GCF_036898095.1 Palaemon carinicauda
AATAGTTACAGAGTAAAATGGATAAAGAGCGGTTAGTAACAACTAACCGCATAGCCATAGAGCTATGAGGTTAGTTGTTACTAACCGCTCTCTATCCATTTTACTCTGTAACTATTTGTTTATCAGTATATGGAGACGGCTAGTGGCAAAATAAAAGGACTTTTGTTTATTCTTCTACTTCAAAATTGAATTAGTGAGAAGGTTGAGGCTGCTTCTTGTGCACCAGTGCTAGTTTTGTCACCTGATATTTTTTTAGTTAGTAGGTAGTGTAATTATTTCCCCCCTGGTAGCTTCAAATTCCCCCCCCCCCCCCAGGGGGAAATTTCCCCCAGGTTGGGAACCACTGCTCTATACCATGGTCTTCCACTGTCTTGGGTTAGATTTCTCTTTCTTGAGGGTACACTCGGGCACACTATTCTATCTTATTATTTTTTTTTCTTCTTCTTCTTGTTTTTTTATATGGTGTGTTGGGCAGGCTTAATAGAAGGGCCATGGGTGCCTGGTGGTTTATCAAGAGGTTGTCTTTTCCCTTTCTGATTCCTTTTCTTCTCAAAACAATCCTTACCATCCTCCCTTTAGTTGAAGATGCTATCCTGGAGGGTATTTAGCCTTTCATGGTGTATCGGCTCCTCCATGTTGACCAGTTTTTCCGAATTTTTACTATAGTCTATGGGTTTCATTAATCACTTTATTTATAATTCTGTACATATTGTTTTTGTTATAAATCTTGTTAGTCTAGTTTTTAAGTATGATGTCTCTTTTATATTTCTATTAATTCTTATGCTGTCTGGAGACATTGAGCGAAATCCGGGACCAGTGCGTCCTTGATTTCGTCAATGTCGTCTTCTGTATTGTAATATTCGTAGTCTTCATGCAAATATCCAAGACCTTACAGTTGCGTCCAGACAGTATGATATTCTTTTATGCTCATAAAATCTTGTTTCTAATATGAGACACTCATCTGAGCTCCTTATAATTGGTTTTAAGAAGCCAATAATGCTGAAACGTGATGCCCTCCCTAGGACCAGGGAAATGGCGGTGTATATTAGGACCGAGTACCCTGCTTCTCATAAGTCCTGCTATCAATGTGGATTTCATGAGATTCAGGTAATAAAAGTTTGTGGCAGGCATAACAACACTTTTTTGTGTTCGATCTACCAGAATCCAGACATGGATGATTCTATCTTCGATTGTCTTCTTACCATTATGGCTAAGATACAAGAAATTGATAGAAAGGCTTCTTTTGTCTTTGTTGGTGACTTTAATGCTCACCATAGGGAGGGGTTAAGTTCTATCTCTCCTACCGATCGCCATGAATCAGGCTGTAAGCAAATCATAAATGAAGCTACTCACAGGTCTGGTAATTGCTTGGACCTCGTATACACTGACTCCCCTGGCGTTATAACTAGTAAGGTTGGTTCTCCAGTCGGGACATCTGATCATGCCTTGATTTCATTAGTAGTGAAGACTGAGCAGCCTGTCCCTGATATATCATACTCTTGTAAAATTTATATGAAATCCCAAGCAGACTGGAATGGGATTTTGCATGATCTTTTGTGCTTGAATTGGTCACAATTATATAGTAGTGTAGATCCTGTTGTCCCTTTGAATGAGAATCTAGCCAACATAATTGATAGGCGTATCCCTTCTCTTGTGCTAAGGTACCGAGTGAAGGACAAACCGTGGTTCAATGATGATTGTAGACACGCTTATTTGGAGAAGCAGGAGGCCTATCATCTTTGGAAGGGTAACAGATCAGATTTGACCTGGAACAACTATACTCAGCTTCGAGCTTTTGCTCAGAGAGATTATGCCTCAACTGAAAAGGAGTACAATTTAACCATAAAAAAACCCTTTCTGGTACAACTCAGGAACATAAATGGTGGTCTACCCTTAAATCTGCACTCTTTGGTGTAGATGCAACAGTTCCTCCTTTACTTAAACCAGATGGCTCAGTCACTCACTGTCCAAAGGAAAAGTCAACCCTGTTGGGTGAAGTTTTTGACAGTAAACAGAGTAGTGAAAAACTTGAACTTCCTCATTCCTGTTTTCCTGAGGCTAAACTAACTAGTTTAGCTTTTCGATCTCGTGAGATTAAATCTCTGTTGATGGATCTTGATACTTATGGAGGTGTAGATCCAAATGGCATTTTTCCTTTGTTTTTTATAAATACAGCAGATTTCTTAGCTCCAAAGTTATCTGTTATTTTGTGCAAGTTAGCAAGAAGAGGAGCTTTTAGCACTTGTTGGAGAATTGGTAATGTTACTCCTTTATGTAAATGTGTTTGTGGTAGGTCAAGTCCCACTGATTACCGCCCAATTTCCATAACTCCCATATTATCTAAAGTTTTTGAACGTCTTCTTGCAAAATGTCTTAATAGGTTTGTTGAAGGTAATCATCTATTCCCTAGTTTGCAATTTGGTTTTCGCAAAGGCCTTGGAGCATGTGATGCCCTTCTTACAATCTCCAATGCTATACAGTAATCCCTTGATTGTGGTCA
>NC_090759.1:41045212-41072712 GCF_036898095.1 Palaemon carinicauda
TCTAAAGTGCATTACTCATCATTAAGGTTATTCTTCAACTCTTGTTATACAGTAGTTCTAAATTCTTGCATAAAAAAAGATAATATGGATGTAATTATGTAAATCCTCCTAGAATATGTATTCAGGTTCTAGTGATTTCTAGACTTAGAAATATTTGTTTATTTGTTATGTGAATAATAATTCCATATTCCTAACATAAAATCCTACAATAAAGAGTAACTTGAATTTTTTTTTCTCTTTCTTTAAGAATATCTATAGACATTATTACAATTCATAATTGTTAGGCTTTCAGTACCTAAAGGTGGCATGTGCCCTGGATTTTCTTGTTTATCGAGAAATGAAAATCGAAAAAATCACAATTGTTAGTTATGGTACTAGATTTTTTCTACTCGTGTTTTTAACAATATTGGTAAATGTATTCCACTAGTTACGAATGTAAAAATAATACTTTTTATGGGAAAAAAATATCTATTCCCATTTCATATTGTTTCAGATATTTAAGTACTGGTGAGTACTGTAAGCTACTGTGCTTTTGCTATTAGGAAAATAGTCAAAGTTTAACCTGCAAGCGTTAGAGACTTGCTGGCGGAATTACTTGGTTATATAACCAATTCTTCTTAATCCACGTTCCCCATTCTGTGGATCAAAAGTGACACACGTATTTCCTTTTAAGTCGAATATAATTTCATTATTTCTTTCTCTCCTCTTAGAGCTCTACATCAACACGAAGATACTTAGAAATTTGAATTTGATTTCTCAAGTTTAATGAAATAAAGTGAATTAATATTTTGTTCTGGAATTTCATTATCTTAAAACTGAATCCTTTCTAAGAGCAATTTATACTAGCAGCAATTACGTAGACTAAACTCAATTTTCCTACTCTAATTTGAACAAAAAAATAATTAATTTTGAATAATGATTCTACTTGTTTTTTTCTAGTTATTAATGAAAATATGAAAATCATAATTCTGTTCAAATATATGCAAATTATTTTTCCTGTACATATAATGCTGGTCATTCTGAATTTCATCTTCCTTTTATAAAAGAAAGTTTGCTATTAAAACTATTCGTTACAAAACGGTAAACATCATAGAATGAGTTTGTTGCTATTGAGTATTACTTTGAAATTTCATCATCTGCAACATGGTCATCTATATCCCTTTCATTTTTTGAAAATTTATAATCCTTATTTTTTGATATTTTATATCCTGCATCCTATGATAATCTACATCACTGTGTTGTATGATAATTTATATATTGGTAATGGATATTAATTCATATACTAGTATTTGATGAGAGTTTATATATTCTTGATTCATGATATTCTCTGTAATAATTGTGCGATAATAACTATGTTTTTTATTCTATTATGATTTAAATACTTTTCATTCTATGATAATCTTTGTAAAGACGGATTTGTACACCAAAAACACCATGGTTTGCGTTTGTCTTGATATTGCTCTATACATTTTATACTCATTCAAGTCTTGAGTTTCATAAGGGTGGCCGTTCTCCTTAAGAAGGATTGCTTGCTCATTCAAAGTCTTCCTAAGCATATACTGCAGATGATATGTAGAATTCGTTTTTACAAATGTTTCTCCCATTCCGATCAAATTACATTTGTATTCCTCAAACTTATATTTTTATTTCGTTATCCTAAGAATTTAGAATTTAAACATCCATTATTATTATTATTATTATTATTATTATTATTATTATTATTATTATTATTATTATTATTATTTTTATTACTGTTGTTGTTGTTGTTGTTGTAGTTGTTCTTGTAGTTGTTGTTGTTGTTGTTGGAGTTGAAGCAGTTCCTCATTGTGATGTGATTAATATTTGACCTTTTTCCGCTGACTCCCATTTTTATTTCGCTTGCATTGTCATGATTACTCTCCTGTTTGGAATGCTTATAAATTTCTTTTGGATTTTGTGAATAGTAATTGATTAGGAGTGAAGATAAATTCAACTTTCACTTCCCTACTCGCTTATCTGAAGATATATTTCATAATTATATGTTACCATTTCTATTAAGATTCGCTATTTTAGTCTTATATGGTTAGTGGAAATGGACACATTTTCCTTTTCAATATCATGAAAATCCCAAAGAAAACTTTGTACACCTTTTTGCTATTAAAGAGGTTAATCTTTCCTTTAGCTTCTCTTTTTCGTTACTCTCCAACTTTACAATTAAATGTTTGTATTAATTTTATAATTACTTGAACCTTCCCTCTCTAGTACCATTTGTCAAATGATACCGTGTCCAAATAACTCGGTCTTTGATTTTTTTTCTATAAATTATGTTAGACTGATTTGATGCTTAAAACTTATGTTTGTTTTTGTGGAAGCCTGGTTGAGGGGGATGGCGGTCATACAGCGTATGTTGAATAGAACGATATTTGTTCATGTATTATTGATTTACACACACACACACAGGCGGTAGCATTTTCACCTGCCCACATAGGAAGTATATAAGAAAGGGTGGTATTCTAGCCCAAAAAGGGGAATAGTATCCTGGTTTACTCCTCCCCTCCGGAAAACTTGCCTAGACCAATTTTCTCTACCCGGGGGTTAGGGAGAATTAATGGGTGAGGGAAGGGGGAATCATAGCATCGCGAGTTTCAGTTAATATAATATCAATAGTATATGCTACTAGCAACTTATTTCCTTCATAATTGTATGACAAACCCCACACAGGTTGGTATTTAACAGGTCAGTTGTGAAATTATCATTATAATTTTTTTTTTTTTTTTTTTTTTTATCTACTAGCTTTAGAATTGCGTTTTATGCTACACATTCTTTTATTTGATCAAATGTTTAATGACGCTTCTGCTCCCATTTGATGTAGTTCGGTGCGTTCTTTTCGGTAATGTTGGTTAGAAGGGCAGCAATGGATGCATATTACTTGCAGTAGTAGCCAACTTCCTATTTGCAGGCAAATAGGAAGTTGGTATGATGTTTACAGAATACCTTGGCATGTAGTAGGGGAAGGGATGTTGAACCTGAGTCCTTAGAAGGTAGAGAACATTCAACAAACATGAATCCCCGATCCTAAAACGGAAGCTTTATCTTTCCCTTGACTTCCTGGCTACTACTGCAAGTCATATGCATCCATAGATGTTTAAATTCTAAATTCTTATGATAACGAAATCAAAACTTAAGTTTGAGGAATACAATTGTAATTTGATCGGAATGGGAGAAACATTTGTAAAAGCGAATTCTATATATCATCTGCAGTATATGCTGAGGAGGACATTTAATGAGCAAGCAATCCTTCTTAAGCAGAACGGCCACCCTCATGAAACATCAATAACTTGATCTACTAGAATAAAAACCATATCTTGTCAAGTCTTATGACATTTTTCTATTTTAAAAAGCTTTTCAAAATATTCCTTTATATTGAAAGCAATAGCGTTGGGGGTTATTATTTTCTACTATCATCCCTCTTTACCTTATTTACATACGTTTTAGTTTTTTTTTTTCCTTCCCTAATAGGTACGCCAAAACTTGTTCACCCTTTAATTTATCATCCACCTTTGTTCTAATTTTGACTCCTTCACAAATCTCATCCTGAATACTATTTATTCTTAATTTCAAAGACTTTACTAACGAAAACTAGTCCTTATTTAATACTCCTCTTCCTATTTCTTCTTTCAACTGGTAGTTCAGTAGATTCAATAAGCCATATTTTGCTTGGTTAATTTCTTCGAACATTTGATAAAAAATGATTTCAGAAAGGCTCTCGCATATTCCCACCAACACAAAATATATCCAACCCTATCTTTGCTCCGCTTAATGTTATTCCAAGTCAAAAGAAAATTGTCTGTTACGATATTTTTATCTAGAATATCACCATTAAGTTTCCAGCACCGTTTCCCTGGCAACACTACATTCTCTGATTTCAATGCTAATACTATAATACAATGGTCAGTCCAGCTAACATGAATATTTTGAATATTTGCCTCATGGTTATGTAAATCTTTTAGATAAAACCTATCCAACCTTGAATCATAATTCTTCCTAACGTCAATATACTCCACCTGGTGATGACATGAATCCCAAGCATCTATAAGTTTCAAGTTGCTTTTCAAGTTTACTGATGACTTTGATATAAGTTCACTATCGGAATTAGAACAATCTCTCATACAGATAATATAATTCCGATCTCCACCTATTAGGAAATTTCTTGTATTGTTCCTTAAGAAATATAAAATATCAATACCAAATAATTTTTCCCTTTCTTTTCTCTTATTATTCCCAGCAGGAGCATACACATTTGATAATTGAATAGTAACCTTTGAATAATGACAATTAACACTTGTAACATAACCATCAGTATCGTTTTCAAAATTCAAAATTTCCACACGAGATATTTTATTTAAAAAGATAGCTATTCCACCCATAAGAATTTGTCTATAATAAATAAAAATATTGCAGTATTTCTCAACATATTGCAGTTTCCCTTCCTATTTAATATTGTTCTCTTGGACGAAAATTGTATCTAGATAATAAAGGAACAAAGTTTATTATCTTAATTTGCTTATTTAAAGTATCAAGTCCATTTACGTCAACTGTAGCTATATGAAATGAATTATGTATATAATGTAAAATACATTTACAATACAGGGTTAAATTTATTCAATCTTTATAGTACATTTTCCTGTTTCATCATCTGATGATAAATTCTGGTTTGTCCTTACCACGTTTTGGCGTTATCTTAAGTTTATTTCCAGAATCTATTTTTGTGTGCCATGTTTCCATTTCCATGTCAGTACTGTAGAGTTTTCTTTAGGGGGTTGGCATCTCATATGTTTCCTCACAATCCATTTTTCCCTCCTGTTTTCCTTTTATTATACTCGCTGCTTCACTTTCTGTTAACTCGTTTTCTTTAACCTCCTTAAGAATATCAACCTTTGTTTTTGATCTACGCAATTCACTGACACCTATTGGCTGGGAAACTCTAATTCCTTCATCGTCATCATACTGCTCGTTATCAAGACTGTTCCCAAAACGATCCCTTTCATCCTCATAATTTGGCCTTTTGTCGATTACCCCTTTCTCCAGTTTTCCATAAACATTTTCTTCCTTATGAAGTCCAAAGGTTCTCTTGATAGAAGTTCTTCCGTTTCTTTCCCTAGTTCACTTCCAGCATTCCTTTCTGTTGTGCCTTTCCCAAGATTTATCGAGTCCCCTTCATCCTTTTCTTTCTCAGGATATTTTTGTGGCTTATCTTTAAAAATGTCTTTTGTTGTATAATCTAACACCCGTTCTTCTATTCAATTGGGTCGTTCATTCCTGTCCATTCCTTCGGTCACTATTATCATTAGTTTGATAACGATGGTTGTCTCCTCTTTCATCAACTGTTGCCTTTTCTACATTGCTTTTGTGCAACTCATTTGCCTTTACGCTGGTCTCACCCATTCCTTCCGTAGGTAGGTGAGGGAACTCTCCTTCTTTAAACTTATACCTCACAACTTTCTTATTTGAAGTCTTTTCCTATGTGACCTATTTCACCACACCGAGAGCATGTCCGTGGCTGCCCATTACATAAGATAGTCAAGATAAATCCTAAAACTATAATTGATGATGGGACGTTCTCTTTTAGTCTCCTGCGGGCTGTCCTGACTCCGTCAATAGCCCTTTGAATAGTCCGTCAGCATATCTGTTTAGATTGATTCCTTCCACTTTTCCCTATTTTGATAAAACCTCGATCAGCATTTCATCTGAGAATCCGTAAAGAGCATTCCTTATTGAAACATACGTAATGGAGGTGCTAAGATTCACTCTCTTTACAAACCCTAACTGGTCTGAACATACCTCTTTGCCTTCATAATTTTCAATGAGATCATTAAAAACGTTTGGTAGTACTTCAAACAATTACACTTTTTATTTATAATTTGAGCTCCTATAATCGAGTTATAAACCAATTTCATGTTATCAAATAATATCTTACTAACAATATCCATAGTGGGGTATGCAGTAAATTGCAGCCCAAAGGAGTAGTTTCTCCTAAACGGTGTTGAGTTTGACGCCATACTGTCACACTGAAACTGGTCACTGAAAGAGTCAATAGACAGCAGCACCGTTGCCATCGTCTAGCAACGACTTCCAACCCAGGCAATGCTAAAGGGGAGCGAACACAACTCAAAATAAGAGAACTTAAAGTTTTCAAGGTTTTATAACTCCACTCTCACCTAACCAACCTTCACTATGCCTACTTCAGCACTGAAGGCACATATTCACCGAAAACTCACAACATTTTCCCGGCGAAACTACAGCCCAGAAATAATTTAAAAAAATAAGCTGGAGCAGCAACAAACTGTTGTTTACCTACAGGTTTCTTCTTCTCCCAACTGTTTGATTATTTGTTGAAAATGGACGAATGTGGAGCTGTGTTATAGGATTTAAAAGATTGACTATATCATGTAAAATTTTACATGGCACGTGAGTGTCAACTATGTTTGCTGATGAAAGGAGAAAAAGTAAAACCTTCAACTAAAGTTTTTGAAATAAAAGGTATGTCATTAATGTAATTAACCAGTTTATCGTAGGAATTTTACGAGACTTGAATCTAAACTTACTAGAATAATATGTTACCAGTGTAAAAATCCAGCCACAAAGCAGTGTGGCAAGATGTTGCAAGAACAATCCTCACACCCTTGAATCACTCTAACTGACAATAGTCTCCTCAACACAAACTTATCCGTTACGTTATCAGCAGCGGGATTCTTGGACAAAAAGAACATAAAAACCAAACTTAACCTCAACACCATATTTCTTAAAACTAATCATAAAATCAATAAATATACAAAAAAAAAAAAAAAAAAACGTAACACCATTCAAATAAACCAATCAAAACACACCTAACAAAACTTAAACTTAAATTAACCACAACAATAACTTCAAACCACAAAACACACACACACACACACACACACACACACACACACATATATATATTTATATATATATATATATATATATATATATATATATATATATATATATATATATATATATATATATATATATATATTACTAGTGTTCACTAACACTTTCGTAAGATAACATTCATTAAAAAGAGACACTTGAATACACATTCACAGGGTCAACTGTCTTCATTGGCACAATACCACTATATAGGAAACAGAAGAGTGTCTGTTAATTTGCCGCAACGGCCTTAACTCTTCGGGTCATAGGTGTCATCATCATCATCATCATCTTCATCATAATAATCATTATAGCACAGGAACAATCAAATCAGGTTCTTTAACGCAATACAGGTCATCAACAATCGGTCAAGCCAAAGAGCAGTCTAAATATAATCGTAATACAGGCCAAAGTAGGAATTACGACTCAAAAAATAAATCACCACTTCCACGCCGGTCGAAATAATATACTAATGATAATATTCCAGCATTCACACAACTGCCTCTGGCTGAAGTCATATCAAAATATACATTTAACCAAGCCATGCACCACTGTCCTAACCTAGCTAAAAAATAAACAAACAATCTCATTTATACCAACAGTCTTTCTCACAACAAAAAATCAATATACTAACTAACTCTCACTCTCTCTCTCTCTCTCTCTCTCTCTCTCTCTCTCTCTCTCTCTCTCTCTCTGGATTTGGCAAACAAAAAATAAATAAAATAAAAACAAAAATTAATCCTCCACATTCCTCCCCCCTTACTTTGCCAAATCCATCTTACAAAATACTTACCAAATTTATTTTATAAACCAGTGGCAGTCAGGAACAGGACCTCTGCTTCGAGTAACTGGGCCTTCATATACTCTCTCATTCACTTCTTCCATATCGCCATCATTAATTGTCCTATTCCGATTCCCATCTATACTCCTATCATCTAATATATCATGCGGTATCCCATCTACCTTACTATCATCTGGCCATAAAATCTCACTTATCCACTTAATCCAAACTATTTTCTACTTTAATAAAAGATTCATTCATACTGCTTATTATTCTCCTATCTCTCATTCTCGCATTCGTCATCCTGTCTTGTACATCATCTAAGGAAAAGCCACACACACTATAGGTATCATTCATACTCAGCCATGATCTTCCATACTCACCGGTACATTTCTACCCTTGTCATGCATATTCAGATTCCTACCTATACCTATAAATTTTCCTTGCACTTTATCCTTACTTAAAAATTTCAAACGCCTCTTTTTCTTATATTCAACTAACACTAATTGTTTATTTTCCAACCCTAACTTCCCATGCATACTAGGTCTATACATCTTTCCAACTAATTATTCATCCTATTCTTACGAACATTGCTCCTATTCCTTCCACACACAGGGGAAAATTCACCCAGCTTAACCCTTTTACACTCTAGTTTCCTGAACATCCTGGCTGACTTAATCCCTTCTTCCTACATTCTCTAGCTACATGCCCATCTACACCACATTCAGTACACTTACCCCGCGGCTCCTTGCACATTCTAGCATAATGAGCATCCTTACCACAATTACCACAAATCACATTCATACGATTATTACGACATCCACTCTTCGCTATGTGCCCAGTCATACACCACTGATAACATTTTACCCCTTTCTCTTTCTTGCACTCGCTAATTCTATGCCCTACGTCACCACATCCAAAACAAGAACCTAGAGCCCATCTACATTCATTCTTCTTATGACCTTCCTTTCCACACCTATAACACTTTTCATCACGGACGCGACTATCTGACCTACCACGCTGCACACTAGCACTATTATCTCTCCAAACCTGATTTCCTTGCCTAAACCCTTCATTTGTCCGTACATGTATTCCTACAATACTCGCCCTAACACTCCCATCTACTACATTATCAGGTACCCTCATCGGTCCTCTCATAACAGCATCTCTAAAACTAACAAATTCTGGCACACTTTCCTCCATTCCAGTTCTTATACTCACAGATTTACTTTCTTTCATACAACTATCCAAATCGTAATCCTCAACTATCTAAAATATCATCCCATGTCAGTCTTTCTCTCGTCCATCTCATTTTCTCCTTCCGTTTCAATTTAATAAAGTCAGCAGCATTCTCGGGTATAGTAGTCAAAAGTTTCTTCATTAATTCCTTATTAGCATTTATGCCTTCATCCCCATACTTCTTCCGAGCTAATGTTTCCATCCTACATACATACATCGATATTGCTTCTCCTACATTCATCCGTACTTCATCAAAATCATTTTTACATTTATACTTAACACTCCCTTTCATACGTTTTACCTGTTCAATTATCCTACCTTTCACACTATCATATTCAACATCCCCCACACTCATTATCACACCATACATCCTCAACAAATACCCAGTCAAATATTCTCCTAACTTCCTAGCCCAAACTCTCTATCTATCACCATACTTAGCCTGACAAAACTTTTCATATTTCCTAAAAAAGTCATATACATCCCTACTGCTATGTTTATTAAACCTTTCACCCCTCAGTACCTCTTTCATAAGCACTTTCTTACATACTTCCCGTTCATTCTCACTGCTATCATCACTGCTACCTTCCTTTTTTGTTTCCTACTTCTTCATTCGAATACAATGAATCTAATTTTACACTCAAATTCCTATCCTTAACCATTCCCTTCTTACCCTTTTTCTTCCTTACCACTTCACCCATTCACGATCATTCTCCCTTCCATACTGACATTTCTTCTGTCCCCTCTTCACATTACTTTTACATTTCTTCTCATTCTTCTTATCACATTTCTGTTCATCTGTACTATCCCTAATTCCTTTATAATCAATCTCACTATCACTACCTTTCCCATTATCACTTATTTTATCCTTCTCTTCCACTATTAACCCATTACCTGAAGCAGAAGCCATTCCTCTGTCTGCACCTTCACCCATGAACGTTTTCATATTCCCCATTACTTTCCCCATCATAGCTTCCATTTGTTGCTCCATTTGTTCCTCACTCTCTCGCATCCTCATCTCAACACCCTCTTCCACTCTCTCTACACTTCCCTATAGAGCTTTCAGTTCCTTTCCCATCTTTTCATTCTCACAAATCAGCCTCTTATTCTCATGCAATAATTTCTCCTCACGCCCCTTACTCAGCCACAATTCCTCCCTTAATAACTTGTTCTGGTCTTCCATTTTCAGTCTTAACTCTAATTTCTTATCCTAATTCAGTCCTTGTCCAAGTATTCAGCTTCTTATCCCACCTCGGCAGTCCCTGTTTGGGTGCCAAAATAATGTGGTGGGATGTTGCAAGTACAACCCCCACACCCTTGAATCACTCTAACTGGCAATAGTCTCCTCAACACTAACTTTCCCCTGACGTTATCAGCAGCGGGACTCTTGGACAAAAAGGACATAAAAACAAAACAACCTTAATACTATGTTTATTGAGACTAATCATAAAAGTAATAAATATACAATAAAATGTAACACCATTAAAAAAACAAACCAAAAAAAAACACCTAACAAAACTCAAACTTGAATTAACCACAGCCCTAACTTTAAACACAAACCATATATATATATATATATATATATATATATATATATATATATATATATATATATTATATATATATATATATATATATGTATATATATATATATATTATATATATATATATATATATATATATATATATATATATATATATGTATATATATATATATATATATATATAATATATATATATATATATATATATATGTATATATATATATATATATATATGTATTGCGAGTGTTCACTAACACTTTCGTAAGATAACATTCACAAAAAAAAATACACATTCATTAGGGCAACTGTCTTTATTGGCACAACACCACTATAAAGGAAACAGAATCGTGTCTGTTAGTTTCCCGCAACGGCCTTAACTCTTCGGGTCATAGGTGTCATCATCATCATCATCATCATCATAATATTCATTATAGCACAGGAACCATCAAATTAGGTTCTTTAACGCAATCCAGGTCATCAACAATCGGTCAATCCAAAGAGCAGTCTAAATATAATCGTAATACAGGCCAGGTCATCAACTATAAATCAGCATTCAAATATTCGTTCTCCAAAGGAGGAATTACGGCTCAAAAAAATAAATCAACACTTCCACTCTGGTCAAAATAATATGATAATGATAATAGTCCAGCATTCACACAACTGCCTTTGGCTGCAGTAAAATCAAAATAAGCATTTACCCAAGACATGCACCACTGTTCTAACCTAGATAGAACATGAACAAATAATCTCATTTATACCAACAGTCTTTCTCACAACAAACAATCAATATACTAACCACCTCTCTCTCTCTCTCTCTCTCTCTCTCTCTCTCTCTCTCTCTCTCTCTCTCTCTCTCTCTCTCTCTGTGGAATTGGCAAACCAAAAATTTATAAAAATAAAAAAAAGATAATCCTCCACAGCAGGTGATTGTTATTCAAAAGGAAATATGCTTGAATGATGAATCCTCCGGAAGAACTGCTACTACTATTACCTGGGAAGTAAAGAAAACGGAGACCAAATTGGTTGCTTGCATTGTTGAAGTTTATTCAAGAGAATTGATGGATAACGAGAGTTTTAGATTGTGGTAGATGGTAAGGGATTTGAAGTATGCAATAATACATCTTCAGCAGATAACGGTGACTAAAAACTCCAATTGGTATAATAGAAGAACATAAAGTACTAACCGGGAGGTAAGGTTTATGTACAATCGTACTGGTGAACAATGACTTGGTGCCAGTTAAGATGTTTATCAGCAATACCTTGAATGTTGAAATGGCTAATTCTACATTTTCTTGTTACCCAGAAGTTGAGATAAAAATGCAAACTCAGTACTTTACAGATAAAGTAATAGCTGTAGGCCTAGATACATCAATGTTTGACCTTGTGATTGGTGATATTTCTGGTTCTCCATATAATAAAAGTGTACAGTAGTAAACACAACTCAAGGAAGCTGAACTAAAACAGGTGTGTCAGATAAAGAAATCAACGATCTTCAGAGAGAAGATGAATACTTAAACAATGTAAATAATTATGCTGATGAAGGAATTGTGTTTATTCATAAAAGGTTCAAAGTACTCTCTCAGTTCATCGTGAAGAGTAAAAAGCTCTATAGCAGATCAATGGTAGCAGGTAATCAAAAGGATCAACTGATTGGCCAACGAAAAGTAAGAACATCCTAACAAATACAAACTAAATATCCCTAATAAATTCCTCAAATGCTTCAAGGGGTCTCCTCAAAGAGGACAATAAACTCCCCGGCTGGAGGCTTATTCCGGGTGGCAGGAAACAAGGATCCAAGACAATGGTGTTGAAAGTCTTTTTTTTTTTTTAATGCTCCAATAATGAAGACCGCCCAGGAATACAGGTCGTGGGCCCAGCACACAAATATAAGACTCAAAATTTTTACCTTGGGGCAGAGAGGTCCCCTTGGCTTTTACTGAACCAAGGGCAGTACACAATATGTAGAATAAAAGTCCTTGCTGCAGAGAGAGGATATCCAAAAAAAGCTAAACAGCTTCACAACGTAACTCTGCAATAGCGAGGAATAAATATAGTTCCAACAGCAATTGTCGTGCCCTTCAAGGTTGGAGGCTCAGAAACACACTGAGGAACCCTCCTCCAACAAGCCCCTCCATACCTCCGTTCACGCAGGAGCGCAGCCACGTAACCCACACCACTTGAAAATATAAAACAGCCGTTAGTCCATTATAAACACTAACATAACCACCAGTGAAAAAACAAACTATTAAAGAAAGAAAACGATACATCTAAACTTAACATTATAACAATATATCTATACTTAACCTTATACATCTAATAACTTAAATAATTTAGAAATATACAACAATGTTACAATATATATATATATATATATATATATATATATATATATATATATATATACATATATATATATATATATATATATATATATATATATATATATATATATATATATATATGTGTGTGTGTGTGTGTGTGTGTATGTATATATGTGTGTGTGTGCTTTGACGTTTGAAGTTAGGGCTGTGGTTAATTTAAGTTTAAGTTTATGATTAGTTTTAAGGAATACAGTATTAAGGTTATGTTTTCTTTTTATGTCCTTTTCATCCAAGAGTCCCGTTGCTAATAACATAAGGGGAAATTTTGTGTTAAGGAGACTACTGTCAGTTAGAGTGATTCAAGGGAGTGGGGGTTGTTCTTGCAGCATCCCGCCACACTGCTTTGTGGTTGACTTTTTACACAGGTAACATATTATTCTAGTAAGTTTAGATTCAGGTCTCGTAACATTCCTACGATAAACTGGTTAATTACATTACTGACATACCTTTTATTAAATGTCCAATTTCTCAAAAACTTCAGTTAAAGGTTTTAGTTTTTCTCCTCTCATCAGCAAACATAGTTGACGCTCACGTGCCATGTAAAATTTTACATGATGTAGTAAATCTTATAATCATATAACGGCTCCACGTTCGTCCATTTTCAACAAATAATAAAAACTGTGGGGAGAAGAAGAACGCTGTAGGTAAACAACAGTTTGTTGCTGCTCCTGTTAATTTCTTTATTATTTCTGGGACTATAGCTGTAGTTTCGCCGAGAAAATGCTGTGAGTTTTCGGTGAATATGTGCCGTCAGTGTTGAAGTAGGCATAGTGAAGGTTGGTTAAGAGACAGTGCAGTTATAAAACCTTTAAAACTTTGTTAAGTTCTCTTATATTGAGTTGTGACCCCTCCCCCTCAGCATTGCCTAGGTTGGAAGTCTGCGCTAGACTGGCAACAGTGCTGCCGTACATTAACTCTTTCAGTGACTAGTTTCGGTGTAACAGTATGGCGTCAAACTCAACACCGTTTTGGAGAAAGGACTCCTTTGGGCTGCAGTTTACTGCATACCCCACTATGGATATTGTTAGTAAAATATTATTTGATAACATGAAATTGGTTTATAACTCGATTATCTCTTCTTCCCAGCTGGTTCCCATTTTTATATGGGGTCGCCGTTGCGGATGAGCAGTTTCCATCTTTTTCTATTCTGCGCTTCTGCCTCATCAAATTATAGATAAGAACAGAGTAATTGTTAAAGTGGTACCAAACGTGTTTAATGATCTCATGGAAAATTATGAAGGCAACGAGGTATGTTCAGACCAGTTAGGGTTTGTAAAGAGAGTGAATCTTAGCACCTCCATTACGTATGTTTAAAAAAGGAATGCTCTTTACGGATTCTCAGATGAAATGCTGATCGAGGTTTTATCAAAATAGGGAAAAGTGGAAGGAATCAGGCTAAACAGATATGCTGACAGACCATTCAAAGGGCTATTGACGGGAGTCAGGACAGCCCACAGGAGACTAAAAGAGAATGTCCCATAATCAATTACAGTTTTAGGATTTACCTTGACTATCTTATATAATGGGCAGCCACGGACATGCTTTCGGTGTGGTGAAATAGGTCACATAGGAAAAGACTTCAAATAAGAAAGTTGTGAGGTATAAGTTTAAAGAAGGAGAGTTCCCTCACTCACCTACGGAAGGAATGTGTGAGACCAGCGTAAAGGCAAATGAGTTGCACAAAAGCAATGTAGAAAAGGCAACAGTTGAAGAAAGAGGAGACAACCATCGTTATCAAACTAATGATATAGTGACTGAAGGAATGGACAGAGATAAACGACCCAATTCAATAGAAGAACGGGTGTTAAATTGTACAACAAAAGACATTGTTAAGGATAACTCAGAAAATGATTCTGAGAAAGAAAAGGATGAAGGGGACTCGATAAAACCTGGGAAAGGCACAACAAAAAGGAATGCTGGAAGTGAACTAGAGAAAGAAACGGAGGAAGAACTTGTATCAAGAGAACCTGTGGATTTCATAGGGAAGAAAAGTTTATGGAAAACTGGAGAAAGGGGTAATCGACAAAAGGCCAAATTATGAGGATGAAAGGGATCGTTTTGGGAACAGTCTTGATAACGAGCAGTATGATGACGATGAAGGAATTAGAGTTTCCAAACCAATAGGTGTCAGTGCATTAGGTAGATAAAAAACAAAGGTTGATATTCATAAGGAGGTTAAAGAAACTGAGTTATTAACAGAAAGTGAAGCAGCGAATATAATAAAAGGAAAACAGGAGGGAAAAATGGATTGTGAGGAAACATATGAGATGCCAACTCCCTACAGAAAACTTTACAGACTGATATGGAATTGGAAACATGGCACACAAAAATAGACTTTGAAGAAATATCAGTACCAAAACAAGTTAAAGACAATCCTGAATTTATCATCAGATGATGAAACAGGAAAGTGTACTAAGAAGCTTAAAGCAATTTAACCTTGAATTGTAAATGTATTTTACATTATATACCGAATTCATTTCATGTAGCTAAAATTAACGTAAATGGACTTAATACTTTGAAAAAAGCAAATTAAGATAATAAACATTGTTTTTTTATAATCTAGATATAATTTTCGTCCAAGCCGACAATATAAAAGGGGAAGGGAAACTGCAATTTGTTGAAAAATACTACAAAGTTTTGATTTATTATAGACAATTGCTTATAGGTGGAATAGCTATCTTTTTAAATAAAATATCTCGTGTGGAAATTTTGAATTTTGAAAACGATACTGATGGTTATGTTACAAGTGTTAATTGTCATTATTCAAAGGTTACTATTCAATTATCAAATGTGCATGCTCCTGCTGGGAATAATAAGAGAAAAGAAAGGGAAAAATTATTTGGTATAGATATTTTATATTTCTTAAGGAACAATACAAGAAATTTCCTAATAGGTGGAGATCGGAATTATATTATCTGTATGAGAGATTGTTCTAATTCCGATAGTGAACTTATATCAAAGTCATCAGTAAACTTGAAAAGCAACTTGAAACTTATAGATGCTTGGGATTCATGTCATCACCAGGTGGAGTATATTGATGTTAGGAAGAATTATGGTTCAAGGCTGGATAGGTTTTATCTAAAAGATTTACATAACCATGAGGCAAATATTCAAAATATTCATGTTAGCTGGACTGACCATTGTATTATAGTATTAGCATTGAAATCAGAGAATGTAGTGTTGCCAGGGAAACGGTGCTGGAAACTTAATGGTGATATTCTAGATAAAAATATCGTAACAGACAATTTTCTTTTGACTTGGAATAACATTAAGCGGAGCAAAGATAGGGTTGGATATATTTTGTGTTGGTGGGAATATGCGAGAGCCTGTCTGAAATAATTTTTTATCAAATGTTCGAAGAAATTAACCAAGCAAAATATGGCTTATTGAATCTACTGAACTACCAGTTGAAAGAAGAAATAGGAAGAGGAGTATTAAATAAGGACTAGTTTTCGTTAGTAAAGTCTTTGAAATTAAGAATAAATAGTATTCAGGATGAGATTTGTGAAGGAGTCAAAATTAGAGCAAAGGTGGATGATATATTGAAGGGTGAACAAGATTCGGCGTACCTATTAGGGAAGGAAAAAAAAACTAAAACGTATGTAAATAAGGTAAAGAGGGACTATGGTAGAGAAATAGTAAACCCCAACGCTATTGCTTTCAATATGAAGGAATATTTTGAAAAACTTTTCAAAAAAGAAAAATGTCATAGTTGATCAAGTTATTGATGGGAATGAGAATGATATTTGAACCTCAGAAGTGACAGTGTGAAGTATTGATAGCATTGAGGGGGATGAAGAACAGCAAAAACCCGGGAATAGATGGTCTCACTGTTGAGCTTTACAAAAAGTTTCGGAAGGAAATGAAAAACGATTTGGTAAAAATAGTAAAGTTTATTTTTAAATATAAGACCATCTCTAAAACGAATAAAGGAATAATAATGCTTACGATGTAGGGAGGAAATTTGGGTTTTATTACAAGCTGGAGGCCAATGAGAATGCTAAACGTGGATTTTAAGATAATAGCAAAAATAATAACTAATAGATTGAAGAATGTGTTACATTTAATTATTTCCTGCGAACAGTATATTTGTGTAGATGATAGGACAATTATCAACTGTAATTCTGTCATGAGAGATATATGATTAATGCAAATGATAATGATAAACAAGCTGCGTTAGTAATTTTAAACTGGTTTAAAGTTTTTGATGGTGTAGATCATGACCTTTCATATGCTATGCTGAGGAACTTTGTTTTCGACCCTAGTTTCATTCAGCTAACACAAATGTTATATAAAGACGCTGAAAGTGTAGTATGCATATATGGTAATATCTCTGATCCATTCTCTATTAAAAAGAATCGGCAAGGCAAGAATGTGCATTATCTATGATTTTGTTTATCATCTACCAGGAAGCTTTTTACAGGATGATGAAAAGGAAGCTAGTAGACATGTCATTGAGTTTGCCAGATAATTCAAAGTTTTCTGTTTAATGATATGTGGAGGATTCAGTTATAGTTACTAGTGATAAAGAAATATTAGAAGGTTTTGATATAATCTCAGATTATGAAGAGGCAAGTGGTGCAAATCTGAACAGAAATAAAACTTCAATTTTAGGCATTAGGAAATGGAGAAATAAATCAGCATGGCCAATAAATGGATGTCATTATCTGCATAATTCCTTTAAAATACTAGGTGCTTATCATAGTAATAATTATCAAGATAGTGTTAATCTAAATTGAAGTAATCTAAAGAGTAAGAAAAACAAAGTGATAGGTATATTTAGGAATAGGAAGCTAAGAGCGTTTCCAAAAATATATTATAATTAATTGTCAAATTTTAGCAAAAACGTAATATGAATCACATGTATATACAGTCCCACAAGATTGTGCAAAACTAATTAAGAGGAGTTTATTTAGATACCTATGTAATGCCGTATTCTTACCAAGGGCAGAATGAGGACTAGGAATGATGAACATTCTACATAAATCGAAAGCAATTAAGTTCCGAACTTTTAACATGATTTCTATGAGTGAGTGTTATGGTTTTGAAATTATATATTTCTATTGTAAAATAAAAACAAGTGTTTTAATGGAAGCATAAAAATATTGTAGAGATTCTGCTATTTTTATTACATCATATCATAGTGAGATGATTGATGTTTAAAGGAAATTATTTCGTTTAAAGAATTATCCTAAGGTGTCTGTTAAAGAAATATACTGGATACTTATGAATTATAAAGACTATAAAATATAAACCAAAGATAGAGTTATTGTACCCGCTTTTTAATTGGACACAGATTTAAAAGTATGTAAATAATAAGTACATTGATAAGAAGAGCAGAGATACAGTTTATAGATATGTTCATGAAATACTTAATACCAAAGATAGGCTGCATATGATGAAAATCTCAAATGAAAATAAATGTCTCTTCTGTGGTCATATTGAAAATAATATGCTCAGATTCTATTTTTGTCCCTCGTCAAAAAACATTCTGATTTGGTTGAAGTCAATACTAAAAGGATATTGTAAAATTGAAACTGATAGTTTAATAAAGATTCTTAAATTTGATTTCAAGACACCATCGAAGAAAGACGAAAACACAGGAATGGTGTTACTATCAGATTTTGTAGCAGGAGTATGGTTGTGTCAATCTTTGGGTCTTTTGGCAGACGACCCATACCTCATTGCTTATATAGGAAATAAAATATCAAAGACGAAGTTTTTATTGAATAAAGCTTATGTAGATAAACTAGACAAGTCTTTACCAAAGAATATGTAAGTAATGCTATTGTAAAATAAAGAATACAAAGAAAATATAAGTTACTCGATAGGATGTAAAGCTTACATACTTTGTTATTTGTAAGGGTTGTAATTTGTTACTATGTATATTGTATATATGAAGGTATAAGAAGCCACTATATTGATCATATTGTAAATTTTATTAATAAAAAGATTAAAAAAATAGTCAAACAGTTTTTTCATATTAGAAGCTATTTGTTGAGCAGTCTCACCTTTATGAAGTTTACATTTCGAAGCGTTCTTCAGCATCCCTCTGCTGTAAGTTCAAATCTTTTCAGTAAAGCATTCTTCACAAATGGATAATCTCCGGCTTCATCTGGTGTTAGTTGATGAAATATGCTCAGTTTTATTCCTGGATGTAAGGATGCTAAACCAATACTCCAAACCTCAGTTTGACATTCAGCAACTTTTGTGTTAACCGAAAATCGTTGTAGATAAGTGTCCATGTCATAACTTTTTTAATTAGAAACTGGAAGTTTCGGGATATGTACTCTATTTAGCGACAACGAGGTTCCTGACGTCTGTTTCTGTTTATTCTAATTCCAACACCAACTGCAACTTATTAAAGTCTCGTTCTGCTGCTCGTTCATCCATACGTCTCCTCTTTCCCTTTCTCGTAGGCTGCGGTTTTTGCTCTCTCGGCTATTTCTTCTCTCTTTGTTTTTCTTTCATGTTCTTTTTCCTTTCTCTCTCGCGTATTTTCTTCTTTTTCATTTCATTTCTTTTTTTTGTAAGGTCTCTTAACCATAACCATTCTAACCTAGTGTTTGCCCAATTTAAATAAGTTCTCTTAATTCTGCCATCCTAAGTTTTTTTTTTCTTTTTTTTTTTTATCGTATAACATCCTAAATGCAAGTCAACTGTTTTTACCCTAGAAATTTATTAAATTATTGCTAGCTGTTTTAAGTATCAGAAAATAGATTTTTTTTAATGTTTTAACTTAGAGTTTTTTTCAGTATCCGATTTAAGAAGTTTAAATATTAACAAGACAATCCGAGACTTGCACCATCTACCCAAGGGTGAAGTTGATAAAAAAAAAAAAAAAAAAAAAAAAAAGACATTCAATTTGCATCTGAACCTGACTGCTGATCCTGTTCCAGAATATGAATCTGAATCATCAACAAAATTTAGTGGAGTTGTCCATGGCCCGTGGTCTACCAGTGGTGACAATTTCGTCTAAATCCGTCATTTTATTTTGACGTATTTTAAAATGGCAAAAAATACAATTCCAAATCTAGAATCTAAATCCGGATCTGGATCATCTACATAAATTACTGCGGTTCCACGACATTAGATACATCTGTGGTGAAAATTTCGTCAAAATCGGTTGATTTGTTTTGACATTATCTTAAAAACAGCGAAAAATAAAAATCAGAATCTGGATACGGTTCATCTCTAAAATTAAAGTAGTTTTGACGTGATACAGTCAACAGACAAAAGACAGACAGGCACATAGACGAATCCATATCTAGTATCAGGAAAGTTAATGGCGTTAGCCATAGCCTGAGTTATATCTTTTATAGAAAATTCGTCAAAATCCATTGTATTCTGATGTAATCTTTAAAATTGTGAAAAATGTAATTCCGGATGTAGAATCCGGATCCGAATCATATGCATAATTTAATGCTGTTGTCCATAACCTAAGATCTATCTGTGGTTAAAGTTTCGTCATAATCGATTGAGCAGTTTTGACATAATACTGTCCACAGACACACAAACAAACAAACAAACAAATAAATAAACCAGCTCTCTTCTTTTCTTGAAAATAATGAGAGAGAGAGAGAGAGAGAGAGAGAGAGAGAGAGAGAGAGAGAGAGAGAGAGAGAGAGAGAGAGAGAGAGATATTTTCCTTATTTTCTTAAAACTGATTTCCTCGCAATGCGTGTTGAGGATTTCATCCCTAGAGAGTAGCCATCTTTATGATGGTACATAGTATTCTCATTATTTTCAAGAAAGAGAGCCATGGTAGTTTCATGTTCAATGAAAATTGGCACTAAAACATATTTATAACAAATGTATCATATAGGAAATATATATTAAATTCATAATTGTATATCAGAAACTATATCATCAAAGAACAATATTGTCCTCAATCATCCGATAAAATGTTCTCATGAATAAGGGTATTCTAGAAGGCACTAACTATGAAGCTGTAGGATGGCGAAATCCGTGCCATGCTAATTATCAAAAAATAAATAAAGCGTTGAAAGCTGGTAGTTCAGTTGTGAAAATAACTTGCTATCATTTGGGATGCAAGTACAGAAAGAGAGAGAGAGAGAGAGAGAGAGAGAGAGAGAGAGAGAGAGAGAGAGAGAGAGAGAGAGAGAGAGAGAGAGAGATATCTTTATTATTATCTTTAAACACATGTCTTCCCAGTATGGTGAGGATGACATCCCTAAAGAGTGGCAATCTTTTTGATGGTACACATTTTGAAGAAATACAGATCTCTCTCTCTCTCTCTCTCTCTCTCTCTCTCTCTCTCTCTCTCTCTCTCTCGGTATTCTCGACAAGCTACGAGTGATAATCATACTATTCGTTATTCTAAGGTAATAATCACTGTAGTGATTTTCACGGGATCCCCTCTATTACTTTTTAACAGCGGGTCGAAAATAAACATAACGTCGAAAGTTGGTGATTCAGCTGTGAAAATAAGTTGCTATCACTTGGAATTCGAAAACTGAGAGAGAGAGAGAGAGAGAGAGAGAGAGAGAGAGAGAGAGAGAGAGAGAGAGAGAGAGAGAGAGAGAGAGAGAGAGAGAGAATATTTTCATTACTATCTGAAAACAAATATTTTCCTAATGTGTTGTGATGATTTCATTCCTAGACAGTAGCAATCTTTAAGATGGTACATATTTTGAAGAAACACAGATCTCTCTCTCTCTCTCTCTCTCTCTCTCTCTCTCTCAGTTTTCGAATTCCACTGCCATCAGGCGACTAGTGATCAATCAAATGATTCGGTATTCAAGTCAGAAAACGCTCTAGGGATTTTCACGGGACCTACCAAATTACTTGAGAGTGGGTCGAAAGTAATCAAAGCGTCGAAAGTTACTAATTCAGCTGTGAAAATAACTTGCCATCACTTAGGATGCAGAGAGAGAGAGAGAGAGAGAGAGAGAGAGAGAGAGAGAGAGAGAGAGATTGCAGGAAGAAGGGCGAAGTAAACAAGTTATTGTTAAATCTACACCTCAAGTATTCGCCAATTTTCTTTGAAACTTAAGTTTTTTTTTACTGAATGGAAATGAAGTGAGAGGTTTTTGAACAAGCTGTGATTTGTGGTATATATAGACAGTGAGAGAATTTATCTTCCCTAGACAAAATATAGTGCAAGATTTCTCTACGCGTTTTCAAGCGATGGTGGTGCCATCTTTTGAGAGATTTTGCTACTAATTTCAGCAAAATGATGTATCGTTCAACAGTACTTAAGAGAAAAAACTCTTTTGGGCTGCAGTTTTCTTCTTACCCATCTATGGAAATTGAGTGATATGATATTTTCGTGCAGGAAACTGATTCCTAGTACTATAATAGGCGTGCAAATGATGAATAGGAGTAAAGTTATCGTAAAAGTGACACCGGAAGTGTTTCCTGACATGAAACAGTTCGAAGACAAAGAAATTAGTTCTGCAAAATGTGGAGAGGTAAAAATTGTTAATTTAAGTTCCTCTGTTACGTATGTGTCTATAAGGAACGCTACATTTGAACTTGAAGATGAATTACTAAATCAAGTAAGGAAATATCGAAGGAATTAGACATAACAAATATATTGAAGGGCGATTAAAATGTTACTTGACAGGAGTACGGACAGTGAAAATGAGAGTAAAAGAAAACGTTCCGTCATCTATCACAGCAATGGGGTACACGCTAACTGTGTTGTATAATGGAAAACAACGAACATATTTTAGGTGCAAAGAAGTTGGACATGAGGTAAAAGATTGTTCATTAGAAGGTACGAGACCTAGGTTTAGCGAGGAAGATTTCCCTAACTTGGCCTCTGACCAGAAGAGGAATTCAATGAAAACAAAAACAAATAAGAAAAGAGAGACTACGGCAATGGTATCTGGCAAAGACAACACTTTATAATGAGACATTATTATTCGGTCGGAGGCACTTTTGGAAGAAGAAAAAGTCGAAACAAAAATTAATTTTGATTATTTAAGGAAAGAACCTATCGAGATTTTCGAGAAAGGATCAGAAAATGATGGAAACTCTTTGGCTGAAATTGACCAGGAAATAATCGACGAAACCCAGGAACATGGATTATCGCAGAAAATAGGAACCAGTGCAATGAAAACTGCAACAATTAAGGCGGAAGTTCACCAGGTAACGATGGAAAGTGACTGAAGATATCGTTAGTGGAAACGAATTTAGCAACCTAGAAGACACAAGCGTACGTCCGAGAGAATCGATTCCCCAGGAGGAGCATCGTGGTACTACCAACAAAGGAACAGGAAACTGGTATATGGAACAAGATGGAGCCAATAAGCTGAAGATAACTTTAAAAAAGGACCAGACCCAGAGCATGGATGTGGATCATAGGAATTCAGCATCGGATAACGAAACAGAAAAATATCTAAAAAAAAAAAAAAAAAAAAAAGCATAAACCATGTTAATTTTGGTGCATAAAAGCATTTATTTTTAGTTTCTATCAAATTCAGTTCATCTACATTAAATAAAGTGACAGTTGATGCCAATGGACTTAATTGTATAAATAAGCAAATCAAATGAATAAGTTTAAGGTTTTTATACAAACTAGATATAAATTTTATTCAAGAACACAATATAAAAACTGAAGTGAGACTTAGTACATAATTTTTTTTTCTTTGTAAGATACTGATATATTATACACAATATCTTTAAGGGGTACTTGCTATCATTATACGGAAATCATCAAATGTGGATGTCCTGAATGTAGAAAATGTTATAAATGGTCATTTAGTGAGTGTTAATTGTGTTTGTTCAAATGTTCATATTCAGTTACTAAATGCTGGAAGTAGCAAAAAGAAAGAAATGAGAACAGCTCATTTGTAAAGATATTATGTATATCTTGCGAACGAATATAAGTAACATTATATTGGATGGAGAGTGGAGCTCCATTACTAGTATGAGGGATTGCTCATATTCCGATGGTTACCTTTTATCTAAATCTCCTGTGTGCGTTAAAAATAATTTAAAATTGAAAGACGCTAGGTTTCTCCTAAACCACCATTTGGAGTATACATATATTTTTGGGCTCAAGCCATGTCGTCCTGATGGAAGTTCCTTCATAAGTAGCTTCCTAGGTTATATGAAGCTACTTATGAAGGAACTTCCATCAGGACGGCATGGCTATCTCACCCAAAAATAGATTTTTCGCTTCACTCAAAATCCGTTTAGGGAAAACTATGGCTCAAGGTTAGATAGATTTTATGTAAGAGATTTGCAAAATCATGTAAGTGATCTTCGAAATATACTTGTAAGCTGGTCTGACCATTCCATAATCAAACTAACAATAAAATTGGAAAATTTTGTCATTAGGTAAAGGATGTTGGAAACTCAATTGTAATATTTTGAATAACGATTTAGTTAAAGAAAATTTCATGATGGTTTGGTCTGAGAATAGAAATAAGAAAGGCAAATTTGAAAATATTAAATGTTGGTGGAACTTTGCAAAAGAACAACCAAAATCCTTATTTGTAAGTTGTTCAAAGCAAATTAATCGGAGAGATACGGACTACTTGATTTACTGAATTATCAGTTAAAAGAGGAAATTGGGAAATCGAACTTGAATGCTGAGAAAATGTCATTAGTGAATTAATTTAAGTTGAGAATAAATAGTATTCAACATAAAATATGTGAAGCGATAAAAATAAGAGCTAAAGTTGATGATATATTAAATGGAGAACAAGTGTCAGCCTATCTACTAGAGAATGGAAAAAATTACTAAAACATTTCTGAATAAGATTAGGAGAGAGGATGGTAGCAAAATTGTTAATCCCAATGCAATTATTACGTACGTAAGAGACTATTTTGAAAACCTCAGTAAAAAAGAAAAATGTAATAAACATAGTCAACAAATGTTTATCAATTTTATCAATAGTGTTATAAACAAAAATGGAAATGATGTATTAACAACAGCCGTGACAGTCTGAAGTATTTGCAGCCCTTCATGGAATGAAAAATGGGAAAAGTCCAGGAATAGACGGTCTCCCAGTAGAGTTTTATAAGACATTTTGGCAATATATCAAGCAAGATTTTGTAAGCGAAATTAAATTTGAGTTTAAAAGTAAGACAACTGTAAAAATAAATAAAGGAATAATTACTCTCACACCGAAAGGAGGAGACTTAGATCTTATTACTAATTGGAGATCGATAACAATGCTAAATGTAGATTTTAAAGTCTGGTATTAAATTTAATAATATCCTCTGAACAGTTCAGCTGTCTTGAAAATAGGTCAATAATCAATTTAAACGTCCTAATGAGGGATAGTATTGTTTACACAAATGAAAATAACAAGGAGGCCGCTTTGATAAACATAGACTGGTCAAAAGGTTTTGATCGTGTAGACTGCAGATCATGAACTCATATTTGCAATATTAGAGAAATCCGGTTTTGGCATTAGTTTTATCCAATTGATACAATTGTTATATGAAGATAATGAAAGTGTTATAAGCATAAACGACAACCTCTCCGATCCTTTTCTATTTAAAAAATCTGTGAGCCAGGGATGTCCCTTCTCCATGATTTTATTTATTATGTCCCAAGAACCTTTCTGCAGAATGATAAAAAGACAGATTTCAAAGTCTTCCTTAAAATTACCAAATCAACTGAACGTGTCTGTTTTTGGTTATGCTGAAGATACAGTTATTATTGTAACTCGTGACGAAGGTCTTTTAGAATGGATAAATGTAATTAACGAATATGAAAAAAACGTCTGGTGCCATTTCTAATAAAGGGAAGACTTCCATTCTAGGTATAGGATCTTGGAAAAACCGAACAGTATCGGCAATTAATGGCTACCAGTTTCTTCAGGATTCATGTAAAGTATTAGGAGTTTATCATACTAATAACTATCAGAAAAGTGTTGATTTAAACTGGTCTTTTTTGGAAGATAAGATTACCAAGAAGGTTGGTATTTTTCAAAATAGGAGACTGACAATATTTCAAAAGTCTATTATAATAGATTGTAAGATTTTAGCAAAACCATGGCATATATCACATGTTTATCAACTGTAATACCAAATACATGTGCTCAGAGAATTCAGAGATGTTTGTACAAATACATGTGGAGTTGAAGTTATGAACCGATTGCAAGAAAGACTATGTTTTAGATAAATTAAAAGGGGCGTTGGAATATTTAATATTTTGTGCAAATCAAAAGCCATAATGTTCCATACAATTCTGAAAAATTGTATAAATGGATGTTTTGGTTATGAAATGCTTTATTTTTTCTGTAAAATTCGGTAACCTTTCTAATTAAAACCAAAATTGAATACAAAGTTTGCTCTATTTTTATCCCTGTATATTATAGCATGATGATTGATATTCATAGAAAAGTTTGTCGCTTCAAATATTATCCAAATGTGTCAAATAAAGGAACTTATTGGTTGCTTATGAATTGTAAAGATTAAAAACCCAAGATAGAGCTACTGTATCCTCTTTTTCAATTGGACTAGGATTTGGAAACATGTAAACAACAATTATATTGATAAGAACAGCAGGGAAATACTGTATAGGTATACACATGAAATACTGAATGCCTATGACTGACTGTACATCATACATATAACAAATGAGAATAAATGTCTATTTTGTGGTGATGTAGAAAATAACATGCATTTTATTTGTTTTTGTCCATCACTGAAGCACATAATATACTGGTTTAAGAAACTTCTGAAAAATTGTTGCAAGATCAAGAAAAACAGTTTGCTTACGATTTTGAAATTAGACTTTAAAACTGTGACAAATAAGTATGAATATATTGCAATGGTCCTTATATCGGATTTTTTAGCAAGAATGTGGTATGAATGATCTATAGGATTGTTAATGGATGACCCAAATTTAGTTGTATTCAAAATAAATAGAATGTTAAAAACCACAATTTTAATAAGAAATACTTTAAAAGAAATGAATTAGATATTTACAAAAAAATTAATTTATGATAAATACCTAAATATGTAATATCTGTATTAGAAGTTAAGAACGTTTGTACATTAACATTTATTGTATAGTATATAATTCTTATTAATTTAATTTGTATTGATTTGAGGTATAATTTTATAATAAAATGAAAGTCACTTCTGTATTTTGTATAGAATAATTGCGTATATAATGTGAATTGATAAAATGTTACTGTATTTTTATAATAAAAGATAAAAAAAAATTACTTTTTGACAGGGGATCCAAAATAGACAAAACGTTGAAAGTTAGAAATTCAGCTGTGAAAGTAAGTCGCTATCACCTAGGATTCAAGGGTGAGAGAGAGAGAGAGAGAGAGAGAGAGAGAGAGAGAGAGAGAGAGAATATTTTCATTATTATCTTCAAAAAAATATTTTCCTAATGTGTTAAGAGAATTTCATCCCTAGACAGTAGCAATCTTTAAAATGGTACATATTTTGAAGAAATACATCTCTCTCTCTCTCTCTCTCTCTCTCTCTCTCTCTCTCTCTCGCCCCCATTGCCTTTAGGCGAATAGTGATCAATCAAAATATTCGCTATTCAAGTCAAAAAACGGTCCAAAGGATTTTTACGGCACCCACTAAACTACTTTTTGACCAGGGATCGAAAGTAAATAAAACGTTTAAAGTTGGTAATCCAGTTGTAAAAATAACTTGCGATCACTTCGGTTG
>NC_090759.1:41075212-41100212 GCF_036898095.1 Palaemon carinicauda
TGAGGCCCCAAACCAAAAAATGTATCACAAAACATTAGGGGGCAAGTTTTAAAACACTGCCTGTCGCCACTACAAAGTGTTTCAGTTCATGCACTTGTTTTGCGTAGTGTTTGTAAAACACCCTGGATGATTTCCATCCAGTGTATGAACGAAGACGCTCAAAGTCCATGTACTGAAAGAAGTTCATTGATGAAGCAATTTTTCTCGGATCATGACCTGCGGGAGTACTCTCTGGATCCGCTCTACGAATAAAGTAGGTGAGCTTCGCCCTTAGTTGATTTAAAGATAAATTTGATCCCGAAGTTTCTCCTCTAAAGAGCTGACCTCACCTGAAGTCTGAAATTCTACGAAGATAGACCTTTAGACACTCTACAGGACATAGAGAGACACCTTCCTTCAGAGGACAGATTCTCCAGGGACCCCACCTCTTAGTGGGTAGTTTGTTTTTAGCGAGAAAAGATGGATCAGGGAAGAGATTGAGTTCTCCTAAATCTGTGAACTGGATGTGGCCCTCATCTCTCGATAGAGCCACTATTTCACTAACTCTAGCCCCAGAGGCTATTGCGAACAGGAAAATAACCTTTTGGGTTAGATCCTTAAGAAAACAATCTTCATTGTTATCCGATGAGGCATAATGTTAGACCTTGTCCAAAGACCAAGAGATGGGCTTTGGTGGTGCTGCAGGTCTAAGTCTAGCACATGCTTTCGGAATCTTGTTAAAGATTTCATTTGCCAGATCCACTTGGAACGCATATAGGAGAGGTCTAGTCAAGGCCGATTTGCACGTATTTATCGTATTGGCCGCCAACCCCTGGCTATGAAGGTGGAAAAAGAAGGACAGACAGTAGTTCATAGAAATTTCTTTCGGTCCTTTTGATTTAACAAACTCCACCTACTTCTTCCAGGAAGACTCATATTGTCTTTTAGTAGACTTAGCCTTGTATTCTTCTAAAAATCCCATATTGCCTTCTGAGATCCCAAACCTTTTTCTAACCGCTAGAGCAAGAAATTCATGAAATGAAGGGTTTGGGTTCTCTGTGACGCTCGTGATGAAGAGGTCGAACTGCAGTTCAGGGATTTGTTCCCATTTGGGAGGGAATATGTCTGCGTCCATGGACCAATCCAACTCTATCGCCTTGGACCGTGATAGAGTATCCACCGTCACATCGTGGATCAAATGTAAATGAACTGCTGTTAGGTGCCATCCCTTCAGGAAAAGGATGGGAAACATTACTAAGACTGTACGAGACGTTCGATTGTGACGTCTTAATATCGCTTCAATGTACCAGCTCAGAGGTAGGGAGTCTGATCTGTGTGGAGGGTGCTTTCCCGCCCACGAAAGGACCAGCAGAGTCCTGGGACTTTCGTGTTTTAACTTTTGTAAAAGAAGCGATTAAAGAGGGACCAATCTCAGCCTTTTTTTTATCTCTTCAAGCGTGTGATGCATGTTTTCTCCAGGCTCTTAACACATCTTTCCGATGTGCACTTTGCACTAGGTCTGTCACTATTGCGAACTGGGGAAAGTTTAGCACTTTTCCTTGTTGGCATTTTGGGAATCTGATCGATTAGCTGAGTCTCCTGACAGACCTCGCGAGCTCCTTTTAACTTCCCGAGGGAAAAAGGGGCTAATGTGACTGAGGGCTTCTATGGTTTTTTTTTTTTTTTTTTTTAGCCAACGAAACCCTAGAGCTGGAGAAAGTCGAGACTTCTAGAAGCATATCTTGCATCTGAGATGTCCCAGGAACCGGGTCATCACTATGAAGATACTTAGGACTGTGAGTCTGATACGTATCTATTCCAGGATGAATGTTACTCTCCGTGACATGAATCCTAGGCAGGAGGAAGGGGGGTGGTTGACTGGAAGGTTCCAGAGGACACCTTTCAGGTCTGATAAGACTACGAACACCCATAGCTGGAACAAGGTCCATATGTTCAGAAGGATTAACATTCAGAACTTGCAGATTATTATGAACTTGTTGAGTAGCGACAGGTTCAGAATGACTCAGAGATTTCTTGAGTCCTTCTTGTGAACACAAAATAGCCTTCCTTGGGACTCGATGAGCCGTAGCTTTCTTACTACCTGTATGCTCTATAGCTCTCAGGTATACTCCTCCAGGAGGGTTTCGAAGTGTAGGAGAAGGTAAGGAGATAATAGTAGGGACATTTCTGTTCCCCATCAATGGCTCATCTTTAATAGGCTCTGGACCGAAGGATCAAAGGTCCTGCGATCCTGAGGGAATGTTCCTCCTAGCCGAAGCGTCTTTATGCTTCGAACTACCAGTAGGTTTAGACTTTTGACCATCTGCCTGTAGCCTCTTGGTCACTAGAATAATGGGCTGTTGTTGAGCAGCCCAGATATTTCCAGTATTTTCGATCTTCTTTTTAGGTTGGGGACCCACAACCACAGAAGATTTTCTCTTTGAGGGAATGCCCCATTTTTGGGGAAGACTTATGTTTTCCATGGCGGCATTCTTAATTACTTCCTTAATGACCTCTTGTGGGAAGAGGTCTTTACCCCAAATGTTGGAAGATATTAGCTTCCTTGTTTCGTGTTTCACCGTTGCAGCAGCAAACACAAACTCTCTACATGCTCTCCTAGCATTCACAAAGGCGTAAAGGTCCTTTACCAAAGTAGCCATATGCATTTTGGCTAAGATCCTGAGCATGTCTGGAGTGTTCTCGTAAGTTGAACACAACTCTATGTAGTTTTGTAGAGAAAGGGATGTCGCCAGTCTCTCCTTTGACTCGTGCTCATTAAACAAGAGCAAATCGGGCAATTTAGGGAGACATACATTAATTTGTCGGCTTGCGACATCCTTGTCTAATTTTCCTACTGAAAATGTCAAATGGACTTCCTTCCAATCCTTATCCTGTCCGGGAAAAGCTGGTGACAAAGGCTTGCACTCATTGAGTATGGGACATGACTCACCCGCCTCTACAGCTTTGGTAACAGAAGTAAATGCCTTCCCCATAAAGGGGAAGGAGAGTGAAGCAGGAGCAAGAAAGGAAGAGCGTATGTTATTCAGTGAGAAGACCGTCGTCTCTGAATAACCTGCCTTCTTCAGATTATCCGAAAGGATAGTCTGTGCCTTATCATGATCAAGAATCATGACCTCCTTTTGTTCCGTTCTTTTTCTTGTCTTTGGTTCAAACCTCAGTCGAACCCAACAATTAGGGAAAACCTCAAAGCTTGGCCAAAATTAGATTTTGTCCAAGGGAACAGTACCTATTTTCTCTGAAATGAAGAGATTGCCATTTGAAATCGACATCAGCTCCGCAAACCTCCAGGGTTTGGTTAAGGAGCATGAAGGAAGGTCATGATTCATGGGTCGTTTAACTGACCCATTGGAACCAACAAGAGGAGCTTTACGAGGTTCTATCTTGTGTTTTACTTCCCGCTTTTTGCTTTGTTTACTAAAGCTCTCTATCTGATTCTTCAGTTGGATACATAATTGTACCACATTATCCCATAGAGGGGTAAAAGACGAAGATGTTGACATCGATGGCTCTTTAGCCAGCAAAGGCGGAGGAAAGTCCGATACAACATATTTCTCTTCTACCTTAGGGCACTTCTTGTCCTCAATCCCAAAGGTTTTCTCGCCATCAGGGAGCGTAGTTGACTCCTGAGGCACTACTATTTCCTCACTTAGCTCTGGAAATGATAGCTTACGCATCCTATCATTAGGTAGGAAAGGTCCCGGAGAGATCTTTTGGAAGCCTCTCACCCAGTTACGTAATTTATACTGTGCTATATCCTTAGTCTCTGTAGACTTGGGATTATCAAAACCTTCAGACATCAATGTCCAACATATATTGCAACCCTGTGGGTTCCAGTAATGTAGGGATCCGGAAATAATATTGCAGGGGGCATGTAACCTGCAAGTATTATGACCGTAAAAGTCCTTACCCTTGGTTCTGCAGTGGACTGCCGTACAAGGTATCTGGTGTTCCATCTGTAAAGAAAGGAAAACCAAATGAGTATATAATGGATTATTACTTTAATAATCAACATGTAAATGTCATCTACAACAGAATAGCTTAGGATAGAAGCTATAAAGGGATAGTAGGAGATACATACCTGTATACCTCCGCGAGCAAATGCTGCTACCTCCCCTCAGTATTAACTTACATGGAGCTTTCTCTGTGAGAAAATCCAAGCAGAAGGGTTACTTACCCTTAGGGGTAGAGAAGTATCAATTAAGTATCCCAGAATTGTTAATACTGTGGGGTCAGGATGACTGATATCCAATCAGACTATTGAAGAAATTATTCCTTCAATATATAAACGGTATCAGCAGAACACTCGCTGGAGGATACCCAAGGTAAGTTAGGAAAAACTACTGTAACATGGTACTGTAGTTTCTAATTTGCAAAAGTGTAAATTGCAACATATCGACTACTGTACCTATGCCATGCAGTCTTATCATTATGCTGCCTACAAGGCAGCATATGACAGCAGGGTCCATCTAGCACTAGATGGAACAGAAAAATAAAGACATATAAATGAACATCCTACTTGGGTCATTTGCTGTAGTCTTCCTACTATATTAAATCATAGAGTTTCCTGATCAGGGAGACTCAAAGACAAGGGGGCTGTACCCTTTACAGGATAAGAGTGTATTACTCATGCCTGAAATAATTAATATTGCAGGATAATCCTAAAACTGATTTCTAATCAGGATATTGAGGAAATCATATTCATTCAATATAGGATTAGGCTCAGCAATTGCCCGAATTAGATATCCAAAATATATTGGAAAAAACCACTAGTATAAGAAATATAGTAGTTTTCTATCTACAGTATATTCTATACTGAGATATACTGGCTATCTGTATTACCTATACAGCAGTATATCCGGCATGTTGCCGATCTGGCTAGGATATGTCTGCATACCTTGCAGACCTAGCGAGACAGAGAGAGAGACAGTATGGAAAAAAGGGCTATCCTTTACTGTAACTATATAGAGTAATTAAGGAAGAAAAGTCTAATAGACTACCTTTTTACCGAAAGGTTCTAATAGAAGGGGAGAATGTAACATTCAGGCTTCTACATAGCTACAGTACTGTTGCCAGCAACCCGCCGACAGTACTGATTCAGTCGGCGCGCCGCGTTGCCGGCCCTGCCGACAGCATTAAGGCAACAGAACCTATAGCTAAAGTCCAAGGGAGGACTGAGAACCTCGGGGACAGAAGGGACTAACCACTCACAGCCGTCATGGGTGCCACTGCCGTCCAGGCTGGCAACTGGTGACAGTCCATGATTGTCGGCAGCCATCTTGGTTGCCGGCCAGGCCGGCAAAAAGGGCTATCATGCCGACAACCGCCGGCCACGTCGGCAGCCGCCGACAACGTCGGTAGCCGCCGGCAAAGTCGGCAGCTGTCGACAGTCCATGACTGTCGGCAAGACTGTCAGCAGCCATCTTGGTTGTCGGCCAGGCCGGCAATGTCGGCCAGGCCGGCAATGTCGGCCAGGCCAGCAGGCAGCAGTATGCCCTGCCGTCAGCCAGGATGAGAGAGGTAGTCTGGTTGCATCCAGCACTCTACCGTTAAGGAAAGAATGCAGGATGTCAGCCTAAAGGCAATGGATAAACCATTAAAAAAGGGGTGAGGGGAATGGGAAAAGGGTCCTGTAACAATTGTGAAAGGAACTGTCAAACTTGACAGTCCTAGCACCTATAAAATGAACTCTGTTTCTGTATGGTATCGGCAGAATCCGGGTGCTAGGAGAGACTCAGTTCTCCAACCCAGAGACTGCCGACACAGTAAGGGGAGGGGGGGACACTGCGCCTCCTCCCACAAAGAGAAACAGGATTCCAGTGCCACGTTATCTTAGGCTAAAAGGGGTTACTTTCATCCCAAGGAACTGTGGCACAGGACAAGTCTTTAGTCGCAAGGAGAAATGGTATACTACCAAAACCAAAGCGACTATGGAGGACTAACCTCCATTGTCGGTAACCTTGTCGGCAGGGGAGTACAGGTATCCTTCAACCAACTCACCCTGTCGAAAGGTCAACGACATAAGACTAAAAACTCTGAAATTCTGACCAAATCCCAAAACCTGCTGGTATATCCACAACCAAAGGTTAAGGGGATAGGCAGAAACCAAACCCCAGGTCAGCCATGTATGAATAATATTCAGGCACGGCCATAAGGGTTGTAGTCTGGGACTACACTCAGAGGGAAAGGGATTACCTTTAAGTCTCCGAAGAGACGTGAGAAGTTTCATAACATTACAGGAGGTATCAGTCTCCAATGGAATGAAAACAAAACACAAAGGTAATCGAGGAATGTCGAACGTATAGACAGTGTCTAGGTTAGCCTAACTAAGCTAGACGAGTTCTCGGTTACCTAAATCACCGAAACTCTAACTATACGATCGACAGAGGAAAAAGGAAAAAATTATGCATATAATCACGTTTTCACAAGAATATGCCTAAATAGCTAATTAATCACGAGAATTAAATAAAGCTACTTAAAACTGGAAGTCGTTCCGCTAATTAAATAACGCATGCCTAAGAACGACAGCGCCCATGGCGCCTCCAGTAATGACCTAGCTCTAGAAACACAATAAATACTCAATATCATTGAGAAACAAGAGCTAAAACATATTCAAAGTAAAGACCCGATACTCAACTTTCCGAAGGCGGAAGAAGAAGAAAGCATAATAATAATCCTTTAACCGATCGAAAAATTTCAATCACAGGAAAATACCACCGAGTGAAATCGCTACAAAAAAAGGAATGGTCACTATCGTGGGGATGGCGCTGTTGTACTATCGATAGTAGTAGGGAACGGGGATGGCTTTTGAAGGGCTCCCCTTTTTATTTTTGCCACACCTCCTCGAACGTAAACTCTATCTGGGGTGCAGATTGCTATGAGGTGTGCCATTACGTCCATTACGTCCTTTTGCGATATCCCTTCTTAGAATGTTAAGGGATATTCGCTCCAGGAGTTAGAATTCTGGGTACCTTCGGTAAATTCTCTGGGATACATCACTGTAGTCACATATAACCTAGGAAGCTACTAATGAAGGAACTTCCATCAGCACGACATGGCTTGAGCCCAAATATATATATATATATATATATATGTATATATAATTATTTATATATAAATATATATATATATATATATATATATATAAACATATATGTATGTATATATATATATATATATATATATATATATATATATATATATATTCCTTATGCCACTGATCTAGTATAAACATATTTTTCATGTATTTCTTTTCTTTATTTCAGAGATGTAATGTCAGTTCCTCTCATGTATGTCTATGTAATTTCATGTAAATTACATAAGATTTTCGTCTCATTTACTTATATTCTTCATTCAAGTCAGATTATATAAATTTACGTTATTTTTAAGAATTAACTTTCTATTTTGCGTACTTTGTTACGAAGTCTAATGTAATCTCGATTAGTTACGCTGTGCAACACCTACAAGGTATGATACGTGGCCTCACATCATGCTTACTAGATATTATATCATGTTCATATTTCCACTTGGTTAGAATGTTCTTGAAAACCCAAGAGTTAGTTTCATCTTCTTTTATTGTTTCAATGAGGATAGTGGGTGGAGTTAGCTGCGAGAGGGTTAACTCACAAGCAAGGTTTGTTCCCCTGTTGTTACCATATGTTGGAAGCTTAACACCGCTAAGCCTTGTCCCCCAGCTACGAGAATGATCTACTAGAATCATCTAGAAGTTTTAATTGAACATATACGTGTCCCTAGGATATCGTAAGCAGCAGAAGAGATCCAGCCTATCCCTTTGATAGAGCAAACATCTTCTCTCCTCTCAAGTGCATCGAATGTGTGCCCACTCAAATTTGAATAAGTTTGTATCTCACAAATATCGTCTGTAGTGTGTTCAAACGTGATACATCCATTGAATGGGATTTCAAATGTAATAAGTACCGGTATTATATCAATTTTTGCAAATATACCAAAACGGGTAATTTTTTAAATTATTATGAGTCACTAAGTGTAAAGAATAATAACACTTTTCTCCGTATCAAGAGGCAAATCTCGTTATCCCGGAAATGGATACGAACAAAACAGCATAAAATATCTCTGCCTACCCCCCCCCCCCTCTCTCTCTCTCTCTCTCTCTCTCTCTCTCTCTCTCTCTCTCTCTGTAAGTGGCTTAATTTCTACTTTTGAAGCATCTAGTAACTATAGCCAGTTGCAAATAAAAACCACTCTGACGGCTTTGTGACAAACCGTGTAGACATTCATGTTCCGGGGTGGCCATCTCTTCTTCGCCTTTGTAATATAAATAGATTCAAATTCAAATTCAAAGGATTTATTGACATAAAAATTACATCAAATGGGGTGCATTAGAATGCTAATAAACCCGCCATATATAAATATATTGGCTGATACACTGAGTCCGAATGATGAGTGTGAAGAATTTAACTAAACGCAAGTATAGCAATCGGCTTGACCATCAAGCTTAGTGTCTATCGTTCTACTACTCTACCATACATTCAGATATCTCTCACTCTAATAATCATTTACAGTACTACTACAAAAGAGAGAGAGAGAGAGAGAGAGAGAGAGAGAGAGAGAGAGAGAGAGGCGGTCAATCCATAAACTAATTAGTTAACTGGCAGGTAGCTAAGGGGATCATTAATCATATACACCAATTTGAATTAATAGATGGATAGATAGATAAATAGATGGAAAAAGATCATACATGATTTCAATAAGAGAGAGAGAGAGAGAGAGAGAGAGAGAGAGAGAGAGAGAGAGAGAGAGAGAGTTAATTTTCGAAAATTGCTGACTTTGTTTAAGGTTAGTAAAGTTTAAGTACATGAAAAACTAATGCCTCGTCGGAAATGCTGTTAAAAATGTGAGCGTTCACGTAAAATAAGATTAACTTTTACAGCTGAAGCAAGGCCTACTTGTTAACCTAATATGTGTAGCATTGTCTGTTTCTTAAATATATGAAATTTTCGTTGAAGAGTAGAGGAAGAGCACAGTCCTGTTTAAAATGCAGTTTCCCATCTCTATTCGACACACTATTTAGTAGTCTCTTCTCACTGAGAGAAGGATTTGATGAAGTCAATCGCCATCAACATGGAATATCGTTCCCGTGTTGAAGACTTGATAGGAAAGAGGCTTCTCGAATAGGAAAACTTTTCCTCCAATTTAGCTCTAAATTTCTCCCTGTACTATATTTCAACTTCTCTATTTTACTTCACCCTCGACCTCATCATATAACCTTTCCTCCTCCTATTTATCCTAATTATTATTATTATTATTATTATTATTATCATTATTATTATTATTATTATTGTTGTTGTTGTTGTCGTTGTTGTTGTTGTTGTTGTTGTTGCTTTTGTTGTTGTTGTAAATTGCATGAGTGTTTCCTCATTCGTATATATTCACTGCTTATAGTACAGCAGGTATATATAAGAATTATGCTTTTATTACCATAAGTTTTGGCACGTATCAGTGCCATGCTTTTAGGTTGATATTTAGCTATAGGGGATACTCAGAATCTACCCTCATAAAATGTGGTGGTCATCTCTCAAGATGGCTACTCTCTTGCGACTTGATCTTCAGGAATGGTAAATCATGTTTACTTCTGTAGTATGAAAACCAATTACGTACTCTACATTTACTTTATCTCGTCACCTATCGTAACAGAAAAATGTTTGTATGTTTCAATAGCTAAAACTTACGTAATCAATTTATATATATATATATATATATATACATATATACATACATACATATTATATATATATATATAATATATATATATACATATATATATATATATATATATATATTTGATTAAGAAAATAAAATCATCAATTAAGTGTAAATCATATTCACTTCCCTATCATGAGAACCTATTGCATAAACTATATTTACGTCATCATGTCCACTGTTGTAACAAGACAACGTCTGTTTGTTATTTATACAATTCAAGAGAACAATTTACATAAGAAACAAAAACATTTTCGTTTCTAGATTCAGTAATATCTTTTCTTCATTAACGGTAGATCATGTTCACTTCTGTGCTTTGAAACCTATCTCATATATCATATTAACTTTATGATGACCACTGCTGCAACAGGAAAACGTGTATTTGGATTATATGAATGTCTGTAGCTACTGTTTACATAGAAAATTAATTTAAAGGTAAAAATCACCTTTGTATATTTGTAACTTACACGTGACTATACTGTCCGTAAAATTTGGTGAGAAAATTGTACTATAGAGAAGCTTTGTACCAATTGCAGTATCCACCACAACATTTTTGCGGCCACATCGAAGGAGTTCTTAACGGGCATCAGTAGCCTCAGACAGTGCTGTGTAGACTGGTTCCTAGATACTTTTGGAATTTCCAACCCCCTTTCTCTTGCTGATGGTATTGTTGGCGCAGGGTCAATCATTTGGTTCCACCAGTTTACCTGGTATACCTCTCTCTTAACATGCTACAACAGGGCTGTTTGGGTATATAGAATAGGTTTAAGATCTTTTCATCTTACAAATATTTTTTTTTTTTTACTTGAACAAGACTGCTGGTGCGGTCATAGAGCAGAACAAAAAGTGTTCTAGTGACTCAAACTACTGTTCGAATGAGTGTTGGGGGGGGGGGGGGAGTTAGTTAAGGAACAGAATGCTACAGCTTCAAATATTATCCAGGTCTCTACAGCAGGTTATCTTTACCTTCCCATTGGAACAGGTGTAAGGCAAGGGATCGGTCAAAGCCAAGTACACCCTTTATCTCATGGGCGGCAAAAACACTAAAATTCTTTCTTGTACCAAAAGAAACCCTTAACTAAGGCCTTATCATGCTGGCGAAAATTGAGGCATCAGTATCCATTGTGTGCAATGGAATTCTGCTTTATCCCCTTTTCATTATCTCAATCACATGAAGCATAATTCGAGTAGCAGCCTCCTCAAAGGTACACGGAGATAAGTTGGTTACATCTCGTGGTAATTACAAAGAATTGCTTGGGTAGTAAGAAATACAAAACTTTCTTCGTTGTCCTCGTTGATTTGCAAGAATACTTGCCAGTTTCCAAGAATTTTACTGGTTGGCTCCACACATCTCCTGGTGCCTTTTCAGCTCTTACTTCTGGAGTATGATTTTATGTTTGTTTGTATATAATTATCTTATATGACATATACTTGCTTTGCAGACTTTGGCTGAACCAGGTTTCAGCACGTTAAACACATTTGCACCATCAAAGATGTTGACCTCTACATCAGGCTTAGTAACTGCATCATGTGAAGTTTCCATACGCCCCAAGCCCTCTACTAGATACAATTTTGCCCCAAGTCTCATTTTATCAACTTTTGAAATGGATGGTGGATATGCTGGATTTCCATACAGAAAATGATGTTGTCTAAACTACCATCCCCTATCTGACAAGAAACGTATAGCCTTGATAACAGAAGGCAGTAATTTTTCAGGTACACTTGCAATTGTGCTTTGGATTTTTATAGGTCAGGAGACTGCTTAAAGAATGGAAGGTTTTTCCTTTTGATGTATCAAAAATATGCTTTGTTTGTGATACAAGTTGTTGCTTCACACAGGTGATATACTAGTCCATACCCGACTGTTCTACCATCGTCACTGTATCAATGATAGCGTGGTCAGCAATGTTGCGGCTATATAATATAGTAAATCCTTACTACTGTCACAAAAATAATTACCCATGCTTTTAATAACATTTGTTAGCAATCATATCTTGATGTCGTATATCCACTTCACATTGTACCCCGTTTACATTCTGCTGGGCATCAGACCACTTCAGAACGGTTTTTTTCTGACACAAGGTGAATTTTGTCTAGGTGTTGTCTTCCTTTGTGAAACAGGATTAGCTACCTTTATATGCCTTTTTTGTCGAGTTACAGGTCATGTCCTGTTGCCTTGAGGTTTTGTATATAAAGAAGAGTGTTCCTTAATAAATAACTCAGTCGTTTCCAATCTGCCTTTGAGTTCACAACTCCTCTCTCGGCTCGTCACATTGGTGACCCCGGAAGTCGACTCGCTCCAACTGCCTTCCACCCCCACCTCCCTCGCCCCTCCATCGTTGGTAATATGACGGAGGCGGACTCTACCTCCAGCAGTTGGCACTGCGGCCGCTCCATTGAAACTTTCACCGTTCGTTAGCGGAGAAGCGTTCGCTTGGTTTCAACGCGCTGAAGTCCACTTTCGTATCAGGGGCGTGACTCGCTCAACCACCAAAGCGGATTATGTTCTCGCGGCGATACCCGAGGACACCTTCCCAGAAATATCCGACTGGCTTTGTGAACAAGGAGACACCCCAATAGCGTATGACGACCTCAAATCATACCTTCTGCAGCAGTACTCGCCGTCGCCAGCCGCCCGTATAGCAAAGCTTTTTCAGCTCTCGCAACAACCGTTGGGGGACCAAAGGGCTTCGCTTGCCCTCAGGGAAATGACCAGTATCGCTCGCCTTCAACCTGCCGCAGACGGCTCTCCTCGTGAGGTGAACCTACTCCGTTCCCTTTGGATACACCGTTTACCTGAACCTGTGCGCGCTGCCATACCCGATGTCGATAGTTTACCCATAAAGGACTTGATGACCAAAGCCGACGCCCTTATGGACAGCCACTTCAAGATCTCCATCAACGCCTCCACCCCTGACTACGAGGATGCCTATTCAACGTCAACCGAAGCTGACATGAATGCCGTAGGACATACACGCCTACCCCGTGACGTGCCGAAGCGGTGACAAAGCCGCCCACCAAACACCAATCGCTCGCGCCCCAACGAACGACTTCTACAGCCACTTACTACCTCCCATCCGCCGCAGATTTGCTACTACCACTTCAGATTCGGGGCAACCGCAAAGAAATGTGCCAAAGATTGTCAGTGGCCAAAAAACGTGTAAGTAGGCCATCGCTTGTGGCGGTGGCCTCCCATGTTTCTAATCTTTTCTTTTTACAGGATGCAGGAACGGGCGTGCGATTTTTGGTAGACACGGGTGCTTGTCGTTCTCTTTTGCCAAGGAAACTCTTCAAGGCACAACGTAGTCTGTCTACATCTGCTGATGTCCGCTTGGTAGCTGCCTACGGATCTGCGATACCCACCTACGGTTACGAGAACCTCACATTATCGTTCGGAAACGGTAAATTCAATTGGAAGTTTCTCGTTGCTGACGTCACAATGCCAATCCTCGGTGCGGATTTCCTCTCTCATTTCCACCTTCTGGTCGATGTCGCCCACCGACGATTGGTCAATGCAGACTCGTACTTGTCGACACCTCTTCAACCCGCCCCCTCTAACCTCGCTCTCCACATCAGCGCACCCACGGATGCCTACGCCCACCTCATCGCGTCGTACCCGGAAGTTTTCCGTCCAGAACTTCGCCAAACGCCCACGGTTCCTGCCAAGCACGGTATTTATCACCATATCAAGACGACGGGACCCCCAGTCTTCGCAAAATTCAGACGTCTGGCACCGGAACGATTGGCAGCCGCCAAACAGACGTTCGCCGAAATGGAGAAAATGGGCCTTTGCCATTTGGCCTCCAGCCCATGGTCGTCACCCTTACACATTGTTCTGAAGAAAGACGGCTCCCTCCGTCCGTGCGGGGATTACAGGCGCCTGAACATGCAAACAGAACCGGATCACTACCCCCTCCCAAACATTGCCGATGTAACCTCCTACCTGCACAAAGCGAAGGTTTTTTCTATGCTCGACCTCTTGAAGGGGTATTATCAGGTGCCTATGAACCCAGAAGACATCCCCAAGACCGCCATCACCACTCCGTTTGGCACATACACCTTCAATTACTCCTGTTTTGGCCTTCGTAATGCTGGGGCAACGTTTCAACGTCTCATGGATGGCATCTTAGGGGACCTCCCTTTCTGTGTATGTTATGTGGACGACATACTTGTGTTCTCCTCCTCAAAAGAGGAACACCTCCGTCACCTGCGCATCGTGCTCGACCGCCTGCAACAAACCGGCCTTGTAGTCCGGTACGACAAGTGTACCTTTGGCGCCAACGAAGTGTCGTTCTTAGGGCACCGTATCACTCCTGAAGGAGTCCATCCCCTCCCTGAGAAGGTAGCAGCCGTTCAGAATTTCCCCACGCCCTCGACCGTCAAAGCTCTGCAGGAATTCTTGGGCATGATCAACTATTATCACCGTTTTCTGCCAGCCATTGCCGCCACTCTTGCTCCCCTCTACGCCTCCCTCAAGGGCAAGCCAAAGGACCTGAAGTGGGGTCCCCTTCAAGAAGCAGCCTTCTGCAATGTAAAGAAGGCCCTATCAACTGCTGCGGCTCTCACTTTTCCTATCCCACACGCCCCTCTCCTTCTCACCACTGATGCCAGCGACGTCGCTATTGGTGCAGTACTCGAGCAGGTGGTCAAGGGCTCGCCCCGCCCATTGGCCTTCTTCAGCAGAAAACTGTCCAAGGCAGAATCGGGTTATTCTACCTTCGATCGAGAATTGCTGGCGGTGCACTTGGCTGTCCGTCACTTTCGCCATTTCTTAGAAGGTACGCCCTTCGTCATTCGTACAGACCACATGCCTCTGGTGTACGCCTTCACTCGACAGTCTGACGCCTGGTCCGCCCGTCAATGCCGACATCTCTCCGCCGTGGCTGAATACAATTGCACCCTCCAATACGTCCCTGGGAAAATGAATCCCGTTGCCGATGCCCTGTCAAGAAACACGTTGGCTGCTGTTCAACTGGGATTGGATTACAACGCCCTGGCTGAAGCTCAACGACAGGATCCAGAGTATCAAGCTTGTAGGGCATCCTGCACGTCCCTCCGTTGGGAGGATTTTCCCCTCGAAGACTCCAACACCACCCTCCTCTGTGACGTCAGTACTGGTAGACCGCGACCTTGGATTCCTGCTCCCATGCGCCGACAGGTGTTTGATTTCACCCACGGCCTTTCACATCCCTCGTGCCGTTCTACTGCACAGCTGCTGAAGGCAAAGTTCATTTGGCACGGCATTTCTAAGGATGCTAAGGATTGGGTCCGTGCGTGTACTTCTTGCCAAACTTCCAAAGTACATCGACACACGGATTCAGGAGTGGGCACCTTTCCTCAACCTCAGCGTCGTTTCGCACACATTCACGTCGACATTGTAGGCCCCCTACCCACATCACAAGGACATCGTTACCTGTTTACCGTCATCGACCGCTCCACTCGTTGGCCTGAAGCCATTCCCATGGAAACTACAACGTCCGCCTCATGTACATCTGCCTTACTCTCTGGATGGATTTCAAGATTCGGTATCCCTGAGCATATTACTTCTGACAGGGGAACAACTTTCACCTCTCAATTATGGACGTCATTAGCGAATCTCCTGGGCATCACCCTACATCAGACAACGGCCTACAACCCCGCTGCCAATGGAATGGTTGAACGTTTTCATCGCACCCTCAAAGCAGCTTTGATGTCCCGCTGCAAGGATTGCAACTGGTTTACTCAGCTTCCCTGGGTCCTCCTTGGACTAAGGACCACTCCTAAAGACGCCCTCGACGTCTCGGCAGCCGAAATGGTGTATGGCGACCCGTTGGTCGTCCCTGCCGAATTTTTTCCTTCTACGACCTCCTCCGACGATCTCCAGCGCATACGTCACGTCGTGGGAAAATTTACTCCGTGCCGCCAGACTTACAAGCCCCCAGCGAAGCATCACATACCAACGGACTTGCACTCTGCAACGCACGTCTTCCTGCGCAACGACACCAGGAAGCCACCACTAACGCCCCCTTACACGGGCCCTTTCCTTGTGATCCGACGCAGTCCGAAAGCATTCCTCCTAAACATTCGGGGCAAAGAAGACTGGGTCTCCATTGATCGTCTAAAATCTGCTTATCTTCTGCCAGATGACCCGCCTACAGTTCGCCTCTCTAGATCAGGGCGCCCTATTTAACATGTACAGTATGTCATTTTTAGGGGGGGGGAGCCATGTACCAACCGTGTGTCACACAATTGTACATAATTATTTTGTATATATTTTGCTTGTATCTGCGCTCTTCCCTCGCACTAAAAAGAACCTGAATGATCATGTCTCCGTTTTGCTCTGAAACATTGTCTGTCTCTCGAACAGGTCATGTCCTGTTGCCTTGAGGTTTTGTATATAAAGAAGAGTGTTCCTTAATAAATAACTCAGTCGTTTCTAATCTGCCTTTGAGTTCACAACTCCTCTCTCGGCTCGTCACAGTATCTTTGCTGCAGTAGCCTTATCTTTAAATGGCTTCCAAAGCATCCATGGCCATATCTGAAATACATAGCCCTAATATCATTTCGTAACAGTGAGTAGAGTCTAATGATGGCATGATAAAAGGCACAGTTCCTTTGGAAATTTCCCCTACCTCCTCTACTATTAGATGAATAGGTAGTAGGTTGGCCAGGTCACCAGCCCCGCGTTGAGATACTACCACTAGAGATTTATTGGATCCTTTGACTGGCCAGAGAGTAACGCATTGGATTCCTCTCTCTGGTTTCAGCTTATTTTTTCTTTGCCTTCACATACACAGAATAGTCTGACCTATTCTTTACAGATTCTCGTCTCTCCTCATACACCTGACAACAATGAGATTAATAAACACTTCTTCACCCAAGGGGTTAATTACCTTACTGCAATTGTTCAGTGTACTTTCCTCTTGGTAAGGGTAGAAGAGACTCTTTAGCTATGGTAAGCAGCTCTTCTAGGAAAAGGACACTCCAAAATTAAACCATTGATCTCTAGTCTTGGGTAATGCCATAGCCTCTGTACCATGGTCTTCCACTGTCTTGGGCTAGAGTTCTCTTGCTTGAGGGTACACTCGGGCACATTATTTTTTTTTCTTGCTCTTGTTTTTTTTTTCTTAATGGTGTGTTGGGCAGGCTTAATAAAAGGGCCATGAATGCCTGGTGGTTTATCAAGAGGTTGTCTTTTCCTTATCTGATTCTTATTCTTCTCAAAACCATCCTTACTGTCCTCCCTCTAGTTGAAGTGGCTACCCTGGAGGGTATTTAGCCTTGTATATTGTATAGGCTCCACCATGTTGACCAGTTTTTCCGACTTTTTACTATAATCTATGGGTTTGATCAATCACTTTATTTATAATTCTGTACATATTGTTTTTGTTATAATTCTTGTTAATCTAGTTTTTTAGGTATGATGTCTCTTTTTTATTACTAATAATTCTTATGCTGTCTGGAGACATTGAACAAAATCAAGGACCAGTACATCCTAGACTGTGTCAATGTCGTCTTCATTATTACAATATTCGTGGTCTTCATGCAAATATTCAAGACCTGACAGTTGCATCCAGACATTATGATATTTTTTTGTGCTCAGAAACTTTGGTTTCTAATATGAGGCACTCATCTGAGGTCCTTATAACTTGTTTCGAGAAGCCAATACTGTTGAAACGTGATGCCATCGCGAGGGCCGGGGGAATGGCGGTGTATATTTAGACCTAGTACCCTGCTTCTCATAAGTCCTGCTATCAATGTGGATGTCTTGAGATTCAAGTAATAAAAGTTTGTGGCAGGCATAACAACTTTTATTTGTGTTTGGTTTTATTTGGAATCCAGACATGGATGATTCTATCTTCGATTGTCTTCTTACCATTATGGCTAAGATACAAGAAATTGATAGAAAGGCTTCTTTTGTCTTTGTTGGTGATTTTTATGCTCACCATAGGGAGTGATTGAGTTCTATCTCTCCTACCGATCGCCATGGCTAAAGAGCTTTAGACTTTACCTCTGAATCAGGTTGTGAGCAAATCATGAATAAAGCTACTCACAGGTCTGGTAATTGCTTGGACCTCGTATACACTGACTCCCTTGGTGTTATAACTAGTAATGTTGGTTCTCCAGTCGGGACATCTGATCATGCCTTGATTTCATTAGTACTGAAGACTGAGCTGCCTGTCCCTGATGTATCATGCTCTTGTAAAATTTAGATGAAAAACCCAAGCAGACTGGAATGGGATTTTGCATGATCTTTTGTGTTTAAATTGGTCACAATTATATAGTAATTTTGATCCTGTTGTCCCTTTGAATGAGAGTCCAGTCAATATAATTGATAGGCGTACCCCTTCCGAGTGAAGGACAAACCGTGGTTCAATGATGATTGTAGACGTGCTTATTTGGAGAAGCAGGAGGCCTATCATCTTTGGAAGGGTAGCATATCAGATTTGACCTGGAATAGTTATACTCAGCTTAGAACTTTTGCTCAGAGAGTTTATGCCTCAACTGAAAAAGGATTACAATTCAACTATAAAAGAAACCCTTTCTGGTACAACTCAGGAACATCAATGGTGGTCTACCCTTAAATCTCCACTCTTTGGTGCAAACGCAACAGTTCCTCCTTTACTTAAACTAGAGGGCTCAGTCACTCACTGTCCAAAGGAAAAGGCAACCCTTTTGGCTGATGTTTTTGACATTAAACAGAGTAATGAAAAACTTGAAATTCTTCATTACTGTTTTCCTGAGGCTAATCTAAATAGTTTAGCCTTTCGATCTCGTGAAATTAAAGCTCTCTTGGAGCACCTTGATGCGTATGGAGGTGTAGACCCAAATGGTATATTTACTTTGTTTTTTATAAGGACTGCAGATTTCTTAGCTCCAAAGTTATCTGTTATTTTGTGCAAGTTAGCAAGAAGAGGAGCTTTTAGCACTTGTTGGAGAATTAGTAATGTTACTTCTCTATGTAAATGTGTTTGTGGAAGCTCAAGTCCATCTGATTACCGCCCAATTTTTATAACTCCCATATTATCTAAGGTTTTTGAGTGTCTACAGGCAAAACGTCTTAATAGGTTTGTTGAAGGTAATCATCTATTCCCTAGTTTGCAATTTGGAGCATGTGATGCCCTTCTCACAATCTCCAATGCTGTATAGAAATCGCTTCATTGTGGTCAGGAAGTTCACATGATTAGCCTTGATTTTAGTGCTGCCTTTAACCGTGTTAATCATGAGGGGCTTGTTTTCATACACAAACAGTTGGGAGTGGAGGGGTCGTTTCTTAGCATTATTATTGATTTTTTAAGTAATAGATCTCAAAGAGTTGTTATTGATGGGCACCATAGTGAGTATAGGAATATGATATCTGGTGTTCCACAGGGTAGTGTTCTTGGCCCATTACTTTTCATACTATATACACATGACATGTGGTTTGGCCTAGAAAACAAGCTTGCTGCATATGCAGATGCTGCTACTCTCTTTGCATCAATTCCATCCCCTGAATGTAGATATGGGGTTGGTGAATCCCTTAATAGAGATCTAGCTAAAATTAGTGCATGATGATAATTTTGGGGTATGAAGTTGAATCCTAACAAAACTCAAAGTATGATTGTAAGTAGGTCAAGGATGGTGGCTACTCAACATCTGGATCTCAGTATTGATAATGTTTGTTTTTTTTTTGTTTTTGTTTTTTTTAAATTCATATCACTCTTATAAAATTTTAAGTGTGATTCTCGATAGCAAATTTACTTTTGAGAAACACATTTGGTCTGCATCTTCTTCCATTGCACAAAATATTGGCCTATTGAGAAAGTCTTACGAGATTTTTGGTGATCAATCTATTCTGAAGAAGTGTTTTAATTCTTTCCTTCTACCTTGTTTTGAGTATTATTCTCCTGTCTGGTCTTCAGCTGCTAATTCTAATCTTAATTTGTTGGACAGAAACTTACAGTCTATTAAATTTCTTATTCCTGATGTAGATATTAATCTTTGGCACCGTCGTTCAATTAGTTCATTATGCATGTTGCATAGATTTTTCATAACTCTGACCATCCTTTACATTCAGATCTCCCTGGACAATTCTATCCAGTTCGTAATACTATGCAGGCAGTTAATTCTAGTAGCCAGGCCTTCTCCATCATGAGGCTCAATACTACATTGTATTCTAGAAGTTTGTATTCTAGAAGTTTTATTCCAGCTGTGACCAAGTTGTGGAATGATCTTCCTAATCAGGTAGCTGAATCTGTAGAACTTCAAAAGTTCATAGATGCAGCAAATGTTTTCATGTTGAACAGGCTGACATAAGTCTTTTTATATTTTATATATGACAACCCGGTTTTGACGTTGTTACTCGTTTTGGAATGATTTATTGTTAATTTGTTCTCATCATTCATATATTTCCTTATTTCCTTTCCTCACTAGGCTATTTTTCCCTATTGGAGGCCTTGGTCTTATAGCATCTTGCTTTTCCAACTAGGGTTGTAGCTTGGCTAATAATAATAATAATAATAATAATAATAATAATAATAATAATAATAATAATAATAATAATAATAGGGTAATCATCGTTGAGGTGTTTGTATTAAAAGTTATATGTGAGAGTAGTGGATGACTTCAGCCATCCTAAAAACAGTTTGGACCATTTTGGTGTCATTTTTCTCAAAGGATCGGTCATCCAAATCCAGGGGGATACAATCCATGGGGTAGGAGTCTCGGCTTCGGACCATTAAGACCATTATTAAAGATACAGGAAGGGTAATTCCATGTCTTAGGCCGGTTCAGCTTAGCGAATGGAGTGGATCATTTAAGGAATATACTCTCACAATACCAATGTTGGAGAATGTAAATTTTCTTTCCAACGTATGACACTTTCATAAAAAAACACACAATAAATTGAATAAAACCACATGTTGTGTTTGTTAATCTTAGGTATTACAATCCACAATTATATGCGTTTTATATTTAAAAATAGCAAGAGCTCTTGCACTTTTCCCAAAGCTGAGGAGGCACTTTGAAAAAAAAAAGTGAAAAAGATCCTGCTAATTCTGAATATACAACGCACATAATTGTGGATTTTAATACTAAAAAATACACAATAAACTATGAATATGAGTATTGATCTTTCAGTAATGAATTCCTATTCCTCTTGATATGCTGACTACCCCACAGCACCCTTAAAGACCTCTGCTACTGCCAGTAAGGAAAGTCTCCGTGTCTTCTACTTTGGCCAAAACAGTGGATATGAATTATAATTCAAGTGTCGTATTATAGGGGCATTGCTTGTAATGTTAATTATGAAGACCTATTCAATCTTTTCAAACTGTTTGGAAAGATGAAAAGAATAAAAATGAAGCTCTTAGAGATCAATCAAGAATTTCATGATTATATTACTTATGATGATGGTAAAATGCATGCACCTTTTCAAAAACGTTATCAGTTCTGAGTTTGATTATATACCTGAGTGCACTTCCTTGTATGATGATGTTAAAGGAAATGGCTCCTAGGATCATGCCAGAACCAATTTATTCTGTTGCATAATACAAAAAAGGGTATAATAATAACAAAGGCTATGAATACATACAAAAGAAAGTAGTTATTAATCCAAAAGGAGACATGGAACACACGTGGCTGTATTCAGCTGGTTAAAACTTGTATCATTTAGTAATTTCAGATCCTCGCCTTCTGTTGTTATCGAGTGTCTTTTTTTAATCATGAAAGTGGAATCGTTTATTGTAAGGATCTCTATGAATTTTCCGAAGTGGATATCCTGAAGAGGTACTGTCCTAATATTTTTAAAATTGAATAACTAAGCGGGTATAATAAGGCTATTTGATTAGTATTTTCGACACCTTGCTTATCTGACTATATTAAGATTAGACACTTGAACATTGCTACCTGGAAATTTCAATGTTCCTCTATACCTTTACAAATTATTCAGCAAATTAATTTGTTACCATTGGAAGAAAACTCACTCTCAAAACTTAACATATTGTCCTCAATAGAAGCTGGAAGAAACATCACGTTTGGTGTGTAGAAATAAAAAAGTTTATAATTGTTTAACTTATGCTTGTGTTATGTCCAATCCACTGGCTTGGACAAATAGTTGAAGAAGCGTCCTTTCTTGCTGGTGCTAAATTAAAGAATCCTGATAGCTACTCATCTTCCACAAGTTCCTCAAAATCTAACCATCTGCAGAATCCTATTTAAAGCCTCACCGGATATAAATATGATAACTGGAAATGTGAAATCGTATTCTCTTACTGTTGCCGTTACTATTTAGCCATCATGTAAACACATGTATTTTAATAGTGTAAATGAAAGAGCAAACATAACTTCCAGAAAGAACCCCAGATTCCTGTACAGAACAAATTTGACATACTTGCCACTGATAACGCCACTTAAGATACCGAAGATATTTCCGAAATGGAGATGGATGCTCCCAACCACCAAAATCATATTAGGTGATGGAAAAAATGTACTTAAAAGTGAATTTTTCAAGTTAAAAAAGCGTTAATAATGAGGAATGTTTGACCTACTGTAAAGAGGTTTCCTCTAGAGTCAATATACTGGAAGGTTCATTTATTAATGTACCGGATTCAAGTGTTGTGGAAACAGAAACATTGCCTTAACTCCCTTCCTCTGTATCCGAACCTAATGTTATAAATAATAAAGTACTAAGCATGTGGAACCTGAAGGAGACCTAACAAATAATGTACCCCTTGAATAAAGAGATCCAATAGCAATTATAGGAATAAAACATACAACGACAGCAGAAATTAAAAAAGCCCATAAAAAAAAAAAAAATCCGCGCCACTTTTTGCTTTATTTCCGAATTCAATGGCGTTAAGGACATAAATATACATAAAACCACGAACCTGGCCGAATACTTTATCGAGAACAAAACTAACATCCAGTATGATGAATTAGAAAGCAACAATGCCGGTTATATGTGTTGATCACCTGATAAAGAACATTCAACAGACACTTACATTTCTTCTTAAAGAATTCGTAGAAAAAAAATTACCGTAATCCAAATGATAATCAGGAAGCAAATCAAAATCAAAGTAATTATCAAGAAATTACATCTAAAGATGCAAAATGTGATATAAAAGTAATGCTAGCGCAGTTAAACAGAAACCCAACTCAAGCAAAATAAGCAGAAATAAAGCTCTACCCAGTTGTAATCCATTCTCATTGCCTTAGTGCTCTTATTGATACATAATTCAATGGAATATTAATTGCAATATGCCTACAGCATAATAACGACAGTATCCCCTTTATAGGATGTTACAATCTAGCATTACGCTCGGTTCTTATTGCTGAGACATTAAGAACTGTTAACTACTTTACTTCTAAATAATGATTATTTCAATATCAATAATCGATACAGCCAACCCTCTTGAACTATAAATTGCTAAATTTAGCCAAAGAATTACCCAGAAATAAAAGAGGATATAATAATGGGACTTCAACTGGGTTACTGTTGATAAATATGGCTCCAAGGTTGAACAAACACTGAATAATCATGACTGCTGTGCCTAGAACGAGGGAGATAATAGTCCATTCTATTAAAAAACTTATGAAATTAATTATCAACTAACTTGAATTTGTTCCAGAAATATTGTTGACATGTTTGAATTGAACGTGCTAGACGACCTTCATAACAATGACCATTTCGCCATCTTAATAATCACGTTAAGAAATACATCAGCTCTTCAACGTTGTAATCCAAATATAGCTGACTGAGATAAGTTTAATTCTATATTAACCAAGCGTCTCCCTTTAACTATTCTCAAAATCATGATGAGACAAATGATTTTTCTGTAAACTTTATTACACCGGCAAGTGGCAAATTTGTGCCCGAGCAATGAAAATTATAAACCTTGAAATAAAGATTTAACTTTTTGGAGTACTGACCCCTTTATGTTAGGAAATAAAATTAACAATTTCATTGATAAAGCCTTTGAAATTATTCTATTGAAACCGTATTTCAATATTAATGCTAAATCTAAAATAAACGTAGCAATATTCAAGAAAATATTTTTGCAAATATATGTCTAGTATATAAGCAATACTTCAATTCGGGTGTGGCAGAAATGTAGAAAAAAAAAAAAAAATAATGTCTCCTACAGCAAACTTGCAAGACAGGCATTATTGCATAATGGCTCACTAGTTCATACTCAGACGATCTCAAATATTACTGAGCGTAATATTCAAAACATATGCAATATCAATAAATTGGATGCCAGCTTTGGCATTTGAATTTTGACGCCGTGGAATATATCTACTGCAATTAAAGATTTATTGAAGAGGAGTTGGAAGCTGCATTATCAAATTGAAGTTGAAGGTGATATAATTTTTTATCTAATAATAAATCTGTCCCCTTTGGTTAGGGATTGTTTATTAGTTTTATAATCATATTTGGACCAAACATTTATTTCCAAAGGAAGGGAACATGCAGTATTGATACCAATGAATAATCCAGGAAACGATCCCAGTAATGCAAACAATTACAGACCAATTTCACTGACCAGCTGTGTTTATAAATTACTGGAAAAATGGTAAACTATAGATTGAAATGGTATTTATGCCGTAGTAACATTTTATCAGTTTCTTATTTGTCTAGAAAACTGAAAAATTCACTTTGGGCTCTCTTTCCCACTTCAAAAATTATATAGAGTACATAGAGGGTTTTAACAAAGGCAAATTAAGGTAGCAATATTTTTTGTTCTTATATTCATAAGGCATCATATGATAAAACATGGCATTCAATACTAAAATCCATAGAGTATTATAGTTTTTGAAGACAACCTTCATATTTTTTTATTAGACATTTCATTGGCGGAAGAGCATTTAGACTTGAGATACTACCGTCAGAGAGTTATGGGGTCCTTTCACTGGCCAGACAGTGCTACATTGGATCCTTCTCTGTGGTTACGGTTCATTTTCCCTTTACCAACTCATACGCCGAGTAGTCTGGCCTATTCTTTACATATTCTCCTCTGTCCTCATACACCTTGTAACACGGTGATTACCAAACAATTCTTCTTCTCTCAAGGGGTTAAATACTGCACTGTAATTGTTCAGTAGCCACTTTCCTCCTGGTAAGGGTAGAAGAGACTCTTTAGCTATGGTAAACAGCCCTTCTAAAAGGGCATTCCGAACTCAAACAATTGTATTCTAGTCTTGGGTAGTGCCATAACATCTGAACCACGGTCTTCCACTATCTAGGGTTAGAGTTCTCTTGCTTGAGGGTACACTTGATCACACTATTCCCTCTTATTTCTCTTCC
>NC_090759.1:41105212-41107712 GCF_036898095.1 Palaemon carinicauda
ATATATATATATATATATATATATGTGTGTGTGTGTGTGTATACATATATATATATATATATATATATATATATATATATATATATATATATATATATATATATATATATATATATCATCCTCTACTCCTACTCCTGTTGACGCAAAAGGCCTCAATTAGATTTCGCCAGACTTGAGATTTCAATTCAATAATTCTCCATTCATCATCTCCCACTTCACGCTTCAGTCTCCAACCATTAAGCCTGGCATCCCAACTCTACTAGTGCCTTGTGAAGCTCAGTCGAACGTTTGCTGAACTAGTCTCTCTTCGGGAGAGCTTAGATCATGCCCAACTCATCCTCATCTACCCCTCACCATGATCTCATTTACATATGGCCCTCGAGTAATATGACTTATAATTTCATTTCTAATCCTTTCTTGCCATTTAATTGTCAATATCTTTCTAAGGGCTTCCTTTTCAAATCTTCCAAATCATTGTCATACTATGACTCATGTCCATGTAGTAACACAGATCTCACTAAACTGATATATTGCCTTATTTTCATATGTAATTCAAGTCGGTTTGGTTTCTAGATTTCACTTAATCCAGTTATTGGGTGATTCGCTTTTTCCTATCTTTCACTAAATTTTAGTTCTAAAGACCCTGTATTGAAGATAATAGTACATAAATACCTATATGATTATATCTCAATTATCCTTTCTCTTTTCAATAACGTTTCATATTCCATTGAATATTCCGCTCTCATCCTCTCTGTTTTTCTTCTATTTATCATGAGCTCAACTTCCCGTGATATTTAAATCATTTTGGTAAGCAAGCAAGGTAAATCATCTGCTAATAAGGACATTACCATCAGCATACTCTAGGTCTACTAATTTCCTATTAGTAATCTAGTCCAGTTCTTCTACACAATCGCCAGCTGTTCTACGCATTACAAAATCCATGAGGAGGATAAACAGCATAAGTGACATCACATTCCCTAGGTGTACTCCACTGTTCACTGGGGATTAATTTTATATGACTGCATTAACATTAAGATTACGCTTGCTATACTGATAAAGAGACTTAATCAAATTCAAATTTTTAAGTGGAATTCCATAACACAGGACTTTCTACAAAATTGGCCGCTGCACTCTATCAGAGGCTTTTTCGTAGTCTATAGATACCATCAGAAGTGGATTTCTACCTTCTATGTATTGCTGTGCAACATGTCTCTAAATGAAAATTTAGAGAGCATAACTTTTATCTTTTCGAGATCCTGCTTGTTCATCTTTCAGTTTTTTATCAATCTTTCTCTCCAATATCATTAAAGTAAGCATACTATATATTTTCATGACAACTGACGTTAGTGTGATGACTGTAATTATTGCAACCATTCAGGTCTTCTTTTTATACCATTATCACTGATACGTCTACTACCCATTCGTTAGGTTTTGCGTCTCTATACCACATTCTATATAATATTCTTGTAAGTATTCTGGGTGTCACTTCATTTTCGGGCAGTATCATCTCAGCAGTCATTCCATCGTAACCAGAGGCTTTCAATCCTCAGAGTTTTAATAATAGCTTTGTCTTCAAACATTCTGAATTAATTCATGGTCACTTCAAGTTCTTTATCATTCATTCATTGCTGCTCACGAATTGCAGAGGCAAAGGACAGTTACATTGCCCTACATTTCCCTATCAAGCAGGACAATTCCCTACCGACTGACCGTATGCCATATGATCAGCGTCCAAGAAACCTCTCCTCACAAGCTAAGACTAGTGAGGCCCAGGCAATGATTGCTAATTACTCAGCAGATAGGCCTATAGACTCCCCCAAATCCCCATCCTTAGCCCACAAGTTTGATAAGGTGTCACACAATAAAGGAACTAACGAGTCTGAGCGGGACTCGAACCCCGTCTGTTGAACATCAGGCTAACGTTACCAATCAGGCCACTAAAACCTAACAGCTTCAGGTATATCAATAAACTTATCGCCTTCGTGTCTCCTATTCATGATCTAACGCAAGTGTGCCTTCTAATTCTAAAGCGGCCTTTCTTCACCTTCGGTTGATATAACAAATCCATCTCTCTTTTTGAAGGGCCTATGATTTTTTTTCTTCGCCACCCCCGCCCCCCTCTTAATCCCTTAGAGATATCATCAATAATTCTATGAGCGATTCTTACACATTAGCCACTCCCTGGATTCATAGCTTTATCAGCTTCATGTGCTTTCCTTTCTAACTATTCTTTCCAGTTATTCCTGACCTTTTTTTTGGCCTCACTATCAATACTGGAATACTCACCATGCTTCACGTTGTAATTCCCATTACTCCATCGAAAGCTTTTAACAATCAATTTCTGTAAGAATTTCAATACTTCAAATATGAGGATTTTTTTCTTTTTCAAGAAACCCTGATTCCACTTCGGTGTGAGAAAAATTGTATTCTTTGTGACTGTTTAATTGTTTTATGACTTTACTTAATTTCAATTGCTTTTAGTGATAACATTTCTCATCTC
>NC_090759.1:41110212-41122712 GCF_036898095.1 Palaemon carinicauda
TATATATCTTTAAGTGTTCTAACATAAGGTTCAACTAATTCTTAGCTTGAAAAGGCTTTCATTACTGCTGGAAGTTTAACAGAATAAAAAATCTCTCATAGTCTATAAATGCCATACATAGTAGTTTGTCATACCATGTAGATGTTGTCATTAGCTGGTTAATTAGATGGTTATGGTCAGTTGTTCAATACCCACTTCTAAAGCATACCTGATCTCGTGGATGCTTTTAGTCTAACGGTCTTTCTGTTCAGCCTATTAGGATCATTGTAAAGACTTTATATATGATGAAGAACAAACTTATTGGAGGGTAAACTTATTGGACAGTATTTTTGTGTCTCCCTTTTTGTGACTTAGTGTACTGATAAAGTTTTTACAAACTGTAGGTATAGAGCATTCTTGGAGACATTTGGTACAGCGTCCAGTGAGTTTTACAGTAATGAAATCTCCTTCATCTATTAATAAATAAACTGTTAAGCCATTTCATCCTGCGGCTTTGCCTCTTTTCATACCTTTTAATGCTTTCTTTACTTCTTTTATGGTTAGGTTTGGTACTGGCTCGGGTGTTTCTTTATTTCTATTGATGACGTTATTTCTTATATCACTATTTTCTAGATTTTATAAAAATCCTCTGCAATTTTATCACTTTATCGCTATTGTTGGTAATATTTACACTTATATCCTTTAAAGCATACATCTGTTAGCTCCTTATTCTAGGTTTTTTTTTTTTTCTCATCATTTTGATCCTTCTTCCTTTCCTTAATTTTTCCTTAATATTGCCCTACTGTGCTTATGAAGGTTTTGGGGTTTTGGTTATCTTATTGTTTTGGAGAGTTCTGCTAATTCTATTTCATCTTTCTTGGATTTTGCCCTTATTTCAAAGCTTCTCCCTGCTTGGTTTGTGGTCTTTTCTGGTAGTTTTCCTTGATCTTGATCTTTACCATCTATCTCTTGTGCTGATTCAAATACAAGTTTTGTTATACTTCTTTACTTGCTGCCTTTTTTGTAATGTTCAAGTATACTCCTTTGATTTTTTTTATTAGAGGAGTGTTTATTTCCCTTCTTAGAATTCTTTTTTTTTTCTTTCATTATTTTTGGGCAGGATATGTTAAAATGCAAACTATTCATAATAAATTTTATTTTGCAACTAAATATGGGAATCGTTGGAACTGCAGATTTAAATTCCTGGTCATATTTTGATATATACTCGGACTTTTTAGTCCATCCGAGGCAACTCCATTTTCTCTTGGGTAGAGCGATCTGGTCTGAAGGTTTAGAAAGCTTTTATGACATTGTCTGGATTATTCTCGAACTAGCTTACTGTGTTACTGTTTACTACATGCGATGGAAGTCTATCCCAGTTTGTTTCCGTTACCTCTGGACTAATTTGTGCTGAGCGTGAATAGCTTGTTGTAATCTACATTTGTTATTCCTTTAAGGATTTTGAACACCTCTATTAACTGTCCCTATAGTCGTCGAGTTTGTATATCAAATAAGTTCAAATGTTCTATCCTTCGTCGGCGTCAATGACCTTCGATGTTAGGATGCTTGAAAACTTTAACTCAATCAATCAACCTATCCTTCGTCCATATCAATATTGCTTTAGTGTTGGACCTAGTTTGGTAACCAAAGCTTATATTGCTTCCAATCTATGTATACCCTTCTAAATAGTTGCAGCCCTGAATTGGACTCCGTATTCTCGATGGGGTCTTACTATTGTTGTGTATAGCTGTGTCTAACTTATTAGATTTTGTGTTTTCTTTTAAGCTTTTATCCTCCGTTTGGTAAACTTCAAATATTTGCTAATAAAAATGACGATATTTTCCTCCTGGTCCACACTTTCTATTTCATTACCCAGCAGTGAGTAATCTGTTTGTGGCTCACTATAACCTATGTGAGTAACTTTCCGTTTCCATCAGTTGAAAGGTATTGGCCATTTTCCGGACCATTCACCTTACACAATTAGGTCCTCTCTTAAGAATTATATGTCTTCTGAGTTTGCAGCAGTTATGCCTAGCTTAGTATTGTCGGCAAATCTGGCTATTCTACTAGTTAATCCTAAATCTGAGTTTTAAATGTAAATAAAGAATATCAGTGGGCTAAGGACGGATCCTTTGGGTACTCCACTTGTAACAGTTACCCACTCGGAGGCTTTTCCATTGATTACAACTCCCGTTTTTCTGTTTGTTAGCCAATATTTGATCCTTTCAGCAAGCTCATCAATGATGCATAGTGCTCTAATTTTTACGTTTTTTTTTTTTTTTTTTTTTTTTTTTTTTTTTCTTTTTGAGGGAGTTTGTCAAAACCCCTTTGAAAATATAGGTATATTTTGTCTATTGCCTTTCTTTTTTAGTAAAAGCTAAACATATTGTGGAAAAATTCCCTTATATCTGTCACACAGGAAATTTTCTGTCTACAATCATGTACACAATTCTACTGGTTGATCATAAATCTTTGTCGATAACGTAAATCGAAAAATAATAATGGGCCAAGGATGGATCCTTGAGAGAGAGAGAGAGAGAGAGAGAGAGAGAGAGAGAGAGAGAGAGAGAGAGAGAGAGAGAGAGAGAGCCTTATTGCCTTATTCTATTTTTGGGTTCCCCCAGGTCCCTCAGTGTGAGGCCACTCGTATAGCCACCAGAGAGTTGCTAATGCATCTTCCGGTGTATTTTGCATCTTCCAGCCTTGGATGGTCTGGGATGCATCTTAGGTATTTATCGAGCATATTCTTAAACACATCTACACTCACTCCTGATATGTTTCTTTGATGAGCTGGCAGCGCATTAAATAGTCGCTGCTTTATCGATGCTGGTGCGTAGTGGATTAATGTGCTGTGCGCCTTCCTTAGTTTTCCTGGTATAGGTTTTGGCAGTATTAATCTGCCTCGGCTTGCTCTTCCTGATATTTTTAGCTCCAAGATGTTTTCAGTAATTCCTTCTATTTGCTTCCATGCTTGTATTATCATGTAGCGTTCTCTTCTCATTTCTAGACTGTATAGTTTTAAAAATTGCAGTCTTTCTCAGTAGTCAAGGTCCTTAACTTCTTCTATTCTAGCAGTATAGGACGTTTGTGCTCACTCTATTTGTGCAATATCCTTTTGGTAGTGTGGGTACCATATCACATTGCAGTACTCGAGTGAACTACGTACATAAGTATTGTAAAGCATAATCATGTGTTCAGCTTTTCTTGTTTCAAAGTGTTTGAATAACATTCCCATTTTTGCTTTACATTTAGCCAAAAGTGTTGCTATTTGGTCGTTGCATAACATATTCCTATTTAACATTACACCAAGGTCTTTAATTGCTTCCTTGTTTGTGATTGTTTCGTTATTAGGTCCCTTGTATGCATATACCATTCCTTCTCAGCTTTCATAATTTATTGATTCAAATTTATCGGATTTAAATACCATCCTATTTATATCCGCCTATTCATATATTTTGTTTAGATCTCTACTCTACTTATTCTTGTGTCATAGGCAAAACTTCTCACTACAGAGTTTTTAACATCACAGTCTATGTCTGAGATCATAATAACAAACAGCAGTGCAGCTAATACCGTACCCTGTGGCACGCCAGATATTACCTGATCTTCATCTGATTTCTCGTCATTTGCAACCACTATCTGTTTTCTGTTTTGCAGGAATTCTTTTACCCATTTTCCTATCTTTCCCACAATATTATGCTTTCTCATTTTTTTCTCTAATATATTATGGTCTACCTTGTCGAAGGCTTTTGCAAAATCTAGATAGATCACATCTTAGTCTTTTTCATTTATCATATTTTTGTATATGTTTTTATAGTGTGCTATCAGTTGGGTTTGTGTACTTTTTCCGAGCACAAAACCATGTTGACCTATATTAAACAAATTATTTTTAACCAAATGATGTACAAAAATAAATATAATTTATTTTTCTGTATAAATTTTTTTTCTAATTTCTCACGCAGTTTTGTGTGGACTTGAGTGGGGTAATTTTTTGTTATATGTTCTGAGTGCATGACTGTTTTTTGTAAAATGTCTTTACAGGCTTTTTGGAATGTAATTTTAAATTAATTTGCATAATGGCCTTATCTGTTGTTGGGTGGTCTTAAGGACCAAGACAAGCAATAATTCTCGGGAACTAATCTTTGTTTTGGTTTCCGAGCTAACGTGTGACACGGCGGAGAAATGGTCACCAGTGAATTCTGCTACTTCAACGGAGAGTGTAGCTTAAGGGGTCCACTCTCGCTTTTCACTTTTGGACACCGTGGGTACTGAGCTGCTATGAAGAGCGCTAAACAGACTTGTTGAGTGGAAGACATTTACTACAAATGGATCCTGTCGACGTTTGTGCTTTCATTTTGAAAATGGCTCTTTGCTAAATACAGGCTCACTCTCTCTCTCCCCATCTCTGGACTTTGCATCTTGCACGGAGCGCATGATCGATATAAAATCCTTCACTTAAGCCATACATGCTTCGCCCTTTAGCTAAGGTAAGGCCATTAGTGTCTTTTAGTTGAGGTTTCAGAAGTCCTGACGTGACCTAAAATAACAATAAAATAACTCTGTAAGGACAAGTTACGTAAAACTTTACATGTATTATGCATCCGTAATAGTTTTGTTACTTTATTTTTTCTCGTACAGTTCTGCGAGTGCTAGTGTTACAGTTGGATTGTATTGATCAGTCTTAATCCATTATACGGATGGTGTTGTTTTCCGCTGGTAGGTTATTAATTAGTTACTGATATTATATGTCGATATTATTTATTTGAGAATATTTGACATTGTTGGTCTACCTGTAATTAGTTCCCTTTCCTTCTTGTTCATTGTAGGTGTGGTAGGCTTACCTGGGTACAGTAACGACCGGTAATTGTAACCTGACCAATTTATCTTCGATTGGTAATTAAGAATTTTCATGTATTGCCCGTATATTAAGCGATATAGTTTCATATTAATGTTTGTGCCTTCAGTGGTAATTTGTGTTTATAATGTAACTGTCTAAACTTACAGGTTATGATGCAGAGTCGATAGCCGATAACAGAAAGGTCATTGAAACTAAAGAGGATATTGTTAATTCAATAGGATTGTTCGTACTTTATACTTTTTTATTAAAATACTGAATTGAGTTTTGTATTTTATTTTTACCTCCATGTTTCACCACCTTAAAATATATATGTTGTGTGTATCGATTTCGTTTTCTGGCACGGAGCGCCCAACGTGGGGCACGTCAGGTGGTGTATGTGGAGGTTGGTCGTTAGCTCACTTAGTGCTCTGTAAAGTCGGAATGGGGGGAGGGGGAGAGACGTGTTTCGCCTTATTTTCCAATTTTTTCGGTACGGTTTATTTTAGAATTGAGATTTTTCCCTCGTTGAAGCATTATCCGCGGTGTCTGTGAACTATTTTATATATTTGCTTATTCAACTTGTTTTTCCATTTGGAAGTAGTTATTGTCTATTAAGCTCTTTTATTTAGAGGGTGGTGGTAAGTGTTAAGTTGCTATCGCATTCAAAAGACTAAGAATTTAATATTTTTTGTATTTATTCCTTCACGATGTCTGATCTTAAAACATTAATCTCAAAACGCAAGGTAATCAGGAAGAAGGTTACGGATATTTATAATCGTATAGAGTCCATTTCGACTCTCAGTGCTGGGCAAAAAATTTCTGAAAGAAGTGTACTGCTAAGTCATAAAAGACTACTTATTGATCTGAATGATGAAATATTTTCCCTTAAAATTTCGGATGTGGAGTTCAGTGAGGATGCTAGGGAGTCAGAGATTGCAACCTGTATTGAATATTTCGATAGGATAGAATATTGTATTCCTCACCTAGAGGTGGCATCTGCACCTGGAACTGTTGAGGTTGCTAAAAGTCTTCTTAAACAGCCCACAGCTCCATTACCAAAGTTCAGTAGTACGGATGGGGAGGATTTCATTAGGTTTATATCAGAGTTTGAAAGCACTACCCAATCATTTAGTTACCCAGACAGAGATTTGTTACTTCTTTTGAGACAGCAGGTAGAGGGAAGGGCTAAAGTTTTGTTGAATTCGTTGGAAGCTGACAAACAGACTTACAAGGACGCCAAAGACTTGCTTAAGTTAGCCTTTGCCTCGGAAGTAGTTCGTAAAACTTCTACTATAAAAACATTGACGAGTTTAAGATTGGGGGAATCTGATGACCCTTTTAAGTTTATTTCCATTTTAAGAACAGTTGTTGAGTCTGTGAAGACTCTTAAAATGACTCCTGATGATTTTATTCAATATTTCATGTGGAATGGACTTAATGACAAGTTTAAGAGGGAATTGGTTCAGATTACTACAAAGACTTATCCTTCTGTTCAGGAGATAATGGACAATTTTTTTATTGCCTGTGAGAGGTATGAGAATTGCTTGAAAAGTGAAGTTTCTTTACGTACTCTTCAATCTAGTGTTAGACAGAAAACTACTAGTTTAGCTATTAAGACATTGCCTGAGGTTAGGAGGTTTTATTGTACACTTTGTGTAGGTGAAAATAATCATTCTATATTTAAATGCAAACGTTATGACACTCCAGAAGCAAAGCTTCAGCGTTTGAAAATACTGAAAGGATGTTTTCGATGTGGGAATCTTAACCATATGAGTAGGCAATGTAGATTTGAATTTCGTCAAAAATGCGTGAAATGTTCGGGGCTTCATTTTCACTGTCTGTGCTCAAAGTCTTCTGAAGTTAAGCTTTCGCCCCCTGAAGGAAAGCATAAAGAAGGTACTCCAATACATTCGGGTAAAGCTGATGTTAAGAGGGAAGCTTCCATTAATGAAGTGAATAGTAGTATTGCAGTTCTTCCCAGTATTGTCAATAAGACAGTACTCCCTTCCTTTTCATTTACTGTCCCTGGAGTGGATGGTATTTTTAGAGGTCTTAAGGATAGCTGTTCTCAGAGTTCCTTTGTTACAGAGAGCTTGCTTAATAAGTGTAGTTTGCCTGTTCTTGAACCTAGTGTAAAATTAACTGTTAATGGGTTTAATGGTTCTAAAGAATATATAAGCAGACTTATTCAACTTCCTATGAAGTTCGGCAATTGTATTTCAAATGTTCCTGCACTTGTGGTTCCTAGCATTAATATAAAGTTAAATCTTCCAGGGTTAGGCAAGATAGTGGAATCGTTCGAGAATAAAGGATTCATATTGGCAGATAAGAAACTTTGTAAAGACAGTGACAGTATTGATAATGTTCAGGTTTTATTGGGATCTGATGCACATTACGCCTTAATGGGTAAAGATGTAGCCTTTGGTTGTAACCCCCCTTCAGTATACACTGAATCACAGCATGGTATTTTGCTAATGGGAAACCTTGAAAATTTGAGCAAAAATATTAATTTTTTGGGTCTGCCTAATATTTGTAATGAGAGGTTAGAAGTAATTAATCCACTACGTTCAAGCAGGACTGATTTTTCCTCTTGCTCCCAAATTACTACCTGTTCTTTCTTATGTAAAATACAAATTGACCCTCTTTTGGATGATGAAGTGTGTGACCTACATTACAAGGAACTTGAGGTAGGCAGTAACATAGCAGTGTTAGATGATAAAGGTCAGATTGTAGAATCAAAATTGATCAAGGCTACTGATGAAGTGCTTGAACACGAATGCCGCCGCTTTTTGAATCTGGACGCCAATAGTGCTGAAAGCATTATGTCAGAGACTAATCAGAAGTGGGTGAATTTTGCGTTGAGTAATTTTTCAAGGAAAAGGATGGAAGACTTATAGTTCCCCTCTTGTGGAATAGCAAAATTGCACATAGGTTATCAACTAACGAAAATCTCTCAAGGTTGATACTAAAGGCAAATCTTAAGAAATTACGGAAAAAGGATGGGCATTTGCAGTTAGTTGATCAGGTAATTAGGGATCAGTTAAAAGATGGAATAATTGAGAAGATTTCAGACTTAGATTCATTTAAGGCAGAGCATCCAAATTATTCATTTCTCCCACACATGGCTGTTTTTAGGCCTGAGAAAGAAACCACAAAGTGCCGTATTGTGTTTTTGTCTAATCTCAAAGAAACTGTCAAAGTTAAGTGTGGTTTCTCTCATAATCAGTGTATAGATCCAGGACCTAACCTTAACCAGAAGCTGTCTTCAGCCTTCTTACACTTGAGGTTTGATAAGTTTTTATTAACGTATGATCTTAAGAAAGCTTTTAACATGTTGTCCTTGAACAATAATGATCAAGCTAGGTTGCTGTTTTTTTGGTTCAAAAATGTACAGAAGAACGATTACTCTCTTGTAGCCTACAAGAATGTTAGACTTAGTTTTGGTCTTCGTTTGTAGTCCATTTTTACTCATGCTAGCTCTGTATTATATACTAGTGCACCAATATGAACCAGACCCACAGCTGAGGAACCTTAAGTTATTGTTGTACTCTCTATTTTATATGGACAATGGAGCTGTTGGTTCTGCTGATTCCCAGTATTTGAAGTGGGCTTGTTCACAGTTGCCGTATATTTTCAACCCATATAAGTTTGAGATACAACAGTTAGTAACAAATGATGTTACCCTTCAGGCTGAAATTGATGCAAAGTTTGAAACCAATACTCCGGTTGAGAATAGCCTTTTTGGTATTATATGGAATAGAGCTGATGATGTAATTTATACTAAGGAATTCTCGCTAAACCCAGATGCTGATACAAAACGTAAGGTTTTGCAGACTATTGCCAGTAACTTTGATGTTTTTGGTTTTAATATTCCTGTCTTTAATAGAAGTAGACTTTATATGCATAGACTTCAGTGCTCAAAGGAGCTGGCTTGGGATCAAGTACTATCCCCCAGTCTCCAAGGGGGGGGGGGGGGGGGGGGGGGGAATGGAGGAACATTTGCAGGCAGGTGAATGGTTCCCAGCCGGTGAAAGTCCAGAGGTTCATTGGGCAAAGAAATGGAAAATTTAGACTGAAAGCATTCACAGATGCAAGTCGTGATTTTTATGGTACTGTGGTATACATTGAAGATATTGACTCGGGTGAGATTAGCTTTTTTGCAGGCAAAGAACCGCTTGATCAATAAGTTGTTGAAAGGTAAGTCCGTTCCAGCACTGGAGTTGAATGCTATATCATTAGGGGTAGAAACCCTGATGGAGATTTATAGAGATCTGGCTGATCCTTCGTGTGTGAAGTCCATTGACATTGATGGCTTAGATTTGTACTGTGATTCGAGTTGTGCTTTGCAGTGGCTGCAAGCATCAGAATGTACATACTCCAAAATGCAGAAGCATTCAGTATTTGTACAGAATAGGATAAGCAATATCAGGAAATTATGTGAAATTAAACCTGTCAGTTTTATCTTTATAGCTGGAAAAGACAATCCAGCAGACTGTGTCACCCGATGCCTTTCTCCTAGACTTGTCTCTAAATCATTCTTTATTTCAGGTCCTGAGGTGGTGCCTGGCAATGAGTTTCTTTATTTCACAGTTCCTAGCTCAAACACTAATACCCTTAGTATTTCTGTTGCTGAGCAGAGTGCGTTTCCAGGTGAACCTCTTCTTGAACATGAGAAATATTCTACTTTAGAAAAGCTTAAATTGATTTACAGGAGGGTAATGGTTTGTATTGACCACTGGAAGAGGAAAGCGAGAGTTGAAGTAGAGAATTTGAATAATGTAAACTATTCTGCTTTAGCTTTAAGGAAATTAATTCTAGAAGATCAACAGAAACACTTTATGGAAATATTTTCTTACTTCAGACTCTCAAGTAAACCTTTGAAGGATATACCTCCACTTGTAAGCCAACTTAATGTGTTCATAGATTCAGATGGCATTTTAAGAGTAAAATCAAAGTTCAAGAAATGGTATGGACATAACAAACAGTTTCCTATATTGCTTTATCCCAAGAGTTATTTGACTAAACTAATTATAATGGATACACATGCCAAATTATTGCATGGTGGTTGCTATTCTGTCCTATCTGAGCTTCGTAAGTGCTTTTTCATTCCTAAACATTTTTCTGTCATTAAGAATGCCATTAAAACAATGTGTTTCATGCCACAGGTTTAACACAAGAAGTGTGAGATTGAACCAGAACACTTATCGAGAATTTCGTTCTAGTCCCCCTGCTGTTCCATTTTCTAATATTTTTGTTGATTTCATTGGACCATTTAATGTTAAACAGGGAGCTGAAAAGATGAAGGTATGGATTTTGTGTTTCACCTGCACTTGGTCAAGGGCTATTAATTTGAAGATCTGTCGAGATTTAAGTGTGAATGAGTATTTGAGAGCCTTTTCATTACATGTTTTTGAATATGGATTCCCGCAGCTTTGTGTTAGTGATCCAGGCTCGCAGTTGGTGGCAGGAGGTAACATAATCACTAGCTTCATCAATGATCCTGACACTAAATTGTATTTGGAGTCTAATGGCATTAAGCATGTAAAGTTTCAGCAATTCTTTAAAAAGGCCATAGTGAGCTAGGATCACTTGTAGAGTCTTGCGTAAAATTAGTGAAGAAACTTATTTTTTCAGCTATAAAACTTGGGTACTTTCTTTGCCTGATTTTGAATATTTAGTGTGTAATGTTGTTCATTAGCTAATAAGAGGCCAATAGCCTTTAAGGAGTCTTTAAGGGAGACTGAGGCAGATTCTTGCCCAGAGCCCATAACTCCAGAAATGTTAGTCAAGGGGTAATGAGCTGGTGTCGTTGAATTTAATTCCAGATTTACAAGAGGTACCTGATGATCTGAGTGGAAGATGAGTAGCAGCCCTACAGAAGTAATAAAGGATGAGTATGAAAAACTTCGTAAGGTTAGGTATAATCTTCTAGAAGCTTACCAGAATGAGTTTTTAAGTACCCTGGTAGCTCAGGCTGTGGACCGCAAGGACAGATATAGACCAGTTTGTCACCAGAAGTTGGGCATTGGTGATATAGTCCTCATCAAAGAACCAAACACTAAAACCATTAATTTTCCATTGGGAATTGTGAAGGGTATAGAGGAGAATGATTTGGGGGAAACTACTGGGGCTATTATACTTAAAGGGAAGACTCGTGAGTTGATTAAAAGACATGTCACTACTTTAATCCCTTATCTTAAGGTAGTTCCAGATGCATCCTACAATTCAGATAATGACGACAAACAGAGCTCCCGTAAGTTGTCTATTAATGAGAGTTCACCCCAAAGGACTCTCAGGAAAGCTGCCATTAGGAGCAGAAATTTGACTCGACTTATGTTATAGTTATAAGGTATGATGCAAATTTCTAGTGGTGAGAAATTTGCATCCTGTGCCCTCCAGTGTACAAAAATAAATATAATTTATTTTTCTGTATAATTTTTTTTCTAATTCTCACGCAGTTTTGTGTGGACTTGAGTGGGGTAATTTTTTGTTATATGTTCTGAGTGCATGACTGTTTTTTGTAAAATGTCTTTACAGGCTTTTTGGAATGTAATTTTAAATTAATTTGCATAATGGCCTTATCTGTTGTTGGGTGGTCTTAAGGACCAAGACAAGCAATAATTCTCGGGAACTAATCTTTGTTTTGGTTTCCGAGCTAACGTGTGACACGGCGGAGAAATGGTCACCAGTGAATTCTGCTACTTCAACGGAGAGTGTAGCTTAAGGGGTCCACTCTCGCTTTTCACTTTTGGACACCGTGGGTACTGAGCTGCTATGAAGAGCGCTAAACAGACTTGTTGAGTGGAAGACATTACTACAAATGGATCCTGTCGACGTTTGTGCTTTCATTTTGAAAATGGCTCTTTGCTAATACAGGCTCACTCTCTCTCTCCCCATCTCTGGACTTTGCATCTTGCACGGAGCGCATGATCGATATAAAATCCTTCACTTAAGCCATACATGCTTCGCCCTTTAGCTAAGGTAAGGCCATTAGTGTCTTTTAGTTGAGGTTTCAGAAGTCCTGACGTGACCTAAAATAACAATAAATAACTCTGTAAGGACAAGTTACGTAAAACTTTACATGTATTATGCATCCGTAATAGTTTTGTTACTTTTATTTTTTCTCGTACAGTTCTGCGAGTGCTAGTGTTACAGTTGGATTGTATTGATCAGTCTTAATCCATTATACGGATGGTGTTGTTTTCCGCTGGTAGGTTATTAATTAGTTACTGATATTATATGTCGATATTATTTATTTGAGAATATTTGACATGTTGGTCTACCTGTAATTAGTTCCCTTTCCTTCTTGTTCATTGTAGTGTGGTAGGCTTACCTGGGTACAGTAACGACGGTAATTGTAACCTGACCAATTTATCTTCGATTGGTAATTAAGAATTTTCATGTATTGCCCGTATATTAAGCGATATAGTTTCATATTAATGTTTGTGCTTCAGTGGTAATTTGTGTTTATAATGTAACTGTCCTAAACTTACAGGTTATGATGCAGAGTCGATAGCCGATAACAGAAAGGTCATTGAAACTAAAGAGGATATTGTTAATTCATAGGATTGTTCGTACTTTATACTTTTTTTATTAAAATACTGAATTGAGTTTTGTATTTTATTTTTACCTCCATGTTCCACCACCTTAAAATATATATGTTGTGTGTATCGATTTCGTTTTC
>NC_090759.1:41130461-41135461 GCF_036898095.1 Palaemon carinicauda
TGGTCTTTTCTGGTATTTTTCCTTGATCTTGATCTTTTCCATCTATCTCTTGTGCTGATTCAAATACAAGTTTTATTAAACTTATTTACTTGCTGCCTTTTTTTGTAATGTTCAAGTATACTCCTCTGATTTTTGTTATTAGACGAGCGTTTATTTCCCTTCTTAGAATTCTTTTTTTTCCTTTCATTATTTTTTGGGGCAGGATATGTTAAAATGCAAACTATTAATAATAAATTTTATTTTGCAACTAAATATGTGAATCGTTGGAACTGCAGATTTAAATTCCTGGTCATATTTTGATATATACTCGGATTTTGGATGTCTCAAAGACTTTTTAGTCCATCCGCGGAAACTCCATTTGCTCTTGGGTAGAGCAATTTGGTCTGAAGATTTAGAGAGTTTTCATGACATTGTCTGGATTATTCTCGAACTAGCTTACTGTGTTACTGTTTACTACATGCAATGTAAGTTTATCTCAGTTTGTTTCCGTTACCTCAGGACTAATTTGTGCTGAGCGTGAATAGCTTGTTGTAATCTACATTTGTTATTCCTTAAAGGATTTTGAACACCTCTATTAACTGTCACCTTAGTCGTCAAGTTTGTATATCAAATAAGTTCAAATGTTCTATCCTTTGTCGGCGTCAATGACCTTAGATGTTAGGATGCCTGAAAACTTTAACTCAATCAATCAACCTATCCTTCGTCCATATCAATATTGCTTTAGTGTTGGACCTAGTTTGGTAACCAAAGCTTGTATTGCTTCCAATCTATGTATACCCTTCTAAATAGTTGCAGCCCTGAATTGGACTCCGTATTCTCGATGGGGTCTTACTAGTGTTGTGTATAGCTGTGTAACTTATTATTTTTTGTGTTTTCTTTTAAGCTTTTATCCTCTCTTTGGTAAACTTCAAATCTTTGCTAATAAAAATGACGATATTTTCCTCCTGGTCCACACTTTCTATTTCATTACCCAGCAGTGAGTAATCTGTTTGTGGCTCACTATAACCTTCCGTTTTCACCAGTTGAAAGGCATTAGCCATTTTCCGGACCATTCACCTTACACAATTAGGTCCTCTCTTAAGAATTGTACGTCTTCTGAGTTTGCAGCAGTTATGCCTAGCTTAGTATTGTCGGCAAAATTCTACTAGTTAATCCTAAATCTGTGTTTTAAATGTAAATAAAGAATATCAGTGGGCTAAGGACGGATCCTTTGGGTACTCCACTTGTAACAGTTACCCACTCGGAGGCTTTTCCATTGATTACAACTCCCAGTTTTCTGTTTGTCAGCCAATATTTGATCCATTCAGCAAGCTCATCAATGATCCATAGTGCTCTACTTTTTATCTGTATTTTTTTTTCTCTTTTTTTTTTTTCGACGGAGTTTGTCAAAAGCCTTTTGAAAATTTAGGTATATTATGTCTATTGCCTTTCTTTTGTAGTAAAAGCTAAACATATTGTGAAAAAAATTCCCTTATATCTGTCACACAGGCAATCTGTCTAAAATCATGTAGACAATTCTACTGGTTGATCCTAAATCTCTGTTGATAACGTAAATCGAAAATTAATAATGGGCCAGGGATGGATCCTTGAGAGAGAGAGAGAGAGAGAGAGAGAGAGAGAGAGAGAGAGAGAGAGAGAGCCTTATTGCCTTATTCAATTTTTGGGTTCCCCCAGGTCCCTCAGTGTGAGGCCCCTCGTATAGTCACCAGAGAGTTGCTGATGCATCTTCCGGTGTATTGTGCATCTTCCAGCCTTGGATGGTCTGGGATGCAACTTAGGTATTTATCGAGCTTATTCTTAAACACATCTAAACTCACTCCTGATATGTTTCTTTGATGAGCTGGCAGCGCATTAAATAGTCGCTGCTTTATCGATGCTGGTGCGTAGTGGATTAATGTGCCGTGCGCCTTCCTTAGTTTTCCTGGTATAGGTTTTGGCAGTATTAATCTACCTTGGCTTGCTCTTTCGGATATTTTTAGCTCCATGATGTTTTCAGTAATTCCTTCTATTTGCTTCCATGCTTGTATTATCATGCAGCATTCTCTTCTCCTTTCTGGACTGTATAGTTTTAAAAATTACAGTCTTTCTCAGTAGTCAAGGTCCTTAACTTCTTCTATTCTAGCAGTATAGGACGTTTGTGCACACTCTATTTGTGCAATATCCTTTTGGTAGTGTGGGTACCATATCACATTGCAGTACTCGAGTGCTCTACGTACATAAGTATTGTAAAGCATAATCATTTTTTCAGCTTTTCTTGTTTTAAAGTGTCTGAATAACATTCCCATTTTTGCTTTACATTTAGCCAAAAGTGTGGCTATTTGGTCGTTGCATAACATATTCCTATTTAACATTACACCAAGGTCTTTAATTGCTTCCTTGTTTGTGGTTGTCTCGTTATTAGGTCCCTTGTATGCATATACCATTCCTTCTCTGTTTCCATAGTTGATTGATTCAAGTTTATCGGATTTAAATACCATCCTATTTATCTCCGCCTATTCATATATTTTGTTTAGATCTCTTTGTAGTGAGTTCCTATCTTCATCACAAGTAATTTCTCTACTTATTCTTGTGTCATAGGCAAAACTTCTCACTACAGAGTTTTTAACATCACAGTCTATGTCTGAGATCATAATAACAAACAGCAGTGCAGCTAATACCATACCCTGTGGCACGCCAGATATTACCCGATCTTCATCTGATTTATCGTCATTTGCAACCACTATCTGTTTTCTGTTTTGCAGGAATTCTTTTACCCATTTTCCTATCTTTCCCACAATATTGTGCTTTCTCATTTTTTCTCTAATATATTATGGTCTACCTTGTCAAAGGCTTTTGCAAAATCTAGATAGATCACATCTGAGTCTTTTTTATTTATCATATTTTTTTATATGTTTTTATAGTGTGCTATCAGTTGGGTTTGTGTACTTTTTCCGGGCACAAAACCGTGTTGACCTATATTAAACAAATTATTTTTAACCAAATGATTCATTATTTTCTTTTTTTATTACTCTCTCATACACTTCCATAATATGTGATGTTAGACTAACAGGTCTATAATTGCTTGCCTCTAGTCTTGATCCACTTTTGAAAATAGGGATTATAAAAGCTTATTTATGTTTAACATATATCTCGCTCATATCTACACTTTGTCTTAGCAGTAATGCAAGCGGCCTCGTGATAGTGTGTGCTGTTTTTTTTCTTTTTTTTTTCTTTAATAAAATCGCTGGAACTCTATCTGGTCCAGCTGCCGATCCATTTTTAATTTCGCTTATCCATCCATCCATATACCAAAGGCACTTCCCCCAATTTTGGGGGGTAGCCGACATCAACAAAAAAACAAAATAAAAAGGGGACCTCTACTCTCTACGTTCCTTCAGCCTAACCAGGGACTCAACCGAGTTCAGCTGGTACTGCTAGGGTGCCACAGCCCAACCTCCCACATTATCCACCACAGAGGAAGCTTCCTAATGCTGAATCCCCTACTGCTGCTACCTCCGCGGTCATCTAAGGCACCGGAGGAAGCAGTAGGGCCTACCGGAACTGCGTCACAATCGCTCGCCATTCATTCCTATTTCTAGCACGCTCTCTGGCCTCTCTCACATCTATCCTCCTATCACCCAGAGCTTTCTTCACACCATCCATCCACCCAAACCTTGGCCTTCCTCTTGTACTTCTCCCATCAACTCTTGTATTCATCACCTTCTTTAGCAGACAGCCATTTTCCATTCTCTCAACATGGCCAAACCACCTCAACACATTCATATCCACTCTAGCCGCTAACTCATTTCTTACACCCGTTCTCTCCCTCACCACTTCGTTCCTAACCCAATCTACTCGAGATACACCAGCCGTACTCCTTAGACACTTCATCTCAAACACATTCAATTTCTGTCTCTCCATCACTTTCATTCCCCACAACTCCGATCCATACATCACAGTTGGTACAATCACTTTCCCAGATAGAACTCTCTTTACATTCATGCCCAACCCTCTATTTTTTACTACTCCCTTAACTGCCCCCAACACTTTGCAACCTTCATTCACTCTCTGACGTACATCTGCTTCCACTCCACTATTTGCTGCAACAACAGACCCCAAGTACTTAAACTGATCCACCTTCTCAAGTAACTCTCCATTCAACATGACATTCAACCTTGCACCACCTTCCCTTTTTGTACATCTCATAACCTTACTCTTACCCACATTAACTCTCAACTTCCTTCTCTCACACACCCTTCCAAATTCTGTCACTAGTCGGTCAAGCTTCTCTTATGTGTCTGCTACCAGTAGAGTATCATCCGCAAACAACAACTGATTTACCTCCCATTCATGGTCATTCTCACCTACCAATTTTAATCCTCGTCCAAGCACTCGAGCATTCACCTCTCTCACCACTCCATCAACATACAAGTTAAACAACCACGGCGACATCACACATCCCTGTCTCAGCCCCACTCTCACCGGAAACCAATCACTCACTTCATTTCCTATTCTAACACATGCTTTACTACCTTTTTAGAAACTTTTCACTGCTTGCAACAACCTTCCACTAACTCCATATAACCTCATCACATTCCACATTGCTTCCCTATCAACTCTATCATATGCTTTCTCCAGATCCATGAACGCCTTGATAATATCTGGTTCATTAATATATTTATATCCGTTAGATATTCAACATATTTTTCTCTCGTTTCTGTTTCATTATTCTCATTCGCAATTCTTGGCGTGAACTCACTCTTATATTTTTCTGCTATTTCTAATCTCCCTTTATTCATCTTTTTTGCATAAGAGTAAATACTTTTTTTTGGATATTTTGAAGTGAGAGAGAGAGAGAGAGAGAGAGAGAGAGAGAGAGAGAGAGAGAGAGAGAGAACTGCGCAAATATAATATTACGTTTATCTTTTTCATCATATCTTTAAGAACTCTTGTGTGAAAAATCACCTTCTCCGCTACTACCATTGCTTGAAAATTATTAATTGTTAAAGTTTTCGGGACTA
>NC_090759.1:41140461-41154397 GCF_036898095.1 Palaemon carinicauda
TTTTGTAACGTACAATATGGCATAGCTAAACATACAAGCTTGTCTTAGAAGCGTTGATAAACTCAGGAAAGTTGTATGAAAAGGATATTGTAGGAGCTTGCAAACCGTTGGAGAATGCTGAAGCATAATTTGCAACCAAGCCAGTATCAGTTGACCTAGGAGCAGACTGAATGAAAGCAGATAGGAATGTGAGGCTGAATATTGACGAATTACAGCGTAAGAGAATTTGATTAAGTGTAAGAAGATGGCAGAAAGGGGAGAAAGAGAAAGAAAGGAGGCAAGAGAAATTACAAGACGGGAAGAAAGAGAGAGAGAAGAGGTCAGGGAAATTGCAAATCTTATGAGGGAAAACATACGAGGGAAATGGTAGCAAGAAAGAGACAGAGAACGAGAAGTAAGAGAGAGAAAAGAGGCAAGAGAGATTGCAAGATGGGAAAAAAGAAAGAGAGCAGAAGCCAGAGAATTTGCCAGACATGGAATAAAGTAAAATTGTAAGACAGGAAGAAAGAGAGAGAGAGAGAGAGAGAGAGAGAGAGAGAGAGAGAGAGAGAGAGAGAGAGAGCAAGACATGCGAGGGAATTGGAGCTGTTGAATTCTCGTGCAAGGACGGCAACGCAGAAAGAGTTAACCCTTGCTTCGCATGATCCTGTGTTTAATATGACGAACGCCCAGAGGTTAATTCAAATGTCTGATATACCGTCAGATATTGATTCTCGCACCGTTGAGAAGACAGGAGATTGTCATAGCAATGAGACAGGACACATGGGAATAAGGAAGATGATGGAGAACATTATGAAAAACTTTTTCTGGCCTAGTATACATAATGATTTGAGCCAGTTATGCTGTTAATGTCACGTTTGTCAGATAACTGGAAAACCTAACGAGTATATCAAAAAAGCTCCCTTATACCCGATTGAAGTACGAGGAGAACCCTTCAGCAAGGGACCGATCAAAATGTTGGCAGAAAAAGGAAAAGATTAAAAGGAAACGGAAGGAGAATAAGGCAAGAATTTGAGGAAAGTTTTCCATAGAAAGCATGGAAACGAGCCAAGGAAAGACGAAAAAAAGGTTTGGCTTGAAAAGTACAAACAGGCAGTTTATAGCAGGATGACAGATATTGGTTCTATGATGGTCCGAGAGAGGTTGTGACTAAGAAGGCAGGACGAAAGCACCTGAGTAACTTTATTACAAAATATCAGCTTATATATACATCAAGTCCAGGCAAGAAGGACATAAAAACATAAAAGGCAATTTCATGTTCAACGGACAACCGGTTCTGTTAATAGTTAACGGTGGGAAAAACAGAAATGTTTATTCAATTCCCTGTCAGTGAGATGGGAGAGCGAATATACAAATCATAATATATACAAAAAAAAAATGTCGTTACTATGTACGATCGTGTGACACGGTTGGTACATGGTTCCCCCCCCCCCCCTAAAAATGACATACTGTACATGTTAAATAGGGCGGCCTGATCTAGAGAGGCGAACTGTAGGCGGGTCATCTGGCAGGAGATGAGCAGGTTTTAACGAATCAATGGAGACCCAGTTTTATTTGCCACGAATGTTTAGTAGGAATGCTTTGTACTGCATCAGATCACAAGGAAAGGGCCCGTGTAAGGAGGTGTTAGCGTTGGCTTGCTAGTGTCGTTGCGTAGGAAGACGTGCGTTGAAGAGTGCGAGTCTGTCAGTATATAATGCATCGCTGGTAGCTAGCTTGTAAGTCTGGCGGCATGGCGTAATTTTCTCACGACGTGACGTATGCGCTGGAGATTGTTGGAGGAGGTTGCAGAAGGAAAAAATTCGGCAGGGACGACCAACGGGTCACCATACACCATTTCAGCTGCCGAGACATCCAGGGCATCTTTAGGAGGGATCTTTAGTCCCAGGAGGACCCAGGGAAGCTGAGAAAACCAGTTGGAATTCTTGCAGCGGGACATCAAAGCAGCTTTGAGGGTGTGATGAAAACGTTCAGCTATCCATTGGCAGCTGGACTGTTGGCAGTTGTCTGATGTAGGGTGATGCCCAGGAGATTCGCTAATGATGTCCACAATTGAGAGATGGAAGTGGTACCCCTGTCAGAAATAATATGCTCGGGGATACCAAATCTTGCATTCCATCCTGAGAGTAAGGCAGATGTATATGAGGCGGACGTTTCAGTGTCCATGGGAATGGCTTCATGCTAACGAGTGGAGCGGTCGATGGCGGTGAACAGGTAATGATGTCCTTGTGATGTGGGTAGGGGACCTACAACGTCGACGTGAACGTGGGCGAAACGACACTGAGGTTGAGAAAAGGTGCCCACTCCTGAATCTATGTGTCGATGTACTTTGGAAGTTTGGCAAGAAGTACAGGCACGGACCCAATCCTTAGCATCCTTAGAAATGCCGTACCAGATGAACTTTGTCTTCAGCAGCTGTGCATTAGAACGGCACGAGGGATGTGAAAGGTCGGGAATGAAATCAAGCACCTGTCGGCGCATGGGAGCAGGAATCCAAGGTTGCGGTCTACCAGTACTGACGTCACAGAAGAGGGTAGTGTTGGAGTCTTCGAAGGAGATGTCCTCCCAATGGAGGGATGTACAGGGTGTCTTACATGCTTGATACTCTAGATCCTGTTGTTGGGCTTCAGCTAGGGCATTGTAATCCAATCCCAGTTGAACGGCAGCCAACGTGTTTCTTGATAGGGCATCGGCAACGAGTTTAATTTTCCCAGGAACGTATTGAAGGGTGCAATTGTATCAGCCACGGAGGAGAGATGTCGGCATTGACGGGAGGACCAGGTGTCAGACTGTCGAGTGAAGACATGCACCAGACGTATGTGGTCTGTGCGAATGACGAAGGGCGTACCCTCTAAGAAATGGCGAATGTGACAGACAGCCAAATGCACCGCCAGTAATTCACGATTGAAGCTAGAATAACCCGATTCTGCCTTGAATAGTTTTCTGCTGAAGAAGGCCAATGGGTGAGGCGAGCCCTTGACCACCTGTTTGAGTACTGCACCAATAGCGACGTTGCTGGCATCAGTGGAGTGAGGAGAGGGGCATGTGGGATAGGAAAAGTGAGAGCTGCGGTGATTGATAGAGCCTCCTTTGAATTTCAGAATGCCGCTCCTTGAAGGGAACCCCACTTCAGGTCCTTTGGTTTGCCCTTGATTGAGTCATAGAGAGGAGCAAGAGGGGCAGCAATGGCTGGCAGAAAACGGTGATATAGTTGATCATGCCCAAGAATTCCTGCAGAGTTTTGATGGTTGAGGGCGTGGGGAAGTTCTGAACGGCTGCTACCTTCTCAGGGAGGGGATGGACTCCTTCAGGAGTGATACGGTGCCCTAAGAACGACACTTCGTTGGCGTCAAAGGTATATTTGTCGTACCAGACTACAAGGCCGTTATGTTGCAGGCGGTCGGGCACGATGCGCAGGTGATGGAGGTGTTCCTCTTTTGAGGAAGAGAACACATGTAGGTCGTCCATATAAGATACACAGAAGGGGACGTCACCTAAGATGCCATCCGGGAGACGTTGAAAAGTAGCCCCAGCATTACGAAGGCCAAAACAGGAGTAATTGAAGGTGTATATACCAAACAGAGTGGTGATGGCAGTCTTGGGGATGTCTTCTGGGTTCATAGGCACCTGATAATACCCCTTCAGGAGGTCGAGCGGGGAGAAAACTTTCGCTTTGTGCAGGTAGGAGATTATGTCGGCGATGTTTGGGAGGGGTTAGTGATAAGGTTAGCTTAGCATGCTCAGGCGCCTGTAAACCCTGCATGGACGGAGGGAGCCGTCTTTCTGCAGAACGATGTGTAAGGGTGACAACCATGGGCTGGAGGCCTTTTGGCGAAGGCCCCTTTCCTCAATTTCGACGAACGTCTGTTTGGCGGCTGCTAACTGATCCGGTGCCAAGCGTCTGAATTTTGTGAAGACTGGGGTCCCGTCGTCTTGATATGGTGATAAATATCGTGCTTGGCTGAAGGTGTGAGCGTTTGGCGAAGTTCTGGATGGAAAACTTCTGGGTACGACATGAGGAGGTGGGCGTAGCCATCCGCGATTGCGCTGATGTGGAGAGAGAGGTAGGAAGGGACGGGTTGAAGAGGTGTCGACAAGCACGAGTCTGCATTGACTAATCGATGGTGGGCAACATCGACCAGAAGGCGGAAATAAGAGAGGTAATCTGCACCGAGGATTGGCAATGTGACGTCAGCAACGAGAAACTTATATTAAAATTAAATTTACCGTTTCCAAATGTCGGCAGGCATAGACAGACTACGTCATGTCCTGAAGAGTTGCCTTGGCAAAAGAGAACGACAAGCACCCGTGTCTACCAAAAATCGCATGCCCGTTCCTGGATCCTATAAAAGAAAAGATTAGAAACACGGGAGCCCACAGCCACGAGCGATGGCCTACTTACACGTTTTTTGTCCACTGACAATCCTTGGCACATTTCTTCGCATCTGCCCCGAACATATAGTGGTAGTAGCAAAACTGCAGCCGATGGGCGGCATTAAGTGGCTGTAGAAGTCATTCGTTGGCGCGCAAGCTAGTGGTGGATGATGGGTAGCTTTGTCACCGCTGCGGCATATCACGGTGTGAGCGTGTATGCCCTACGGCATTCATGTCAGCTTTGGTTGACGTTGAATAAGTGTCCTCTTCGTCAGGAGTGGAGGCATTGATGGAGGTCTTGAAGGTCATGAAGTGGCTGTCCAGAAGGGCGTCGGCTTTTGTCATCAAGTTCTTCATGGGTAAACCATTGACATCAGGTATGGCAGCGCGTACAGGTTTGGGTAAACGGCGTACCCAAAGGTCACGAAGTAGGTTCACCTCACGAGGAGATCTGTCTGCGGTAGGTTACAGGCGAGCGATACTGGTCATTTCCCTGAGGGCGAGCGAAGGCCTTTGGTCCCCCAATGGTTGTTGAGATAGCTGATAAAGCTTTGCTATACGGGCGGCTGGCGACAGCGAGTACTGCTGCAGAAGGTATGTTTTGAGGGCATCATACGCAATTGAGGTGTCTTCTTGTTCAAAAAGCCAGTCTGATATTTCCGGGGAGGTGTCCTCGGGTTACGCAGCGAGAACATAATTTGCTTTGGTGGTTGAGTGAATCACGCCCTTGATGCGGAACTGGACTTCTGCGCACTGAAACCAAGCAAACGCCTCTACGCTGGTGAACGACGAAAGTTTGAATGGGGCAGCGCCAACTCCCGTGGAGTCCGCCATAGTACCAATGACCGAGGGGGGGGGGGGGCGTTGGAAGGCGGGAGGAGCGAGTTGTCTTCCGGGGTCACCAATGTGACGGGCCGAGAGAGGCTGTGACTAAGAAGGCAGGATGAAAGCAACTGAGTAACTTTATAACAGAACATCAGCTTATATACACATCAAGTCCAGGCAAGAAGGACATAAAAACATAACAGGCAATTTTATGTTTAGCCGACAACCAGTTCTGTTAACAGTTAATGGTGAGAAAAACAGACATGTTTCTTCAGGTCCCTGTCAGTGCGAGGGATGTGCGAAGATACAAAGCTAATATATACAAAAAATAAAGAAAGTTGTTACTATGTACGATCGTGTGACCCGAGGTTGGTACAATTCACTTACTGATAAGGAGATTCCTTCCCACCAACAAATTCCAATATCAATTCCAGATTTTGGAGAAGGTCAATGACCTGACCTACATTATCGAAATACCAGAAAGAAAGAAAAGTCAAAGGAAGGCCATATTAACTTGGAAACCAATACTCCAAGCACCTGATTTCTACGAAAAATTCCTCATCAAAGTGGATGCATTGATTAATGAAATTAGAGCTGTCTTATTGCAAGAAGACAAGGAAGGAATTCTTTAGCCTGTTAATTTTATGTTGTTGAAGCTAGAGAAGCATTAACGAGCTAACTCGACAGTTGAAAAGAAACTGCTAGCACTAGTCAAAGCGATAAGCAAGTTTGAAGTTATTGAGAATAGACCACGGAATAAAAAAATTACAGTTTACTCGGACCACAATTCTTTAACTTTTGTTAATAAGGTGAAGAATAATAATCAAAGGTTAACTGTATCGTATTAATGCAAAGCATATATCAGGTAAAGATAACATAATTACAGATTGTTTAAATAGGGCTGAATCGGTGATTCAGGTATGGAATAAATATTCTTTCTGGAATGAGGTATCTTACAAAGCTGGTCTAGTATAGGAGTAAATATTCTATTCATGTATTTCATTCGTGTATGGTGATTACATAAGACTTTAGTCATTCATTTAATTGTATTTTCATTCAATATAGTATATGTAAATTGACGTTATTTATAAGAAATGACTTTTTATTTCACGCAGTTTTGTTATGAAGTCTTATGTAATATCGTCAATGTATGCTGTATGCCACACACAAAAAATAAGCTCAAGGAATTATGTAATCTTTATGTTTCCACGTGGTTAGAAAGTGCATGCAAATTCTCTAATTAGATTTACTTTTTATTTTGTCATTAGGTAGGTGGGCTTAGCTAGCAGAGAGGGTTGCTTCACAAGTAGGGTTAGTACCCTATTTTCAATTTACTATGTTGGCAACTTTATGCCGCTAGACCATAACTCCACACTAGGAAAATGATCTATTAGAAAATTCTAGAAGTATTAAGTCAATATAGATAGATGCTAGGAATTCATAAACAGTGGCAGAGACCCAACCTATCCCTTTGGAAGAGCCAACGGCCACCAGCCCTCTCTTCTATCAAGTGTGTGTCCTCTCAAGCGTGAATAAGCTCTTTACCCAACGTATATTGCGTATAGTGTGATTCAAATCTTGGTGAAATTATTTGGATGTTATTTCAGGTGTAGTGTGTCAATGTAAGTTCTTTATTAACATAAATATTTGTAACTGGCAATAATGGATTTAGGTTGAGAGTGAAGTGTATTTATTTTGCTTAACTGTTCGGTAACGTCGTGTGTAACAAAACACTTAAGTGTAGCAATTGCATATATGTAACTTTCATTATTTTATGCTCATTAGAGTATTAAAGTGTTAATTCTTTTCATTATTTGTCAAAATTGAATACTTTTAAGAAATGAAACAAGTAATTATATAGTTATTCAAAGTATCTTTGTTTTACAGTTAGGTTTATTTCAGATTAAATATTTCTTCTAGTGATTTATTTTCTTATGTTAATTCTTGTGATTTGCAGTTAACTTTTTTTAGATTATATCTATTTTTATAAAGTGTGTATTATTTAGATCACTAATATTTTCTATCAGTGCTCTGCTCGTAAACCCTGACTAAGAACCGAAGCAAGAGGTTGGTTTTTTAATAGTTCACATAAGTAATCACCCAGTTTGGTTTTGAATGTAGTGTAAGAGACCTTTGGGTATTTAGCGTTTATATATTTTGCCGTCAGTTATAGAATATTCTTGGAGCTCAGATATTACATTTCAAGTGTATCAGACATATGTGATATAATCAGGTGATTTGTGGAGCTCGGAAATTTATGTAATTCTCCAGCTGTAATAATACATGCATGCATATATATATATATATATATATATATATATATATATATATATATATATATATATATATATACCTATGACCAAATGGATCATAGGGAGATGGAGTGTGAACGTCAAATCACAACAGGATGCGTAAGTAAGACCAAGCTGAATCATTGAGTAGGTAAACATTTTGTATGTAACGTCAACACAATACAAGCATCCCGTGAGAAACAGTTGACCTCTTGGTCTCTGCACAGAAGCAGATGGCTTCCGGTAGTAATCTTGTGTAATCATATCTGTAATAAATGCTGAGATAACTCATACAACGTTATCACCAAAACCTATATTTTTGTTAGTTCTATTTTCAATTTTCATACGGAATGGTCATACGACCAAACCATCCATACTCCTGTGATGGAGCTACTAATAAACTGTTTTAAAGTTAACTTAACTAGACTTATTCAGAAGAAGTAACCTACAAGTCCAACAAATCTATATCACATTGAAGAGACATGAGATAGAACACTAATGTGCATTTATAACAGTACCACACCAACAACTGGTAGTAGCGATTCAACCTTAAAACCAGCGATATCAACTTTAAGAATCAGCGATTTAAAATGTAATTCTTAGTAGTTACAACAGTAATGAGTCTACAATTATGACGAAGTATCTACGTCCACCGAAGAAATGAACGCATCGAACATCAACTATAAATATTATACAAACTGAGGAACAGGATCTTCAATCAACATCTTAAGAAGACGAAGGAATGGCATTCAACTTTATCAACGTTTACTGAACAAACATTCAAGAATCACATCCAGGAAATAAAGCATTCAACAATACGACGGGAAATCAAATCGAAACATTCATCCAGCGGCTAAACTCTCGCAAACCAGAGAGAGAGAGAGGGGAAATGACGTCATCGTCCGTCGCCAATAAATACTGAAAGCTAAGTATATTTCTTTATTCATTCAGTTTTAGGCAGTGAAGTGTTTCTTGTCACGAGTCGATTATCCATTATTGCTGGGGTGAGTTATTTGCAAATCTTAATTTTTCCTTCATTAAAGGAAACTGTATTCAACTTTGAATTCTCGTCTAGAATTTTTTTTTTCTCTGTGCTAATTCCGTTTACTTTCAGAAGTTCTCGGGAAATATCTTTATATTAGTATCATTGTTTTGGGTGATTATGTTATAATCTGCAGCATATCTTTATTTTATAGTGCTTATGCGTTTACGCAGTGGACGTCTGTATTCATATAGAGTTTTTGATAGGATTGCAAGGAATTGAAGAGATAGAAAAAAAGTTAAAGTAAACATGACACCTCCTGTAAATCACGGACCAAGTATCCCCATACCCGACCAAGTAACCCCGCTCCGGTATTAACCCTAGTAAGTGCACGTTCAGCTATCCTTCCTTTTCAAGGTCGGGTCAATGGGTTTTTACCTCAGAATGTCTAGTCTTGGATTTCATCAGTTGACGCTTACTTGAATGCAAAACATATCATAGACCCATTTGTACAATTACAAGAAGCTAAAAGTTTTATAGACTTTTCTAAAGGAGATGCAAGTGCGTATCTTAGGGGAGTTTCTTTTCAAGAGGCAGTTACATGGGACAATTTCAAAGTTAGGCTACGTGCGATCTATGGCGGTGAGGAAGCCTTAGATGTAGTTTTAGCATTAAGAAATACACTTAATCAAGCCACTACCACTCAGCTTAATTATATAGAAAGAGTGGCTCTCATTGCTGATAGGCTAAATGAATATCAGGATATTTTAGGTAATTCCACATGGGTTATATGAGATAGCATCGCCATGAAAGATTTCTTACGAATAATGTATTTAACTTGCATGATACTTATGTTGCCAGATGCTTTAGTGCGGTGTTTTGATAAAAAGTTAACACCCGAAAGTACAGAATTAGATGTATATAAACAGATAAAGAAACACATGTCTAAGTGTACTGATCTTGATCCCTTGTTTACACAAGTTTTTGCAAAAAATGAAACTAAGCCACAACATGTAAACGTAGTTAATAACAATAATCATGTCGCAGGAATGACGTGTTATAATTGCAAACATTAAGGTCACTTGATTGCAGACTGCAGAACACGATTTTGTTCAATACATAATAGTTCATCTCATTCATATAGTCGATGCTATTCGCGTAATCAATAACAGAATCCTAGAAACATGCAGTCAATTTCACAGTCAATTCCCTATGGAAATAAAAAGAAAAATCCTCAGTTCAATAAGAAGAAACAGCCAACCCTCAATGCAGTTCAAAATCAAAACAAACAAATAGTGCTTCAAATAACTCTGATCCTGGGCCGTCTAGCCAGAACTCGCAAGGTCAGACTAATTTTCAGAATGTTCAGAGCAAAGCAGATACCACATAATCAACTCCAGAGGGGAAGAGAGTGATGTTGGGTCATTCGTATCAACATCAGTAGTATTAAATAATCCATTTGATTTTTTATCAGATCATTGTGAGGCAATAGATTTTCCTATGAAACACACGGCCGAACAAATAAATCAGTGCAGGCTCCCGTAGATTTGCAACAAATTCACACAAAAATTAGCCAAAATGAGTTATGACCAACATTATATGCGGTAAATTCAGAACACCGATCCTTTACATTATTTTTTGACTCTGGTAGTCAACGTAATATCATGGATTTGAGGACTCATCATTTGTTATTTTCGAACTTCCCTATAGAGAAGTCTGGAGTAAGGCTCTCGGGTATAGGAAATAATGAATTAAATGTAATAGGCGTAACTCATGTTCACTACAAGGTCGGTACCTTTGTCGTTGTACAAAACATTGATATGTATCCAGATGTAATTATAGGATACTCGTCTATAGGCAATCAAAACATTATCTTAGCCCCTGCCAAGCACGGCGTGTAAATCAAAGGAAAATTTTATAAGACTTATTATACCTTAAAACCATTTTTTAAACAGTAACGTACGTTGAAGAACCAATCGCTTGTCTCATCAATAAAGAAATAATATACGCGACCCAACAGAATTCTCGTTCACCCGTAACATCATCTAGCACGCAATCTATTGAGCCGAACGTAACTTCAAATATAATAGTGCGAGTGAAGAAAACGTTACCGGGATCTGAAATATTAATCCTTTCCGACACTTTGAAAACAAACGGATTGTCCATCACACAAGCTATTTATACAGTCGGCTCACAACAACAATGTAATATTGAAGTCTGTAATCATTTAAATACTACTTTACTAATTCACAAAAATCAACATATCTTGGATGTAGAAGTTTATAAACATCGTATTCTTACCGTCGCTGAAATCAATCACGCTCAATCAGTTGCAGATGAATCCCTTTTGGAATCTATTAAAAATAAAATCAATAAAGACATTCAAGAAGAGGAAATTCAGCAGAAATTTTTTGGACTTTTAACCAAATATCATGATGTTTTCTCCACTACGGATGGATCCTTAGGAAAAACAGATGTTATCGAACATCAAATAAGGTTAAAAGAGAAGCAGAAAATTATCTATGTACCCTCGTACAGACTCCCTATGAAATTCCAGAATGAGATGAATGATGAAGTAGGTAAAATGCTAGAAGAAGGAATCATTAGGAAATCGAAAAGCCCTTATAATTTTCCATTAATAGTGTTACCGAAAAAAGATCAAACATGGCGTATCTGCGTAGACTTCCGTCGCTTAAATGAGGAAACGATCCCTGATCGATTCCCAGTGTCATGTACTGACGATATTTTATCTTTGTTAGGTCAGAATAAATATTTTACCAGTTTGGACTTACTTAAAGGCTTTCACCAGATATCATTAGAAGAAGATAGTATCCTATACACTGCCTTCAGCACAACCAGGGGACATTATGAATTTTTGCGTGTGTCTTTTGGTTTACGTTGTGCTCCCATAACATTTACTAGAATGATTAACATAGTGTTTGGAGACTTACTAGGGGATATATTGCATGCCTATATGGACGACCTTGTAACCTTCTCTAATACCTTAGAAGAACATCTACGTAAACTAGAACTAGTACTACAGAGACTAAGACAGCATAACTTAAGGGTAAAGATTAGTGAGTGTGAATTCTTCCAGACGGAATTGATCTATTTAGGTTTTACGGTGTCTAACCAAGGTCTTAAAGTAGTCCACGATAAGGTGTTGGCTATCCGTAACTTTCCGATACCTACTAAAGTCAAGGGAATACAGCAATTTCTGGGTTGTAGTGGATATTACAGGCATTTTATACGCAATTATTCAATAATAACCACTCCCCAAACTGATCTTACGAAGAAGGGCGTAGATTTCATATGGTCTGAGCAGCATCAACAGGCATTTAATACCTTGAAAGATGAACTGTGTAGTTCTTCTATCTTAAAATTTCCTGACTTCGGTAAGGAATTCTTCATTGCAACAGACGCCTCAGACCTAGGAGTAGGTGAGGTATTGCTTCAGCAATATGACAAACAGTTTTTCCTGATAGCTTTTTATTCACGTATGCAGTAATAGACAAAGAAGGGCTAGCTATTGTTAATTCACTAGTGCATTTTAAGTTCACAATATACGGTTATTCCATCAAGTTTCTTACTGATAATAAACCCCTAACAAACTTCTTTAAAGGCTTTAGTCACACCCCCAAACGAACTCGGTGGCATTTGATCATCCAAGACTTTGGCGCGAGGATTGGGTATTTACCAGGGAAAGCAAATATCATTGCTGATGCATTATCACACAACCCCGTGTCATCTTGTACGGAGCCATTAGCTGAATTAATAGATATATCAACATCCATGCCTATTGTTAAAACTGTATCTGACAAGGAAGATCTGGGCTGGAGCGCTGAATTATTACAGACTGAGCAAAGAAAAGATCAGAAATTAGAAAAAATCATAAATGCTTTGAAAGGAAATCCTAAGGAAAAGAAATATATAAAGTATACGCAGCAGAATTATATAATTAAGGACAATATTCTGTGTAGATCCGCGACAAGGAAAACCCGCAATACACCACATATGACTAACAACCAGGTAGTGGTACCAATCTCACTTATATCCACTGTCCTAAATTGGTTGCATGCAAATGCATTGCATGGACACCCGGGGTTCTCCATAATGTCACAGAAAGCCAAATCATTGTTTTATTGGCATACGATGCTTACAGATATAAAAAAACACATAGCTAATTGTCGCACTTGTCAGGAAAACAAAGGGCACGAAAACACCTGTCAGCCTAGGAGCTTATCCCGTGCCCAATCAACCCTTTGAAAGAATACATTTAGATTTATTAACAAGATTTTACGAGTCAGACAAAGGAAATAAGCACCTCTTAGTAATTATAGATGCTTTGACTCGATATACAGAACTGATAGCGCTTAAAACTAAAACTGCGATTGGATGCGCTAGAAAGTTTTATGAGTGTTACATTTGTAAACATGGAATTCCACACATGATAATCTCAGACTCGGGTGGAAAATTTAATAATCATTTTCATAACTCATTGTGTGAATTCCTTAGCATAAAGAAAATCAATACCATGATCTATTACCCAGAGTCGAATGGGCTAGTCGAAAGAGCGAATAGGAAGGTTTTAAACATATCAAGATTAACACTAGGGGGATCAGACCCCAACTGGCATATTGCAATACCTGCGGGTACTACGTACTCTGAATCACTCATATCATGTATCTATTAAAATGTCGCCGCACGAGGCATTGTATGGTACCCCAGTTAGAACGCCTTTCCATGTATTAACGCCTACAACTAATTTATCAAATCCTTTAAAGGATGTTATAAATGCAAGCAAAAGTCGTTATGATATCCTTCGAAAGAATTTAGAAGAATCACAAATCATAATGAAAAGAAATCATGATAAAATAGCGAAGCCAACTAAAACATATACGGTGGGTGATAATGTATACATACAGGTAAATGTACGTGAATGACTCAATTACAAACTAACACCTAAGTTTGAAGGCCCATTTAACATTTTGGAAACATTAACGGCCAATAGATTTAAAGTTCAAAATGTATCCCAACCCACTGATCAGAGAATTGTACCATTGGCTCACATAAGAAATTAAAATAAGAGAGAGGAAGTGAGGAAATACTTTTTTTATCTATGAACTTGTATGATATTTGTATATTAACATTTTTTTTTGTCTTAATACAGGAGTAATTACATATATTTTTCTCATTGCAGGTTTCCAAAATTAAGTTTTTATTGCTAGGAGCGATATTGTTCGCTCAGACATTTTTCTCGTGTGAGAAGAGCCCTAAAACTAAAAGTATAAATTTTAGATATGGCACTACAGTAGAGAGAACAGAAGACGTTTTTGTTACTGCAAGCAATATAGTTATAGAATTAAACATGCAAGCTATTTTTCTCCCAGAGAATGACGTCACTAGCTTAAAGAGTGACATTTCAAGGTTTGCTGCGTCATTAAATGAGATGCATAAACGACAT
>NC_090759.1:41154897-41157397 GCF_036898095.1 Palaemon carinicauda
ATTATTAATTGTTAAAGTTTTCGGGACTAACATCATTTAAGTATTTTTCCCCATCTGATATCGGATATAGAGCTGAAATTTCCTCTGCATAGATAAATCATTAATGAGCTTTTGATCTTAGACGGAACGCTTTGGGTTTGTATAAATAAGAAAGCACAAAATAATTCCCACTAGTTCCAAGACGTCTGTTATAAATTGTTTAGTTGTATGTCTCGTTATCTTATGCTCTCTCTCTCTCTCTCTCTCTCTCTCTCTCTCTCCTCTCTCTCTCTCTCTCTCTCTCTCTCTCTCTCTCTCTCTCTCTCTCTCTCTCGTCTTTTTAAGAGTTAGGGAATTTCGTAAGAAGATTAAGAACGAAGTATGACTTCCATCTCGAGTGAAGCTATGTATCCTGCATATGAAAGGGCTGGGATTTTTTGAAGTCTGTGATATCCCATTTTAACTTTATATATATATATATATATATATATATATATATATATATATATATATATATGTATATATATATATATATATATATATATATATATATATATATATATACATATTGATACATATATATATATATATATATATATATATATATATATTATATATTCATATATATATATATATATATATATATATACATATATATATATATATATATATATATATATATATATATATATATATATATTATATATGTATAATTATATACTGTATACAGATATATCTATCTATCTATCCATCTTTTTAGTTATCTATCTATCTATCTATCCATATATATATATATCTATATATATATGTATGTATGTATATATATATATATATATATATATATATATATATATATATATATATATATATATATATATATATATATATATATATATATATAAAGTCTTCAGACATGACCTTCCACTTGAGTCTAATTATTTTCGTTCTCTGCTATTCCACACCGGCAATCCATCGTCTTCACTTCCTTTGTTTGCTTCCATTATAATTTCTAGGGACCTATTCTGTTATTCTTAATGTACATATTTAGTCTACTCTTCTTTTATGTCCTGCCCATTTCGATTTTGTTTACTTACATGTTGTTAGAATATGATATATTTTTTTTTCTCTGTCACTTTGTGTTATTTCAATCATTCTTCCCATAGCTCTTTGAGTTATAACTAGCTGTTCTTCTAAGCCTTTAGTAAGGCTTGGAGTTTCTGATGCATATGTTAATACTGGTAAGACCACCTGATTCAATACTTTTATTTTTAGAGGAAGTAGCATTTCATTTTCATAATCTCATTTTGTTTATCCAATATTCTCCACCATATGCTTATCCTTCTTTAATTTTGGTCTTGTACCGTGGAAACACTTACTGTATGTACTACCTACGTATATTCATTACAAAATATCTTTAGGTTATTCCATACTTCTTATTTGTTGTCCCTGTATTTTCATTGAACAGTGTCATACTTTTACTCATATTCTTTTTCTATTTTTCTCTATCTATATCTCTATCATCTTTTGCGAATACTTCCTATGATTCTAAACACAACTCTGTCATTTATGAATATTAAGTTGTTAAGGTATTTAACTTTTATTAACTCCTACATTTTCCCAACCTAAAATTTAAAAAACTTCAGCTAGAAATGCTGTAAATAATTTAAGAGTGATGTGGTCTCTCTATGTAGCTCCTTTCTCAATCGGAATTTTCTGAACATTTTTATGTAGTTCTAAGATAGCAGTACTTCCAGTATAAATCTCCCAAGCCTTGCAAAGGAAAAATATGTAGGTGTATATGTTAGTTTTATACAGTGAGATCAATGGCCATTTTCAAGAGTAGCATGACTGGTATAAAATGTGTGTGCGAGGATCATTGGACTCTCTTATATTGATCATCGGCTCTTATATGATATATTTAAGAGCGAAAATTGACTTCTGAACAAGTGAGGTGAATTCAGAAATTTTTAGAGTTTAACATAAAGTTATGTTAAACTCTACCAATATTTCAATCGCCCTCACAAGTCCAGAAGTCCAAGTTTTGCTCGTAAAATAAATCATGACAGAGCCGATGACCAATATAAGAAAGTCCTATGATCTCGCACAATATTTTATACCAGTCATGCCATCATAAAGGTTAAAACTAGCAAAGCAGTTGATGTTTTCTATACAGATACAGTAAAAAGACACAAAAGAGAGACTAAGAAAACACCCACAATCTTTAGTTACCCAATCAAAACAGCACATGGTATATGAATTTACACGAGGAGCATTTACGAAGAAAAAAAGAGAGAGAGAGAGAGAGAGAGAGAGGAGAGAGAGAGAGGAGAAGAGAGAGAGAGAGAGAGATTTAGTGGCTATGTTAACAATAAAGAGAGAGAGAGAGAGAGAGGAGAGAGAGAGAGAGAGAGAGAGAGAGAGAGAGAGAGAGGAGAGGAGAAGGGGGAAATGGTCACAATGAATGTGTTTGGGGTGACAGAGGATATGACCGGGGGGTTGTCCGGAATGGGTGCCCTGATGA
>NC_090759.1:41162397-41212397 GCF_036898095.1 Palaemon carinicauda
AACATAACAGGCAATTTCATGTTCAACGGACAACCGGTTCTGTTAATAGTTAACGGTGGGAAAAACAGAAATGTTTATTCAGGTCCCTGTCAGTGAGATGGGAGAGCGAAGATACAAATCATAATATATACAAAAAAAACATGTCGTTACTATGTACGATCGTGTGACATGGTTGGTACATGGTTCCCCCCCCCCCCCTCCTCCTAAAAATAACATACTGTACATGTTAAATAGGGCGGCCTGATCTAGAGAGGCGAACTGTAGGCGGGTCATCTGGCAGGAGATGAGCAGGTTTTAAACGATCAATGGAGACCCAGTTTTCTTTGCCACGAATGTTTAGTAGGAATGCTTTGTACTGCGTCAGATCACAAGGAAAGGGCCCGTGTAAGGGGGTGTAAGCGTTGGCTTGCTAGTGTCGTTGCGTAGGAAGACATGCGTTGCAGAGTGCGAGTCTGCCAGTATGTGATGCTTCGCTGGCAGAATGGCGTAATTTTCTCACGACGTGATGTATGCGCTGGAGATCGTTGGAGGAGGTTGCAGAAGGAAAAAATTCGGCAGGGACGACCAACGGGTCACCATACACCATTTCAGCTGCCGAGACATCCAGGGCATTTTTAGGAGGGATCCTTAGTCCCAGGGAAGTTGAGTAAACCAGTTGGAATTCTTGCAGCGGGACATCAAAGCTGCTTTGAGGGTGTGATGAAAACGTTCAACTATCCATTGGCAGCTGGACTGTTGGCAGTTGTCTGATGTAGGGTGATGCCCAGGAGATTTGCTAATGATGTCCACAATTGAGAGATGAAAGTGGTACCCCTGTCAGAAATAATATGCTCGGGGATACCAAATCTTGCATTCCATCCTGAGAGTAAGGCAGATGTATATGAGGCGGACGTTGCAGTGTCCATGGGAAGGGCTTCATGCCAACGAGTGGAGCGGTCGATGGCGGTGAACAGGTAACGATGTCCTTGTGATGTGGGTAGGGGGCCTACAACGTCGACGTGAACGTGGGCGAAACGACACTGAGGTTGAGAAAAGGTGCCCACTCCTGAATGTATGTGTCGATGTACTTTGGAAGTTTGGCAAGAAGTACAGGCGCGGACCCAATCCTTAGCATCCTTAGAAATGCCGTGTCAAATGAACTTTGTCTTCAGCAGCTGTGCAGTAGAACGGCACAAGGGATGTGAAAGGTCGGGAATGAAATCAAGCACCTGTCGGCGCATGGGAGCAGGAATCCAAGGTCGCGGTCTACCAGTACTGACGTCACAGAGGAGGTTGGTGTTTGAGTCTTCGAGGGAGTTGTCTTCCCAATGGAGGGATGTGCAGGATGTCCTACATGCTTGATACTCTAGATCCTGTTGTTGGGCTTCAGACAAGGCATTGTAATCCAATCCCAGTTGAATGGCAGCCAACGTGTTTCTTGACAGGGCATCGGCAACGGGTTTAATTTTCCCAGGGACATGTTGAAGGCTGCAATTGTATCAGCTACGGTGAAGAGATGTCGGCATTGACGGGAGGCTCAGGTGTCAGACTGTCGAGTGAAGACATGCACCAGACGTATGTGGTCTGTGCAAATGACAAAGGGCGTACCCTCTAAGAAAAGGTGAATGTGACAGACAGCCAAGTGCACCGCCAGCAATTCAGGATTGAAGCTAGAATAACCCGATTCTGCCTTGAACAGTTTTCTGCTGAAGAAGGCCGATGGGCAGGGCGAGCCCTTGACCACCTGTTCGAGTACTGCACTAATAGCGACGTTGCTAGCATTAGTGGAGAGAAGAAGAGGGGCATGTGGGATAGGAAAAGCGAGAGCTGCGGTGATTGATAGAGCCTTCTTTGAATTTCAGAAGGCCGCTTCTTGAAGGTAACCCCACTTCAGGTCCTTTGGTTTGCCCTTGAGGGAGTCATAGAGAGGAGCAAGAGTGGCGGCAATGGCTGGCAGAAAACGGTGATATAGTTGATCATGCCCAAGAATTCCTGCAGAGTTTTGACAGTCGAGGGCGTGGGGAAGTTCTGAACGGCTGCTACCTTCTCAGGGAGGGGATGGACTCCTTCAGGAGTGATGCGGTGCCCTAAGAACAACACTTCGTTGGCGCCAAATGTATATTTCTCATACCGGACTACAAGGCTGTTATGTTGCAGGCGGTCGAGCACGATACGCAGGTGACGGAGGTGTTCCTCTTTTGAGGAAGAGAACACATGTATATCATCCATATAACATACACAGAAGGGGACGTCTCCTAAGATGCCATCCGGGAGACGTTGAAAAGTAGCCCCAGCATTACGAAGGCCAAAACAGGAGTAATTGAAGGTGTATATACCAAACGGAGTGGCATGGCGGTCTTGGGGATGTCTTCTGGGTTCATAGGCACCTAATAATACCCCTTTCAGGAGGTCAAGCGTGGAGAAAACCTTCGCTTTGTGCAGGTAGGAGGTCACGTCGGCGATGTTTGAGAGGGGTTAGTGATACGGTTAGCTTAGCATGCTCAGGCGCCTGTAAACCCTGCATGGACGGAGGGAGCCGTCTTTCTGCAGAACGATGTGTAAGGGTGACGACCATGGGATGGAGGCCTTTTGGTGAAGGCCCATTTCCTCAATTTCGACGAACGTCTGTTTGGCGGCTGCTAACTGATCCAGTGCCAAGCGTCTGAATTTTGTGAAGACTGGGGTCCCGTCGTCTTGATATGGTGATAAATATCGTGCTTGGCTGAAGGTGTGAGCGTTTGGCGAAGTTCTGGATGGAAAACTTCTGAGTACAACATGAGGGGGAGGGCGTAGCCATCCGCAATTGCGCTGATGTGGAGAGACAGGTTGGAAGGGATGGGTTGAAGAGGTGTCGACAAGTACGAGTCTGCGTTGACTAATCGATGGTGGGCAACATAGACCAGAAGGCGGAAATAAGAGAGGTAATCTGCACCGAGGATTGGCAATGTGACGTCAGTAACGAGAAACTTATATTAAAATTAAATTAACCGTTTCCAAATGTCGGCAGGCATAGACAGACTACGTCATGTCCTGAAGAGTTGCCTTGGCAAAAGAGAACGACAAGCACCCGTGTCTATCAAAAATCGCATGCCCGTTCCTGCATCCTGTAAAAGAAAAGATTAGAAACACGGGGGCCCACCGCCACGAGCGATGGCCTACTTACACGTTTTTTTGGCCACTGATAATCCTTGGCACATTTCTTCGCATCTGCCCCGAACATGTAGTGGTAGTAGCAAAACTGCGGCCGATGGGCGGCATTAAGTGGCTGTAGAAGTCGTTCGTTGGGGCGCAAGCAAGTGGTGGATGATGGGTGGCTTTGTCGCCGCTGCGGCACGTCACGGGGTAGGCGCGTATGCCCTACGGCATTCATGTCAGCTTCGGTTGACGTTGAATAGGCGTCCTCTTCGTCAGGAGTGGAGGCACTGATGGAGGTCTTGAAGGTCATGAAGCGGCTGTCCGTAAGGGCATCGGCTTTTGTCATCAAGTCCTTCATGGGTAAACCATTGGCATCGGGTATGGTAGCACGTACAGGTTTGGGTAAACGGCATACTCAAAGGTCACGAAGTAGATTCACCTCACGAGGAGATCCATCTGCGTTAGGTTACAGGCGAGCGATACTGGTCCTTTCCCTGAGGGCGAGCAAAGCCCTTTGGTCCCCCAATGGTTGTTGAGATAGCTGATAAATCTTTGCTATACGGGCGGCTGGCGACAGCGAGTACTGCTGCAGAAGGTATGTTTTGAGGGCATCATACGCTATTGGGGTGTCTCCTTGTTCAAAAAGCCAGTCGGATATTTCCGGGGAGGTGTCCTCGGGTTTCGCAGAGAGAACATAATTTGCTTTGGTGGTTGAGCGAATCACGCCCTTGATGCAGAACCGGACTTCCAATGTGACGGGCCGAGAGAGGCTGTGACTAAGAAGGCAGGATGAAAGCAACTGAGTAACTTTATTACAGAACATCAGCTTATATATACATCAAGTCCAGGCAAGAAGGACATAAAAACATAACAGGCAATTTTATGTTTAGCCGACAACCAGTTCTGTTAACAGTTAATGATGAGAAAAACAGACATGTTTATTCAGGTCCCTGTCAGTGCGAGGGATGTACGAAGATACAAAGCATAATATATACAAAAAATAAAGAAATGTTCTTACTATGTACGATCGTGTGACACAAGGTTGGTACAATTCACTTACTGATAAGGAGATTCCTTCCCACCAACAAATTCTAATATCAATTCCAGATTTTGGAGAAGGTCAGTGACCTGACCTACATTATCGAAATACCCGAAAGAAAGAAAAGTCAAAGGAAGGCCATATTAACTTCGAAACCAATACTCCAAGCACCTGATTTCTACGAAATATTCTTCATCAAAGTGGATGTGTTGATTAATGAAATTAGAGCTGTCTTATTGCAAGAAGACAAGGAAGGAATTCTTCACCCTGTTAATTTTATGTTGTTGAAGCTAGAGAAGCATTAACGAGCTAACTCGACAGTTGAAAAGGAACTGCTAGCATAGTCAAATCGATAAGCAAGTTTGAAGTTATTGAGAATAGACCACGGAATAAAAGAATTATAGTTTACTCGGATCACAATTCTTTAACTTTTGTTAATAAGGTGAAGAATAATAATCTAAGGTTAACTATATCGTATTAATGTAAAGCATATATCAGGTAAAGATAACATAATTGCAGATTGTTTAAATAGGGCTGAATCGGTGATTCAGGTATGGAATAAATATTCTTTCTGGAATGAGATATCCTACAAAGCTGGTCTAGAATAGGAGTAAATATTTTATTCATGTATTTCATTTGTGTATTTAAGAGATGTATTGCCAGCTCGTAAGGTGAGCTCCACTAATGTAGGCTTAAGTAAATGTATGGTGATTACATAAGACTTCTGTCATTCATTTAATTGTATTTTCATTCAATATAGTATATGTAAATTGACGTTATTTTTAAGAAATGACTTTTTATTTTATGCAGTTTTGTTATGAAGTCTTATGTAATATCGTCAATGTATGCTGTATGCCACACACGAAAAATCAGCACAAGGAATTATGTAATCTTTATGTTTCCACGTGGTTAGAAAGTGCATGCAAATTCTCTAATTAGATTTACTTTTTATTTTGTCATTAGGTAGGTGGGCTTAGCTAGCTGAGAGAGGGTTACTTCACAAGTAGGGTTAGTACCCTATTTTAAATTTACTACGTTGGCAACTTTATGCCGCTAGACCATAACTCCACACTAGGAGAATGATCTATCAGAAAATTTTAGGAGTATTAAGTCGATATAGATAGACGCTAGGAATTCATAAACAGTGGAAGAGACCCAACCTATCCCTTTGAAAGAGCCAACGGCCACCAGCCCTCTCTTCTCTTAAGTGTGTGTCCTCTCAAGCGTGAATAAGCTCTTTACCCAACGTATCACATATATTGTGGTTCAAATGTTGGTGAAATTATTTGGATGTTATTTCAGGTGTAGTATGTCAATGTAAGTTCTTTATTAACATAAATATTTGTAACTGGCAATGATAGATTTAGGTTGAGAGTGAAGTGTATTTATTTTGCTTAACTGTTCGGTAATGTCGTGTGTAACAAAACACTTAAGTGTAGCAGTTGCATATATGTAACTTTCATTATTTCATGCTCATTACAGTATTAAAGTGTTAATTCTTTTCATTATTTGTCAAAATTGAATACTTTTAAGAAATGAAACGAGGAATTGTATAATTATTCAAAGTATCTTTGTTTTAGAGTTAGGTTTATTTCAGATTAAATATTTCTTCTAGTGATTTATTTTTTTATGTTAATTCTTGTGATTTGCTGTTAACTTTTTTTAGAATATATTTATTTTTGTGAAGTGTGTATTATTTAGATCACTAATATTTTCTATCAGTGCTCTGCTCGTAAACCCTGCCTAAGAACCGAAGCAAGAGGTTGGTTTTTGAATAGTTCACATGAATAATCACCCAGTTTGGTTTTGAATGTGGTGTAAGAGACCTTTGGGTATTTAGCATTTATATATTACATTCCAAGTGTATCAGATATATGTGATATACTCAGGTGAGTTGTGGAGCTCGGAAATTTATGTAATTTTCCTGCTGTAATAATACATGTATGCATATATATATATATATATATATATATATATATATATATATATATATATATATATATATATATATATATATATATATATATATATATATATATAAACCTATGACCAAATGGATCATAGGGAGATGGAGTGTGAACGTCAAGTCACAACAGGATGCGTAAGTAAGACCAAGCTAAATCATTGCGTAGGTAAATATTTTGTATGTAACGTCAACACAATACAAGCATCCCGTGAGAAACAGTTGACCTCTTGCTCTCTGCGAAGAAGCAGATGGCTTCCAGTAGTAATCTTGTGTAATCATATCTGTAATAAATGCTGAGATAACTCATACAAGGTTATCACCAAAACCTATATTTTTGTTAGTTCTATTTTCAATTGTCATACGGAATGGTCATCCGACCAAACCATCCATACTCCTGTGATGGAGCTACTAATAAACTGTTTTAAAGTTAACTTAACTAGACTTATTCAGAAGAAGTAACCTACAAGTCCAAAAAATCTATATCACATTGAAGAGACATGAGATAGAACACTAATGTGTGTTTATATCAGTACCACACCAACAATCAGTAGCAGCGATTCAACCTTAAAACCAGTGATATCAACTTTAAGAACCAGCGATTTAAACTGTAATACTTAGTAATTACAACAGTAATGAATCTACAATTACGACGAAGTATCTAAGTCCACCGAAGAAATGAACGCATCGAACATCAACTATAAATATTATACAAACTGAGGAACAGGAATTACAATCAACATCTTAAGAAGACGAAGGAATAGCATTCAACTTTATCAACGTTTACTAAACAAACATTCAAGAATCACATCCAGGAAATAAAACATTCAACAATACGATGGAAAATCAAATCGAAACATTCATCCAGCAGCTAAACTCTCGCAAACCAGAGAGAGAGAGGAAATGACGTCATCGTTCATCGCCAATAAATACTGAAAGCTAAGTACAGTATATTTCTTTATTCATTCAGTTTTAGGCAGTGAAGTGTTTCTTGTCAAGAGTCGATTGTCCATTATTGTCGGGGTGAGTTATTTGCAAATATTAATTTTTCCTTCATTAAAGGAAACTGTATTCAACTTCGAATTCTTGTCTAGAATTTTTTTTTCTTTGTGCTAATTCCGTTTTCTTTCAGAAGTTCTCGGGAAATATCTTTGTCTTAGTTTCATTGTTTTGGGGGATTGTGTTATAATTTGCAACATATCTTTATTGTATAGAGCTTATGCGTTTACGCAGTGGACGTCTGTATTCATATAGAGATTTTGATAAGATCGCAAGGAATCGAAGAGATAGAAAAAAAGTTAAGGTAAACATGACACCACCTGTAAATCGCGGACCGAGTATCCCCACCCCCGGACCTAGTAACCCCGCTCCCATACTAACCCTAGTGAGTGCCAGAACGGCTATCCTTCCTTTTCATGGTCGGGTCAATGGGTTCTTACCTCAGAATGTCGAGTCTTGGATTTCATCAGTTGACGCTCACTTGAATGCAAAATATATCACAGACCCATTTTTACAATTGCTAGAAGCTAAAAGTTTTATAGACTTTTCGAAAGGAGATGTAAGTGCGTATCTTACAGGAGTTTCTTTTCAAGAGGCAGTTACATGGGACGATTTCAAACTTAGGCTACGTGCGATCTATGGCGGTGAGGAAGCCTTAGATGTAGTTTTAACAATAAGAAATACACTTAATCAAGCCACTATGACTCAGCTTAATGTTATAGAAAGAGTGGCTCTCATTGCCGATAGGCTAAATGAATATCAGGATATTTTAGGTAATTCCACATGGGTTACAGGAGATAACATCGCCGTGAGAGATTACTTACGATTAATGTATTTAACTTGCATGATACTTATGTTGCCAGAAGCTTTAGTGCGGTGTTTTGATAAAAAGTTAACGCCCGAAAGTACAGAATTAGATGTATATAAATAGATAAAGAAACACATGTCTAAGTGTACTGATCTTGATCCCTTGTTTACACAAGTTTTTGCAAAAAATGAAACTAAGCCACAACATGTTAACGTAGTTAATAACAATAATCAAGTCGCAGGAATGACGTGTTATAATTCCAAACATCAAGGTCACTTGATTGCAGACTGCAGAACGCGATTTTGTTCAATACATAACGGATTTTGAGCGAAGCGAAAAATCTATTTTTGGGTGAAAGAGCCATGTCGTCCTGATGGAAGTTCCTTCATTAGTAGCTTCCTAAGTATATGTGACTACAGTGATATATCCCAGAGAATTTACCGAAGGTATCCAGAATTCTAACTCCTGGAGCGAGTATCCCTTAAATTTCTTCAAGGGATATCGCGTAAGGACGTAACTTGACACATCTCATAGCTATTTACACCCCAAATAGCCTTTCACTCCGAGAAGAAAAGTGGCAAGAAAATAAGAGAATCATTCAAGAGGTAAAACTGTTCAACTCTCCTAAAGTACTGTCAATAGTTCAGCCATCCGCCGCATCACGGCGCCACCAAACCATTCTCCGTAGCTTTGTAAGTTTTACAGATAGAGTACCAAAAGGGAGGGATTAACATCCTTTTACTAAAGGAGGGTGGGTCTATCAGGACGACATGGCTCTTTCACCCAGAAATAGATTTTTCGCTTCACTCAAAATCCGTTTTTTGGGCTTAGGCCATGTCGTGCTGATGGAAGTTTACCAGAGCAATAATGTATCTGTGGATTGAATAGTGCCGTTATCTCGAATTGACTATTTCCTAACCGGTCGCCACGACCAAAGACACTTGATGTTACCGTAATACATCAATTAACTGAGCATACCATATGCCAGCCCTTCCTGTCCCCTACAGGGAAGAGTCTCTATAGACTCTAGGAAAAAACCCGAGATTGTGAGTTCAAAGAACAACGAGCAAGCAGAAAGTATATCGTGTCGTATATACGTAAAGCGTAGTTTGTACTAGAGTTCTGAATAGAGTACTGTACCTCCCAGGTCTGGATCAGACAGACGAGTTTATGTTCACGTAGGAAACATAATACAGTAGACAAACATAGCACAACCAAACTTACCTGATTGCATGGTAATGGAAACTATGTCCCACATAGTCCATAAGAGGATCGAAAATACTTTGAATATAATGTATAATCTTAAGGCGAGAGAGACGCAAAGATTCCTTCTATAGTTTATTTACAAGAAACACAGAAGTCATGACAGCAAAATGTTTATGCTAAACAGAGACATAACAAGCATAACAGTAATAACAAGGTAAAAAGTTTTATCTGAATGAGAAAACAATGCCACTCCGTGAAATTAGGAAATTTCAATACATATGTTATTACTAAAAGACATTAAGCATAAATATGCTGGCACACATGTCAAAGAATTATGCTTTTAAGTTCACTTAACTATGGAAGACAGATTATAATGTTTATGTCAACACTAAAAATCATCATGATATACCTAAGTCTATCATGCACACCCTTCACTAACAGTCCCAATTAGTGCACTGTCCTTCTCAGTAATCAAACTACAGGCTTTATTACACTGCCTGCAGCTACCAAATGAAATTTGATTTCTTGCAATTGCTTCGCATAGTGCTTAAAAAAGACTCTGGAAGACTTCCAACCAGTATAAGCACGTAGGTTATCAAACGACATAGTTTGAAAGAAGTTAAGAGACGAGGCAACCTTCCTCGGATCATGACCTGCGGGTGTACTGTCAGGATCCCCTCTGCGAATAAAATAAGTGATTTTCGCCCTTATCTGTTTCAAGGATAACGTTGAACCCGAAGTTTCTCCCCTAAAAAGCTGGCATCCCCCAAAGTCTGAAGTTCTATGAAGATAGACCTTTAGGCATTCCACTGGACAGAGGGATGCTTCTTCCTTCAGAGGGCAGATTCTCCAGGGACCCCATTTTTTAGTGGGTAGCTCATTCTTGGCTAGAAAAGTTGGATCCGGAAAGAGATTTAGTTCTCAGTTCGGTGTAAACTGAATGTGACCCTCATCCCTCGAGAGAGCCACTATTTCACTGACTCTGGCTCCTGAGGCTAGTGCAAATAGAAAAATCACTTTCTAAGTCAAGTCTTTCAGCGAGCAATCTTCATTGTTCAAGGTAGAGGCCAGATGAAGAACCTTATCCAAAGACCATGAAATAGGTTTTGGAGGAGCTGCAGGCTGAAGTTTTGCGCAGGCTTTCGGAATCTTGTTGAAGATTTCATTAGAAAAATCCACTTGGAAGGCATATAGGATCGGTCTAGCTAAAGCAGATTTACACGTAGTGATTGTATTAGCCGCTAGTCCTTGTCCGTGAAGATGGATGAAAAAGGACAGGTAGAAATCCATAGAAATCTCTTGAGGTTTCTTCGCCTTAACAAAGGCCACCCATTTCTTCCAGGAAGATTCGTATTGTCTTCTTGTTGACTTTGACTTATATTCTTCTAAGAAATTAATGCTGTCTTCGGAAATCCCAAACCTCTTCTTGACCGCTAAGGCGAGAAAATCATGAGATGAAGGTTCTGGGTTTTCTCTGATGAAGCGTAGACAGTCGATTTCTGTACTAGCTGAGTCAGAACTGGTTCCGGCAACGGGATCAGCTTCAGGCGTAGTTCTGTTATCAATGGAAACTAGACACTGCCTGGCCACTTGTGGGCCACTATCGCTGCCCTCCCGCGAAAGGATCTCAATTTGTCGAGGGCTTTCAACAACAGGTTGGTTGGTGGGAACAGGTAAATCCTGGACCATCTGTTCCAATCTAGAGACATCGCGTCCGTCGCTTCCGCTAGAGGATCCTCGTACTGGGCTACGTACCGGGCTAACTTCTTGTTGTCGCTCGTTGCGAAGAGATCTACCTGCAATCCTGGGACTTTGTTCATTATGAAGGAGAATGATCCTGCGTCTAGGGACCATTCGGACTCTATCGGGTCGAACCTGGATAGAGCGTCCGCCGTCACATTGCGGAATCCTTGAAGGTGGACTGCTGATAAGTACCATCTCATCTTCCTGGACAGATGAAGAATGGCTATTATCACCCGATTCAACTGAGGAGATCTTGAACCTTGACGATTTATGCATCTCATCACTACTTCGCTGTCTAGGACCAGGTGAATGTGGATTGATCGGCAAAGTTTCAGTTTCTTCAGAGAAAGAAACACTGCCATGGCTTCCAGATAGTTGATGTGGAAGGTCTTGAACAGGGGAGACCACGTTCTTTGCACTTTCCAAAGATGAGAATGACCCCCGCATCCTTCCTTCGAAGCCTCCGTGTGGACGGTGACTGTAGGAGGAGGTGGTTGCAAGGATACTTTTCTTCTTAAGTTCTTTGTCTCCGACCATGGCTCGAGAATCGATCGCAGACGATTTGGTAACGGTCTTAGTAGATCTCATCGATCGTTGTAAGCGTATTTTCTCCAGATCCCTGAGGCATTTATTAATTGTGCTCTCAAAAGTGGGTCCGTCAAAGAGGCAAACTGGAGAGACCCCAACACTCTCTCCTGTTGTCTTCTTGAAATCTTTCGTGACCGAAGTAGATTTTTGACGGCCCCTGCAATCTCCTTTCTCTTTGCCTTTGGCAATGAGAGGCAATGTGACTGTAAGTCCCAGTGGATTCCCAACCACTGGAACTTTTGAGCTGGAGACAGCCGAGACTTTTTCAAGTTGATCTTGAACCCTAGGTACTCTAGGAATTGGATCACTCTTTTGGAGGCTTGCGAGCATTCTTCTTTGGATGCTGCCCACACCAGCCAGTCATCCAGGTAGGCCATCACCTGAATCCCTTTTAGGCGTAGTTGTCGAACAACTGCATTTGCAAGCTTTTTGAATATTCTTGGGGCAATATTCAAACCGAAAGGCATGGCTCTGAAAACGAATTTTCTTTTCTGGAGCTTGAATCCCAGGTAGGGGGAAACTTGGCGGTTGATTGGCACATGCCAGTATGCATCCGTCATGTCTATAGAGACTGTGAATGCCCCTTTGGGCAGAAGGGTCCTTATGTGCTGAAGCGTCAGCATTCTGAACTTGTAGTTCACAATGAACCTGTTGAGTGGTGATAAGTCCAGAATGACTCTGAGCTTTTCCGATCCTTTTCCGGAACACAGAATAGCCTTCCTTGGAATTTGATGGACGTTGCTTTCTTTATTACCCTCTTGTTCAATAGTTCCTGAACGTATTCTTCCAGAACTTGGGTTGAACGCTGGAAGAATTGAGGAAAGCTTGGTAAAGATGAGGTCCAGCCCCATCCCAGTCCTATCTTGATTAGGCTGTGGGCCCAAGGATCGAAGGTCCACCGATCCTGAAAATGTAGCAATCTCCCTCCTACCGGCAGCATCTCACTTTGAGTGCTGGGTGGAAGACTTTCCACTTTGGCCACGACCACCTTTGTTGCCTCTTCCTCTGAAGGGGCGTCTAGAGGAGCCTCGAAAGGATCCCCTAAACTTTGGCTTAGAAGAAGCCAACTGTCTTTCATAAGCTGGGGTGAAAACCGGAGACTGAGTCGCCAGTGTTTGGGGCACCAGTTGAAAGGTGGTGGTAGGCTGCGCCACCGTCTGGGGCACCGTGGCCGTGGGAAGCTGTTGCTGTCTTGGCTGAGAGGACATGCAAGGCCGCTTCGACTTGTTCTTCGGCTGGGGACCCCTGTCAGCGGAAGACTTTCTCTTGGAGAGGAGATTCCTATTCTCCGAAACAGCCTTGTCGACGACCTCCTTCACCACATCGCTAGGAAAGAGGTCTTTTCCCCAGATATTAGAAGCTATCAGCTTCCTTGGTTCGTGTTTCACAGAGGCAGAAGCAAACACAAACTCCCGACAAGCTGTCCTGGCTCTGATAAAGTTGTATAAGTCTTTTGTAACTGTAGCCAAGTGTGCCTTGGCAAAGACCATATGCATATCTGGAGAATCCGGGATGCTAGCCATCGTTTCTAGCCCCGTTTGTAAAGACATGGACGCTGCCAAGCGCTCCTTTGTCTCATGTTCTCTCTTCAAGAGAAACTCTGACAGCTTTGGGAGGTCCTCGTTGAACTGACGTCCAGCGATATCGGCCTCCAACTTCCCGACTGAGAAGGTAACGTGAACGTCCTTCCAGTCCTTGTCATCTGAAGGAAAAGCGAGGGAGAAAGGCTTGCTTTCTTCCAGTGTGGGGCAGGGCTTTCCTGCCCTCACAGCCTTCAGAGCTGCTTTAAACCCTTTATCCATAAAGGGAAAAGCACGTTGAGGGTCAGCAATAAACGATGGATGTTTCTTGCTTAATGCCGGCACCTTTGAGCAAGTGAATGCCCTCTCCTTTAGCTTTGCGGAAAACAAAGCCTGTGCTTTAGCGAGCTCAAGGACAATTACTTCCTTGGGCTCCGTCTCTTCTTTGGATGCGGGTTCAGTTCTGAGCCGGACATAGCAATCCGGGTAGGATGCCCTACTGGGCCAGAACTCTACCTCCTCCACTGGGACGGTACCCAGTTTCTCCGAAAGGAAAATCTTGCCTGCTGACATAGGCATGTGCTCCGCGTACCTCCACAGGTTAACATCGGAGAACACAGGGAGGTCCTTCACATTTAGTTTCTTCGGGGCTAAGCGCGAAGAAACCAATTGCTCGATCTCTGATCGGAAAGTAGTCTCTTTCTCTGAAGACTTCTTCTGCAAGTCGTACACCATCAACATCAGAGATTGCAAGGTGGTCGTAAGTGCCTCCAGATGAGGCGGTTGCGAAGAGGTTGATGGAGCTGGTTCCACCACAGCCGCTGAAGAAACCAATACCGCTTCAGCATTCTCAACCTCGTTAGAAGGAGGAACAACTGCCTCCTGTTCTAACTCTTCTACGAGGAGATTCTTCTCAGTCTCCTCGGAAACGACAGACATATTGTCGTCCAGGTGGACGCTCTCCAAAGCATCCTCCACGTCAGGGTCTCCAGGTTTCTGACCCGGGAGTTGCACCAAGGGGATCGCAGGTTTAGTCTGGGGAATGACGGCCTCGTCACGAGCTCCGGGGAAGAGACAGTCCCTCATCCTAGCATTAGGAAGATATGGGCCCGAGGTATTCTTCTGAAAACCTCTAACCCATTTCCGCAGCGTAATCCTAGCTGCATCCCTAGACTCCGCAGAATTTTGATCATCAAAAGCCTCCTTAACCAACTTGTCACACACAGTACAAGCCTTTGGGTCCTAGTACTTGAGAGCCCCTTTGGTGACAGAACAGCGGGCGTGAGACATACAAACGCCATGTCCGTTAAAGTCCTTGCTGCGGACCCTACAAAAGTTGTTCCCACACTCGGGATGCTCCTCCTGTAAAGAAAAGAAAAGCAAATGAGTTTTCTGTGAAATTCCCAAAATTCAACATAATACATTTATTATATTTAGCTTGGATAGGGTAAGCTATAGTAGGAAAGACAACCACATGTGTTTCCCATCCAGCCATTTGCTATGACCCCTTCCCATATTGAACCATGGAATTCACAAGGAATTAAATAACAGAGGGAATATCCAAGATATATAATGTCTACTTGACACAACCTCTTATAAGGTTCAAAACAGAGGATAATTTTAATGGATATAACCACTAAAATAAGAGAGAATCATCTCTCTATGATGGTCTCACAAATGGCTACACAAGAACCACTTGTAGGTTGGAAAAATTTATCATATTTTTCTGGATACAGCAGTTGCCGGCCTCGCCGACGCTGCCGGCCCTGCCGACACTGACAGTCCCACCGACGTGGTCGGTATGTAGGGCCAGTCGGTAAATGCCGGCAGGCAGGCGTCTGCCGAGCCTGCCGGCAACTACCGTAAATAAAGATAGTGTCGACCTGCCGACATTGTCGGCATGATGGGCTAGTAAGCATATGCCAGAAGGCCGGCTCTGCCGGGCCTGCTAGCCACTGCTGGCTACACTATGGGTGGAAGACATTGGCCAGTTTCTGACAAGCTACTCAGTTGCTGGCAGGCAGGCCTACCCACTCACCAACGGCATCGAACAACGATGCCCGAGGTAAGAGAAACAGCGAACTGTTAGCCTAGCCAACCCAAATTGTCGGCAGAGTAACTGCCGACTACAGCCCATGATAGAAAGAAAGAGAGAAAGATAAGGATAGAAGACAGCAAAGAATCAGCTATGACGTCTACATCCTGAAAGAGTGTGCCAGTGGAAGAGGGAAATCAAATCGGGCTTCCACTCAACCATATCCCATCTTAAGGGATATGGAAGGCAGTCCAAGGGAGGACTCTAAGGAACACTCAAAGATATGTGGTTATCTGTCAGTAACCTGACCAGGCACTGATAGAAAAACTCAAGCCAGGTCTACAGACATCCAGAGGAGCCTATGTAGAACCACGGCCATAAGGGTGTTGGGTCATTCAACACGAAAGAGATGGCGGGGAAGGGGTGAATAGTCCATAAGTAAAGCAATACCCTAAGGCATTACTTAACCTGAAGGATTCTGTCCTCATATAGGCCTCAACTAGGGGAAGTCAATTCCCCAGGTTGGGTAAGGCAATGAGAGAACGTCCAAAAACGAACTCAAGAGAACAGAATCTCGTACCAGGAGTCTAAACCGGGAAGAAACCTATCCTCCCGTTAAAAACCCCAGATACAGGACTGTCTGCTAGACCATAAAGAGGAAATTGTGCAACAATAGCCTCTACAAGATCTAGGGAGGCAAGCCTCCTGCACAACAACTAGCCCTACTGGAATACCGACAAGCTACTCAGTTTCGGGTATAAATCCAGGTAGTTAGATGCCAACACAGACTTACTCTGATGTCCCGTCCCCAACTCCAAACTCAATGCTGACAAGCTACTCAGTTGCCAGCTAAAAGAAAAGGAGAGGGAAACGAAACGCCCCAGGAAATTTACCCAACCATAGGTTACAGTAAATTAACAGAGGATAGCTAGGCTAATCAGAGGGGAAGGGAATTACTCTTATAACTCATAGAGATAGTATTGACTTAAAGGGGCAATGATATCTATCTTACCCCTAAAGACAATACAAGAGTAATGGGGACATATAAAGTATACTAAATCACTAAAGCTATTAAGCTAGAGAGATTAGAGAACGTTCTACGTAACTTTGGTATACTATAATGGAAGAGGAATCTTAATTGTATAAAATATTGCCTGAGCTTCAATACAACTTTACCAGGAAGGTTATATCATGCATGAGGTATGAAAGTGCCTAGACCAGAACCCTAGCACTCGTGAGGCTCGAAATTATCGCCTAATTCACGACAACAATGACATAATATAAAAATCCCTAGCTAAAATACTAAATAGCTAAAGTTAATTAAGCAAGGATGCCGGGAATATCGTTCTTGCTACCTAAATGAACAAAAGAACGATGCGTCATGACGCCATCCGGCTGGCAGCAGCTCTTGTCACGTTAATTACAATATCAATCGAAAAGCAAAACTGGCAAGAGCTTACATTTACACAATTCAAAGATATTACTTAACTTTCCAGAAGGTGATGAAGCTGGGGAATCCATAATTCAAGTAGAAAAGCTTCGAAAATAGCGAGATAACACAGGGAAAAACTGGTCAGCAAAGCTACGAACGAGAGAATGATTTGGTGGCGCCGTGATGCGGCGGATGGCCAAACTATTGACAGTACTTTGGGAGAGTCGAACAGTTTTACCTCTTGAACGACTCTCTTATTTTCTTGTCACTTTTCCTCTCGGAGTGAAAGGCTATTTGGGGTGTAAATAGCTATGAGGTGTGTCAAGTTACGTCCTTATGCGATATCCCTTGAAGAAATTTAAGGGATACTCGCTCCAGGAGTTAGAATTCTGGATACCTTCGGTAAATTCTCTGGGATATATCACTGTAGTCACATACTTAGGAAGCTACTAATGAAGGAACTTCCATCAGCACGACATGGCCTAAGCCCAAAAAATAGTTCATCTCATTTATATAGTCGATGCTATTCGTGTAACCAACAACAGAATCCTAGAAACACGCAGTCAATTCCACAGTCAATACCCTATGGAAATAAAAAGAAAAATCCTCAGTTCAATAAGAAGAAACAGCCAAACCTCAATGCAGTTCAAAATCAAAACAAACAAATAGTGCTTCAAATAACTCTGATCCTGGGCCGTCTAGCCAGAACTCGCAAGGTCAGACTAATTTTCAGAATGTGCAGAGCAAAGCAGATACCACATAATTAACTCCAATGGGGAAGAGAGTGATGTTGGGTCATTCGTATCAACATCAGTAGTATCAAATAATCCATTTGATTTTTAATCAGATCATTGTGACGCAATAGATTTTCCTATGAAACACACGGCCGAATCAAATAAAACAGTGCAGGTTCCCGTAGATTTGCAACAAATTCACACAATAATAAGCCAAAATGAGTTACGACCAACATTATATGCTGTAAATTCAGAACACTGATCCTTTACATTATCTTTTTATTCTGGTAGTCCACGTAATATCATGGATTTGAGGACTCATCATTTGTTATTTTCGAACTTCCCTATAGAGAAGTCCGGAGTAAGGCTCTCGGGTATAGGAAATAATGAATTGAATGCAATAGGCGTAACTCATGTTCAGTACAAGGTCGGTAAGCGCACGTTTGCCGATACCTTTGTCGTTGTACAAAACATTGTTATGTATCCAGCTGTAATTATAGGATACCCATCTATAGGCAATCAAAACATTATCTTAGCCACTGCCAAGCACGGCGTGTATATCAAAGGAAAATTATATAAGTCTTATTATACCTTAAAATCATTTTTTAAACAGTAACGTACGTTGAAGAACCAATCACTTGTCTCATTAATAAAGAAATAATATACACGACCCAACAGAATTCGCGTTTACCCGTAATATCATCTAGCACGCAACCTATCGAGCCGAACGTAACTTCAATTATAATAGTGCGAGTAAAGAAAACGTTACCGGGATCTGAAATATTAATCCTTTCCGACACTTTGAAAATTAACGGATTGTCCGTCACACAAGCTATTTATACAGTCGGCTCACAACAACAATGTAATCTTGAAGTCTGTAATCATTTAAATACCACTTTACTGATTCACAAAAATTAACATATCTTGGATGTAAAAGTTTATAAACATCGTATTCTTACCGTCGCTGAAATCAATCATGCTCAATCAGTTGCGGATGAATCCCTTTTGCAATCTATTAAAAATAAAATAAACAAAGACATTCAAGAAGAGAAAATTCAGCAGAAATTTTTTGGACTTTTAACCGAATATCATGATGTTTTCTCCACTACGGATGGATCCTTAGGAAAAACAGATGTTATCGAACATCATATAAGGTTAAAAGACAAGCAGAAAATTATCTATGTACCCTCGTACAGACTCCCTATGAAATTCCGGAATGAGATAAATGATGAAGTAGGTAAATGCTAGAAGAAAGAATCATTAGGAAATCGAAAAGCCCTTATAATTTTCGCTTAATAGTTGTACCGAAAAAAGATCGAACATGGCGTATCTGCGTAGACTTCCGTCGCTTAAATGAGGAAACGATCCCTGATCGATTCCCAGTGTCATATACTGACGATATTTTGTCTTTGTTAGGTCAGAATAAATATTTTACCAGTTTGGACTTACTTAAAGGCTTTCACCAGATATCATTAGAAGAAGATAGTATCCCATACACAGCCTTCAGCACAGCCAGGGGACATTATGAGTTTTTACGGATGCCTTTTGGTTTACGTTGTGCTCCCATAACATTTACAAGAATGATTAACATAGTGTTTGGAGACTTGTTAGGGGATATATTGCATGCCTATATGGACGACCTTGTAATCTTTTCCAACACCTTAGAAGAACATCTACGTAAATTAGAACTAGCACTACAGAGACTAAGACAACATAACTTAAGGGTAAAGATTAGTAAGTGTGAATTTCTCAAAACAGAATTGATATATTTGGGTTTTATAGTGTCAAGCCAAGGTCTTAAAGTAGTCCATGATAAGGTGTCGGCTATCCGTAACTTTCCAATACCTACTAATGTCAAGGGAATACAGTAATTTCTGGGTTGTAGTGGATATTACAGGCGTTTTATACGCAACTATTCAATAATAGCCGCTCCCTTAATTGATCTTAAGAAAAAGGGCGTAGATTTCATATGGTCTGAGCAGCATCAACAGGCGTTTAATACCTTGAAAGATGAACTGTGTAGTTCTCCTATCTTAAAATTTCCTGACTTCGGTAAGGAATTCTTCATTGCAACAGACGTCTCAGACCTAGGAGTAGGTGGGGTATTGCTTCAGCAATATGACAAACAGTTTTTCCTGATAGCTTTTTATTTACGTAAACTGAGAACTTCCGAAGTAAGTATGCAGTAATAGACAAGGAAGGGCTGGCTATTGTTAATTCACTAGTGCATTTTAAGTTCATAATATACGGTTACCCGTTAAGTTTCTTACTGATCATAAACCCCTAACGAACTTCTTTAAAGGCTTTAGTCACAGCCCCAAACGAACTCACTAGCAGTTGATCATCCAAGACTTTGGCGCGAGGATCGGGTATTTACCAGGGAAAGCAAATATCATTGCTGATGCATTATCACGCAACCCCGTGTCATCTTGTACGGAGCCATTAGCTGACTTAATATATATATATCAACTTCCATGCCTATTGTTAAAACTGTATCTGAACAGGAAGATCTAGGCTGGAGTGCTAAATTAATACAGACTGAGCAAAGAAAAGATCAGAAATTAGAAAAAATCATAAATGCTTGGATTGGAAATCCTAAGGAAAAGGAATATATAAAGTATACACAGCAGAATTATATAATAAAGGACAATATTTTCTGTATATCCGTGGCAAGGAAAACCAGCAATACACCACAGGTGACTAACGACCAGGTAGTGGTACCAATCTCACTTATATCCACTGTCCTAAATTGGTTGCATGCAAATCCATTGCATGGACACCCGGGGTTCTCCATAATGTCACAGAAAGCCAAATCATTGTTTTATTGGCATACGATGCTTACAGATATAAAAAAACACATAGCTAATTGTCGCACTTGTCAGGAAAACAAAGGGCTCAAGAAAACACCTGTCAGCCTAGGGGCTTATCCCGTGCCCAATCAACCCTTTGAAAGAATACATTTAGATTTATTAACAGGATTTTACGAGTCAGACAGAGGAAATAAGCACCTCTTAGTAATTATAGATGCTTCGACTCGATATACAGAACTGATAGCGCTTAAAACTAAAACTGCGATTGAATGCGCTAGGAAGTTTTACGAATGTTACATTTGTAAACATGGAATTCCACACATGATAATCTCAGACTTGGGTGGAGAATTTGATAATCATTTCCTTAACTCATTGTGTGAATTCCTTAGCATAAAGAAAATCAATACCATGATCTATTACCCAGAGTCGAATGGGCTAGTGGAAAAAGCGAATAGGAAGGTTCTAAACATATTAAGATTAATACTAGGGAGATCAGACCCTAACTGGGATATTGCAATACCTGCGGTACTAAGAACTCTGAATCACTCATATCATGTATCAATTAAAATGTCGCCGCACGAGGCATTGTATGGTACCCCAGTTAGAAGGCCTTTCCATGTATTAACCCCTACAACTTATCTATCAGATCCTTTAAAAGAATGTATAAATGCAAGCAAAAGTCGTTTTGATAGCCTTCAAAAGAATTTAGAAGAATCACAAATCATAATGAAAAGGAATCATGATAAAATAGCGAAGCCAACTAAAACATATACTGTGGATGATAATGTATACATACAGGTAAATGTACATAAAAGACTCGATTACAAACTAACACCTAAGTTTGAAAGCCCATTGAACATTTTGGAAACATTAACAGCCAATAGATTTAGAGTTCAAAACGTATCCCAACCCACTGATGAGAGAATTGTACCATTGGCTCACATAAGAAATTAAAATAAGAGAGAGGAAGTGAGGGAATTTTTTTTTATCTATGAAACTTGTATGATATTTGTATGTTAACATTTTTTTTTTCATCTTAATACAGGAGTAATTACATATATTTTTCTCATTGCAGGTTTCCAAAATAAAGTTTTTATTGTTAGGAGCGATATTGTTCACTCAGACATTTTTCTCGTGTGGGAAGAGCCCTAAAACTAAAAGTATAAATTTTAGATATGGCACTATAGTAGAGAGAACATAAGATGTTTTTATTACTGCAAGCAATATAGTTATAGGAGTAAACATGCAAGCTATTTTTCTCCCAGAGAATGAAGTCACTAGCTTAAAAAGCGACATTTCAAGGTTTGCTGCGTCATTAAATGAGAGGCATAAACGACATTTTCCTTTTAATACAGAGAGTTCGTTTGCACCGACACTAAGAGAAGCAGTAATGCCATCCTAAGACTTGCAAAATAAGACTTACGAGGCAGAATCTTTGGCTCATGACCTTCTGATGTGGACAGTAAGACACACTAACCTTGAAAGACGTAACCCGTTTATTTTTGCTGCACTAAACATCTTTGGATCTGTTGCAAGTTTAGGCTTAGGGATTTCAAATCATCTTAAAATTAGTAATCAAAATAAGAAAATTGATTTTTTAGAACATGAAAACGAATTAGTTTTATCAGAACTAAGGAATCAGTTAACATCAATTAATCAAATTATGAGTATGGTGAACGAACATTCTAGCAAAATCAATCAGATTATGGAAGTACAAAACTTGCTGGCAACAATAACGTATTATAATTCAGAAATAGATCATATCCATACTAAAATTGCACATTTCATTGAAAAATAAAAAGACTATGTTGAAGCTATTACGTTAGCAACTATAGGTGTTCTATCACCACATCTGTTGCCAATAAAAGACTTAACGTTAATTTTGGAGAACGGACGGGAGAAAATAGGTTATGTTCCTTTATTAGACGCCCATAGGTTAGAATTTTATTATAGCCTAATTACAGTAAACGTTGAAAATTACAGGATCATGATTACAGTTCCCTTTGATTCTTCCGATGCCTGTTAATCATACAAGATATCACCATTCCCGACTTTCATGACGAATAACTCAAGTCCAGTAATATCCAGTTTGACAGGACACGTATTGATTCCCCCTGATAAGGAAATATATACGGTCATTAAAGACTTAGATAAATTAACTCACTGTTCAGAGGCAATGAATAATAAAGTATGTACAGCTGACTCCTTTGAATTCCATAAAAAATCAATGGATTCATGCGAGTTTGGTATAGTGCTAAACAGTGCTCTCTCCCATACATATGAAAATTGTCTGAAAAAAACTTTATCCTTTTGACAATAATAAGTTCAATTGCAGATTGAACAACGGCTCATGGATATGATACGACAAGGCCGGCTTCAATGTATCATGCCTGGACGGATCCACGTCCTATTCCCAGATCTTCGTTGCAGCAGATGGTTGCATCGGTACGTCCACGAATTACACAGTCCGAGGAATTAATACTATCATCAGGGAACAGGCCTACTTCGCGAATTTCACGTGGACCACTACAATTCCATCCTTACCTCTCCCATACAACGCACGAGTGGCTAATCGGTTGATGAAATTCATTGCTATGGACCACCCGTCACCGACTTATGCAGATCTTCGTTTCTACATGTCGCTGGCATCAATCAGCGTTGCAATGATGATATTTATCGCCGTTAACATCTTTATTTGGCGTAGGTTAAGGCAAAGACAGGTGGAGCTCAAGAGGAATGTTTTGCCATGTCCAGACAATACTCCCTATTTTTTTAAAACTTTTCAATTTAGAGCCGTTTGAAATTGGCCATTTCATTCACTTGAAGGACTAAAATTTTCTGGAATAGTGAAGTGCATGAAAAGCGGTTAGTACGCTAGTAATATGTAGTTGAAGAGATTCTAGGACGTTTGCATTTTAAAAATATTTAAAAAAAAAAAATTGGGGGAGCACTTAATAATATATATAAGCCCTATATATATATATATATATATATATATATATATATATATATATATATATATATATATATATATATATATATATATATATATATGAAACCGTGGTGCGTGTACGTACCAGGAATTTTTGTTTGTTTGTGCACTGATGTTATATCTTTACCAAGGTAACAAATATTCTTTATAAGTTACTGTCTTATAATAATCTGTATTTTTGACAAAGGTGACAACTATTCTTTAACAAGTTACTGAATCATATGTACATCAGTTTTTTTGGGGGGTACCACATAATCATTTGCTAGCAATATACCATATATAGATATGTATTTTCCATGCTTTTTTCTTTATTTTTTACTATATCTGTTAGGTATGTATTTTTTTTATATATACCTATTTAAACGTTCATCCTTAATCACTTGTTTGTGGCTTAAAGTTAGAAATATATATATATATATATATATATATATATATATATATATATATATATATATATATATATATATATATATATATATATATATATATATATATATATATATCCAGTCACACTCTTAGAAAACATATTTTTAACGTACTTTTTGTTATTCAATTATTTGAAAGTAGCTGTCCGAGCTAATGTAATATACATATACATTTATAAACCTATGACCAAATGAATCATAGGGAGATGGAGTGTTAACGTCAAGTCACAACAGGATGCGTAAGTAACAGCAAGCTAAATCATTGCATACGTAAATATTTTGTATGTAACGTGTACACAATACAAGCATCCCGTGAGAAACAGTTGACCTCTTGGTCTCTGCACGGAAGCAGATGGCTTCCAGTAGTAATCTTGTGTAATCATATTTGTAATAAATGCTGAGATAACTCATGAAATGTTATCACCAAAATCAATATTTTTGTTAGTTCTATTTTCAATTGTCATACGGAATGGTCAACCGACCAAACCATCCATACTCCTGTGATGGAACTACTAACAAACTGTTTTAAAGTTAACTTAACTAGACTTATTCAGAAGAAGTAACCTACAAGTCCAACAAATCTATATAACATTGAAGAGCTATGAAATAGAACACTAATGTGTGTTTATAACAGTACCACACCAACATATACATACACACACACACACACACATATATATATATATATATATATATATATATATATATATATATATATATATATATATATATATATATATATATGATAAATTTTTGCACATTTAGAGGTGTTTTATTTTCATATTCAAATAAGCCATATATATTTTTTGTATATTAATGTCTGGATTCTCTTAACGACCTCGGGATCAAAGCCCCATGCGAAAACACACAAAGACAAGAGCTTGTGACCGGCCGGGAATCGATCCCTGGTCCGGCAAACTTGTACAGACAGTGACTAAACCACTTGGCCATGAAGAAAGATAAAAGTCAATGACAATTCTGCTATACTTATACCTGTCGAATTAAGGTGATTTGTACTTAGAATTGAAGTTAACCCATTTTCACAATCGTAGCTAATTGGTAGTTTGTTACTTGGGATTCAATTAATGATAAATTTTTGCACATTTAAATGTGTTTTTTTTTTTCATATTCAAATAAGCCATATATATTTTTGGTACATTAATGTGTGGATTCTCTTAACGACCTCGGGATCAAAGCCCCAGGCGAAATCACACAAAGACAAGACCTGGCGACCACCCGGGAATCGATACCTGGTCAGGCAAACTTGTACAGACAGTGACTAAACCACTTGGCAGCGAAGAAAGATAATAGTCAATGACAATTCTGCAGTAATTTTACTTGTCGAATTAAGGTGTTTTGTACTTAGAATTGAAATTAACCCATCTTCACAATTGTAGCTAATTGGTAGTTTCTTACTTGGAATTCAATTAATGATAAATATTTGCACATTTAGACGTGTTTTTTCATATTCAAATAAGCCATATATATTTTTGGTACATTAATGTCTGGATTCTCTTAACAACCTTGGGATCAAAGCCCAGGCGAAATCACACAAAGATAAGAGCGTGTGACCGGCTGGGAATTGATCCCTGGTCCGGCAAACTTGTACAGACAGTGACTAAACCACTTGGCAACGAAGAAAGATAATAGTCAATGACAATTCTGCAGTACTTTTATCTGTCGAATTCAGGTGTTTTGTACTTAGAATTGAAATTAACCCATCTTCACAATCGTAGCTAATTGGTAGTTTGTTACTTGGAATTCGATTAATGATAAATTTTTGCACATTTAGACATGTTTTTTCATATTCAAATAAGCAATATATATTTTTGATACATTAGTGTCTGGATTCTCTTAATGACCTCGGCATCAAAGCCCCATGCGAAATCACACAAAGACAAGAGCTTGTGACCGGCAGGGAATCGATCCCTGGTCCGGCAGACTTGTACAGACAGTGACTAAACCACTTGGCAACGAAGAAAGATAATAGTCAATGACAATTCTGCAGTACTTTTACCTGTCGAATTCAGGTGTTTTGTACTTAGAATTGAAATTAACCCATCTTCACTATCGTAGCTAATTGGTAGTTTGTTACATGGCATTCGATTAATGATAAATTTTTGCACATTTAGACGTGTTTTTTCATATTCGAATAAGCCATATATATTTTTGGTACATTAATGTCTGGATTCTCTTAACGACCTCGGGATCAAAGCCCAGGCGAAATCACACAAAGACAAGAGCTTGTGACCGGCTGAGAATATATCCCTGATCCGGCAAACTTGTACAGACAGTGACTAAACCACTTGGCCAAGAATAAAGATCAAAGTCAGTGACAATTCTCCCGTACAATTACCTGTCGAATTCAGGTGTTTTGTACTTAGAATTGAAATTAACCCATCTTCACAATCATAGCTAATTGGTAGTTTGTTATTGGGCATTCGATTAATGATAAATTTTTGCACATTTAGACGTGTTTTTTCATATTCAAATAAGCCATATATATTCTTGGTACATTAATGTCTGGATTCTCTTAACGACCTTGGGATCAAAGCTCCAGGCGAAATCACATAAAGACAAGAGCTTGTGACTGGCTGGGAATTGATCCCTGTTCCGGCAAACTTGTACAGACAGTGACTAAACCACTTGGCAACGAAGAAAGATAATAGTCAATGACAATTCTGCAGTACTTTTACCTGTCGAATTCATGTTCTGTATTTAGAATTGAAATTAACCCATCTTCACAATCGTAGCTAATTGGTAGTTTGTTACTTGGCATTCGATTAATGATAAATTTTGCACATTCAGACGTGTTTTTTTCATATTCAAATAAGCCATATATATTTTTGGTACATTAATGTCTGGATTCTCTTAACAACCTCGGGATCAAAGCCCCAGGCGAAATCACACAAAGATAAGAGCTTGTGACCGGCAGGGAATCGATCCCTGGGCCGGCAAACTTGTACAGACAGTGACTAAACCACTTGGCAACGAAGAAAGATAAAAGTCAATGACAATTCTGCTGTACTTATATCTGTCGAATTTAGGTGTTTTGTATTCAGAATTGAAATTAACCCATCTTCACAATCGTAGCTAATTGGTAGTTTGTTACTTGGCATTCGATTAATGATAAATTTTTGCACATTTAGACGTGTTTTTTCATATTCAAATAAGCCATATATATTTTTGATACATTAGTGTCTGGATTCTCTTAATGACCTCGGGATCAAAGCCCCAGGCAAAATCACACAAAGACAAGAGCTTTTGCCAAGTAACAAACTACCAATTAGCTACGATTTTGAAGATGGGTTAATTTCAATTCTAAGTACAAAACACCTGAATTCGACAGGTAAAAGTACTGCAGAATTGCCATTGACTATTATCTTTCTTCGTTGCCAAGGGGTTTAGTCATTGTCTGTATAAGTTTGCCGGACCAGGGATATATTCCCAGCCGGTCACGAGCTCTTATCTTTGTGTGATTCCACCTGAGGCTTTGATCCCGAGGTCGTTGAGAGAATCCACACATTAATGTACCAAAAATATATATGGCTTATTTGAATATGAAAAAAACACGTCTAAATGTGCAAAAATTTATCATTAATCGAATGCCATGTAACAAACTACCAATTAGCTACGATTGTGAAGATGGGTTAATTTCAATTGTAAGTACAAAACACCTGAATTCGACAGGTATTAGTACAGCAGAATTGTCATTGACTTTTATCTTTCTTCATGGCCAAGTGGTTTAGTCACTGTCTGTACAAGTTTGCCGGACCAGGGATCGATTCCGGGTCGGTCACAAGCTCTTGTCTTTGTGTGATTTCGCCTGGGGCTTTGACCCCGAGGTCGTTAAGAGAATCCAGACATTAATGTACCAAAAATATATATGGCTTATTTGGATATAGTAGCGAAAAATCTATTTTTGGGTGAAAGAGCCATATCGTCCTGATGGAAGTTCCTTCGTTGGTAGCTTCCTAAGTTATATGTGACTACAGTGATATATCCCAGAGAATTTACCGAAGGTACCCAGAATTCTAACTCCTGGAGCGAGTATCCCTTAAATCTCTCCAAGGGATATCGCGTAAGGACGTATCTTGACACGTCTCATAGCTATTTACACCCCAAATAGCCTTTCATTACGAGAGGGAATGTGGCAAGAAAAAATAGGAGAGTCTTAGAGAGGTAAACACTCGACTCTCCTAATGTACTGTAAAATAGTTCGGGCTTCCGCCGCTATGCGGCGCCACCAACCATTCTTCCGTAGCTTTTAAAGTATTTATTACAGATACAGTACCATAGGGAGGGATAAACACCCTTTAACCAAAGGAGGGTGGGTCCATCAGGACGACATGGCTCTTTCACCCAAAAATAGATTTTTCGCTGCGCTCAAAATCCGTTTTTGGGGCTTAGGCCATGTCGTGCTGATGGAAGCTTACCAGAGCATTAATGTATCTGTGGATTTAATTGTGCCGTTATTTCGAGTTGACTATTTCCTAATTGGACATTAAAACCAAAGACACTTGATGTTACCGCAATACATCAATCAACTGAGCACATCATGTGCCAGTTCTTCCTGCCCCCTACAGGGAAAGTCTGTATAGACTCTAGGAAAAAACCCGAGGATAGTGAGTTCAAGGAACAATTTAGCAAACAGAAGTATATTGTGTCATATATACGTAAAGAGTAGTTTGTATCAGGTACTGAATAGAGTACTGTACCTCCCAAGTATGCCAATCAGACAAGTTTATGTTCACGTAGGAATCATAATACAGTAACAAACATAGTACAACCAAACTTATCTGTTTGCATAACAAGGGATCTTGTCCCTCAAGATCTCAAGAGGATCAAGGATGCTCTGAATATAATCAAATAATCTTACGGCGAGATAGACGCATAAATTCCTTCCATAGTTTATTAACAAGAAACACACAAGTTATGATTAAATCATATATTTTATGCTATACATAGACATAAAAAGCATAATGGTAATAACAAAATAAATAGGTTTCGTCTACCAGAGAAACATTGCCACTCTATGAAATAGGAAATTTCATTAAATGTTATTACTAAAAACATCACGCATAAATATGCTGGCACACATGTCAAATATTATGCTTAAGTTCACTTAACTGAGTAAGACAGTATACAATGTCCATATCGACACTCAATATCATGATATACCGAAGTCTATCATGTACACCCTTCACTAACAGTCCCAATTAGTGCACTGTCCTTCGCAGTAATCAAACTACAGGCTTTATTACACAGCCTGCAGCCACCACATGAAGTTTTATTTCTTGCAGTTGCCTCGCATAGTGCATGAAAAATACTCTGGAGGACTTCCAACCAGTATAAGCACGCAGGTTATCAAACGACATAGTTTGGAAAAAATTGAGAGACGAGGCAACCTTTCTCGGATCATAACCTGCGGGTGTACTATCAGGATCCGCTCTGCGAATAAAGTAAGTGATTTTCGCCCTTATCTGTTTCAAAAATAATGTCGAACCAGAAGTCTCTCCCCTAATAGGTTGGCCTTCCCTAAAGTCTGAAGTTCTACGAAGATAGACCTTTAAGCATTCCACTGGACAGAGAGATGCTTCTTCCTTCAGAGGGCAGATTCTCCAGGGGCCCCATCTCTTGGTGGGTAGCTCATTCTTGGCGAGAAACGTCGGATCCGGGAAGAGATTTAGTTCACCATTTGGTGAAAACTGTATGTGGCCGTCATCCCTCGAGAAGGCCACTATTTCACTAACTCTGGCTCCAGAGGCTAGTGCAAATAAAAATACCACTTTCTGAGTCAAGTCTTTTTAGCGAGCAATCTTCATTGTTCAAGGTCGAAGCCAGATGAAGCACCTTATCCAAGGACCATGAAATAGCACTAGGAGGGGCTGCAGGTTGAAGTTTAGCACAGGCTTTCGGAATCTTATTGAAGATTTCATTAGAAAAGTCCACTTGGAAGGCATAAAGAATCGGTCTAGCCAAGGCAGATTTGCATGTCGAAATCGTATTAGCCGCTAGTTCTTGTCCGTGAAGATGGATGAAGAAGGACAAGCAGAAATCCGTAGAAATCTCGAGGTTTCTTCGCCTTAACAAAGGCCACCCATTTCTTCCAGGAAGATTCGTATTGTCTTCTCGTTGACTTTGACTTGTACTCTTCTAAGAAGTTAATACTGTCTGCTGAAATCCCGAACCTTTTCTTGACCGCTAGGGTGAGAAAACATGAGATAAAGGTTCTAGGGTTTCTCTGATGAAGCGTAGACAGTCGATTTCTGTACTAGCTGAGTCAGAACTGGTTCCGGCAACGGGATCAGCTTCAGGCGTAGTTCTGTTATCAACAGAAACCATACACTGCCTGGCCACTTGTGGGCCACTATCGCTGCCCATCCCTGAAAGGATCTCAGTTTGTCGAGTGCTTCCAACAGAAGGTTGGTTGGTGGGAACAGGTAAATCCTGGACCACCTGTACCAATCCGGGGACATTGCGCCCGTAGCTTCCGCTAGAGGATCCTCATACGGGGCTATGTACCGGGCCACCTGTTTGTTGTCGCTCGTTGCGAAGAGATCTACTTGCAATCCTGGGACTTTGTTCAATATGAAGGAGAATGATCCTGCGTCTAGGGACCATTCGGACTCTATCGGGCTGAACCCGGATAGAGCGTCCACTGTCACATAGTGGAGTCCTTGAAGGTGGACTGCTGATAAGTGCCATTTCATCTTCTTGGACAGATGAAAGATTGCTAGCATCACATGATTTAGCTGAGGCGATCTTAAACCTTGTCAATTTACGCATCTCATAACCACTTCGCTGTCTAAAACCAGACGAATGTGGATAGAGCGGCGAAGTTTCAGTTTCTTCTGGGAAAGAAACACTGCCATGGCTTCCAGGTAGTTGATGTGGAAGGACTTGAAGAGGGGGAACCAAGTTCCCTGTACCTTTCGATGATGAGAATAACCCCCCCATCCTTCCTTTAAGGCATCCGTGTGGACGGTGACTGCAGGAGGGGGTGGTTGCAAGGGTACTTTTCCTCTTAAGCTCTTCACTTCCGACCATGGCTTGAGAATTGATCGTAGACGACTTGGTAGTGGTCTTAGTAGATCTCTTCGATCGTTGTAAGCGAATTTTCTCCAGATCCCTGATGCATCTTATAGTCGTGCTCTCAAAAGTGGGCCTGTCAAAGAGGCAAACTGGAGAGACCCCAACACTCCCTCCTGTTGCCTTCTTGATATTCTTCGGGATTGAAGAAGATTTTTGACGGCCCCTTCTATCTCCTTTCTCTTTGCCATAGGCAATGAGAGGCAATGTGACTGTAAGTCCGCGTGAACTCCCAGCCACTGGAACTTTTGAGCTGGAGACAGCCGAGACTTTTTCAAGTTTATCTTGAACCCTAGATACTCTAGGAACTGGATCACCTTTATGGAGGCTTGCACGCATTCCTCCTTGGATGCTGCCCACACCAGCCAGTCGTCCAGGTAAGCCATTACCTGAACACCGTTGAGGCGTAATTGTCGAGTAACTGCTGTGGGCCCAAGGATCGAAGGTCCACCAATCCTGAAAATGGAGAAGTCTCCCTCCTACTGGCATCATTTCACTTTAAGTGCTGGTTGGAGGATTAACCCCCTTGGCCATGTCCACCCTTGTAGCCTCTTCCTCTGAAGGGGCATCTAGAGGAACCTCGAAAGGATCCTCGAGACTTTGGCTTAAAAGAAGCCGATTGCCTTTCAAAGGCTGGGGTGAAATCGCCAGTGTTTGGGACACCAGTTGAAAGGTGGTGGTAGGTTGTGCCACTGTGTGGGACACCGTGGCCACAGGAAGCTGTTGGTGTTGCTGTCTTGGTTGAGAGGGCAACCGAGGTCGTTTAGACTTGTTCTTCGGCTGGGGACGTCCTTCAGCCGAAGATTTCCTCTTTAAGGATAAGCCCCACTTGGAGAGCAGATTTCTGTTCTCTGAGGCAGCCTTATCTACGACCTCTTTGACCACATCACTAGGAAAGAGGTCTTTTCTCCAGATATTAGAAGCAAACACGAACTCTCTACAAGCCGTCCTGGCCCTGACAAAGTTGTACAGGTCCTTAGTTACTGTAGCCAAGTGAGCCTTGGCAAAGACCACATACATGTCTGGGGTATCGGGAATACTAGCCATTGTTTCTAGCCCTGTTTGGAGAGACATAGACGCAGCCAGGCGTTCTTTAGTCTCGTGTTCTCTTCTTAAGAGAAACTCTGACAGCTTTGGGAGGTCCTCGTTGAACTGTCGTCCAGCGATATCGGCCTCCAGCTTCCCGACTGAGAAGGTAACCTGAACGTCCTTCCAGTCTTTATCATCTGAAGGGAAAGCAAGGGAGAAAGGCTTGCATTCTTTTAGCGAGGGATAGGGTTTTCCTGCCCTCGCCGCCTTCAGGGCCACTTTAAGCCCTTTATCCACAAAGGGAAAAGCACGTTGAGGGTCAGCAATAAATGATGGGTATTTCTTGCTCAAAGCCGGCACCTTTGAGCTAGTGAATGCCCTCTCTATTAGGTTTGACGTAAGCATAGCTTGCGCCTTAACGAGCTCGAAGACAATTACTTCTTTGGGCTCTGTCTCTTCTTTGGCTACCGGTTCATTTTTGAGCCAGACATAACAATCCGGGTAGACCCCTCTGCTGGGCCAAAACTCAATCTCCTCCACTGGAACGGAACCCAGTTTCTCCGAGAGGAAGATCCTGCCTGCTGACATAGGCATATGTTCCGCATACCTCCACGGGTTAACGTCGGAGAATGCAGGAAGGTCCTTAACGATTAGCTTCTTCAGGGCTAGGCGTGAAAAAACTAAGTGCTCAATTTCTGTCTCGGTAGACCTCTTCTGTAAGTCATAAACCATTGACAATAAGGACTGGAGAGTACTAGTAATCGTCTCCAGATGAGGCAGTTGTGAAGATGTTGAGGGTGCTGGCTCAGCCACCGCAGCCGAAGAAACCGAAGCCACTTCGATGTTCTCCACATCACAAGCAGGAGGGACAACTGCCTCCTGGTCTAACTCTTCTACAAGGAGATTCTTCTCGGTCTCCTCAGAGACGACAGACATATTGTCGTCTAAATGGATACAGTACTTTCCAAAGTATCCGCAACATCAGATTCTTTAGGCTTCTGAACCTGAATCTGCACCAAAGGGATTGCAGGTTTCATCTGGGGGATGATAGCGTCATCACGCGCTCCGGGGAAGACACAGTCCCTCATCCTAGCATTAGGAAGGTATGGGCCTGAGGTGTTCTTTTGAAAACCTCTTACCAATTTACGCAGTGCAGCCATAGCTGCATCCCTAGACTCAGTAGACTTCTGTTCATCAAAAGCCTCTTTAACCAACTTCTCACACACGGTACATACCTTTGGGTCCCAGTACTTGATAGCCCCTTTGGTGATAGAACAGCGGGCGTGAGACCTACACACGCCATATCCGTAGAAGTCCTTGCTGCGGACCTTACAAAAGTTATTCCTGCACTCAGAATGCTCCTCCTGTAAATAAAAGAAAAGCAAATGAGTTTTCTGTGAAATCTTCTGATTTCAACATAACAACAGTTATAATATTTAGCTTGGATAGGGTAAGCTATAGAAGGAAAGACACCCACATGTGTTTCCCGATCAGCCATTTGCTATGACCCCCCCCCCCCATAATGAACTAAAAAATTCATAAAGAATTAAATAATAATAGAGGAAATATCTAGAATATTTAGTGTCTTCTTGACACATCCTCTTAAAAAGTTCAATATAGTGGATAATATTAAATGGATATAACCATTATTATAGAAGAATATCATCTCTCTATATGATGGTCTCACAAACGGCTGTAAAAAAAACCACTAGTAGGCAGGAAAATATAATAATTTTTCCTGGGTACAGCAGTTGTCGGCGGTAGTATGCCGTCAATGTTGCCGGCCCCGCCGACACTGCCGGCCCTGCCGGCCCTGCCGACACTGACGGGCCTGCCGGCAATGCCGGGACTGCCGGCAATGCCGGCCCTGCCAACACTGCCGGCCTCGCCGACACTGCCGGTCCCGCCGGCAACGTCGGCATGATGGGCTAGCTAACTTATGCCGACAGGCCAGCGTTGTTTAATATTTGAATGGAAGGCATAGGATAGTTGCCGGCAGACATACCTAGGACCTAACCAGCGGCATCGGTCTACGATGTCCGAGGAAAGGGTTAACAGCGAACTCTTAGCCTAGCCATCCAAAACTGGCGGCATAATTAACTGCTGACGTAGCCCATGATTGATAGTAGGAGAAAAAGATAAGGATAGAAGATGGCAAAGATCAACTAAGACGTCTACATCCTGAAAGAGTGTGTCAGAGGAAGAGGGAAATAAATTTGGGCTTCCACTCAACCATATCCCATCTTAAGGCATATGGAAGGCAGTCCAAGGGAGGACTCTAAGGTACACTCAAAGAAATGAGGTTATCTGCCAGCAGCATACTAGCTACGGACAGAAAAACTCAAGCCAGGTCCACAGACGTCCATAGGAGCATATGTAGGACCATGGCCATAAGGGTGTTGGATCATTCAACACGAAAGAGATAGCGGGGTAGGGGTGAATAGTCCATAAGAAAGGTAATACCCTAGGGCCTTACCTAACCTGAAGGATTCTGTCCTCATAGTAACCTCAAATAGGGGAATTCAATTCCCCAGGTTGGATTAGGCAATGAGAGAACGTCCGAAAACGAACTCTAAGAGAACAGAATCTCGTACCAGGAATCAAAACAGGGAAGAAACCTATCTTCCAGTTAAGAACCCCTAATACAGGACTGTCTGCTAGACCATAAGGCGGAAATTGCGAAAAAATAACCACCAAGGTCTAGGGAGGCTAGCCTCCTGAACAGCAACTAGCCCTACTGGAATACCGACAAGCTAACTCAGTTGCCGGTATAAATCCAGGTAGCTAGATGCCTAACACAGACTTTACTCTGATGTCCCGTCCTCAACTCCAAACTCAATGCTGACAAGCTACTCAGTTGCCAGCTCAGAGAAAAGGAGAGAGAAACGAAACGCCCCAGAGAATTTACCAAACCATAGGTAACAGCAAATTCACTAGGCTAATCAGAGGGAAAGGGAATTACTCTTATATCTCATAGAGATAGTATTGACTTAAAGGGGCAATAATGACTATCTTACCCCTAAAGACAATACAAGAGTAACGGGGACATATAAAGTATACTAAAGCACTAAAGCTATTAAGCTAAAGAGCTTAGAGAAACGTTCTACATAACTCTAGTGTACTATAAGGCAGAGGAAAAAGAAATAGTAATATCTTAATTGTATAAAATATTGCCTAAGCTTCAATAAAACTTTACCAGGAAGGTTATATCATGCATTAGGTGTGAAAGTGCCTAGGCTACTAGCCTAGCACCCGAGGCTCTTATCAAAGGCCAAAAACACGACAACAATGACATAATATAAAAATTCCTAGCTAAACTTCTAGATAGCTAAAGTCATTAAAGCAATAATGCCGGGAATATCGTTCTTGCTAACTAAATGAACAAAAGAACGATCGCGTCCATGACACCATCCGGCTGGCAAACGGCTCTTGTTACGTTAATTACGATATCAATCGAGATCAAAAACTGGCAAGAGCCTACATTTACACAATCTAAAGATATTACTTAACTTTCCAGATGCTGATGAAGTGGGAGAATCCATTGTAAGGACACCGATCCCTTCGTCGTCCAGAAAATCGACAAACTACTTATTTATTTGAATTCTCTTTTTGCCACACTGTGGTTTCCCATGTATATATATTCCGCTCTACCAGAGCTACATTTCGACATATGTATCATTTCATAACATGTTTCTGTTAACCCATAATTCATATAAATGTAAGTGTAAGAAAACACATATATTTTGGCGGGCACTTCAATCTGATTTGGCGCCAGTGTCATCCTACCTTTCCGTCCGCACCTTGTAATATACTCCCATGCACATTCGAATGAAGTATCAGTTGATCTTGGTGACACTTGTCTCACTGTCCTTACAACTGGTGACCCCGGAGTTGAAAGTAGCATCAGCAGTTTTGGCTTTGCCATTAACGGACTTATTACGGCCGTGCTACCTTCTCTATATTCCGTTACCTTAGGTACGAGCCTGCCTTTGGTTCTCCCACACTTCGGTGAACGTAAGGCAGTAGGATGAGCTTAACCGACATATCAACTTCTCACCTCTTCGCCGACTCGTCGTCCGGCCACGATGCAGGAAGCAACACGCCCATCGCACCCAACGGCCTCGCCTCCACGCCCGAAGTCAAACTACCGCCCTTTTCTCAACACATCACCGCTTCCTGGTTCCTGAGAGCGGACGTACTCTTCCGCGTCGCTAGCCTCAGCGACTCCTGCGCCAAGGCCGACATCGTTCTCACCTCCATACCTGAAGAGGTATTCGACAAGATTTCCCCATGGCTCGACGCCCAGGCCGGCCAAGTTTCATACGACGACCTGAGAACAAAACTCATCGGTATCTACTCCCTCTCCGTCTCAGCAAGGGCACAGAAAGTACTGGATCTCGCCGGCAAGCCCATGGGTGACACCTCTCCTGTCGAGGCGTGGGACGAGCTAACCGGCCTGCTTATGCTCCCCGAAACAGACAGCAACGGCCGACGACGTGAGATTAGCTTATCTCGCGAAATCTTTCTTCGACGCCTACCACAGGACGTACGGGCCCAATTGACAGACGCTGACACGCTCCCGATGAACGAACTCCTGTCGAAGGCTCAGAAACTCCACGAGGCCTCCAAAGCATCTCGCCTCGGAGCATCATCGTCAACACCGCCTCCGTTCTCCTCCTTCAGCAGCTGCTCTTCCATAGACTCCTCGGCAATGGCCCTTGAGGACGACGAGATCAACATTCTATCAAGAAAGAAACCACCGCAACCGACACGACCAAACCCTAGGCCTAACCCAGCATGGTGCTTCTACCACCAACAGTTCGGCAGTGACGCCAAGAAATGTAGAGCACCATGCAGTTTCCCTGGAAGATGACGCCAGAAGCATCCACCTGCCACCATCGCAGCCGCAGGTAACCAAAACAAGAATGGTTTCTATATCCTCGATACCATTTCCAACCGTAGACTCATGGTGGACACCGGCGCAATGCTGTCAATGTTCCCTCCTTCAAAGTCCGACCTAGACCGTGGTCCCGACAAAAACGCTCCCTCACTCATCGCCGCCAATGGATCTCCCATACGGTGCTATGGGATCAAGACCCTCAAGATATCTATCATGGGCCGTTCGTATTCTTGGCCCTTCGCTATCGCCGACGTCAATCGCCCCCTCCTCGGTGCGGATTTCCTCGCCCACCATGGACTCCTCGTCGATGTCGCTAACAGACGTCTCATCGACACGGGAACCTGCCAGTCCCGCGCCCAAGAACACGGCCCTGCAACAATGTCCGTATCCGCCGTAACGACGCACCCCTACGCCGACCTCCTACGAGAATTTCCCGAGGTTTTCAAGCCTGAGCTCCGGCACTCGCCAGGTTCCCCGTCCAAGCAGGGTATCTACCACCACATCACAACGACAGGACCTCCCACTCATGCCAAATTCCGCCGCCTCCCGGCCCAGAAACTGAAGGATGCCAAACGCGCCTTCGAGGACATGGAACGCATGGGTATCTGTAAGAAAGCATCGAGCCCCTGGGCATCACCCCTGCACATGGTTAAAAAGCTGGACGGGTCCTGGAGACCTTGCGGCGACTACAGGCGCCTCAACCTCATCACAACGCCCGATCATTACCCGCTGCCCAACATGCAAGACCTAACGAACGCGTTGCACGGCGCAAAGTATTTTACCAAGATGGACCTCCTCAAGTCTTATTTCCAGGTCCCCGTATTCCCGGAAGACATCCCGAAAACTGCCATTGTAACCCCGTTTGGATCCTACACCTTCGCATACTCAACCTTCGGTCTACGCAACTCCGGGGCGACCTTCCAACGACTAATGGATAGCATTCTGGGTGACCTACCTTTCTGCGTCTGCTACGTCGACGACATCCTGATATTCTCGAAAACCAAGGAGGAACACCGGGGGCACGTCCGCACCGTCCTCAGACGCCTACAGGAGAACGGCCTGGTCGTACGCTTCGACAAATGCACGTTCGGTGCAGAGGGGGTGGATTTCCTTTGTCACCCCGTATCCTCGCGCGGGATAAAACCCATGACAACCAAGGTCGACGCCATCAGGAAGTTCCCAATGCCTACGACCATCCGCCAACTTCAGGAGTTCCTGGGAATGGTCAATTACGACAGGCGCTTCATCCCCAACATCGCACAAACCCTGTCACCCCTCGACGACGTCCTAAAAGAAAAAGCAAAAAACTCGAGTGGGGTTTGCCCCAGCAACAGGCATTCGCTCGGACGAAGGATGCCCTTGCGAATGCCCCCACCCTGGCTCATTTCGACGACAACGCGCCCCTGCGACTAACGACCGACGCCAGCAACGTCGTCTGTGGGGCTGTGCTAGAGCAACTCGTCGATGGTTCTCCTCGACCGCTGGCATTCTTCAGGAAGAAATTGAAACCTGCCGAAACAAGATACAGCACCTTTGATAGGGAACTCCTCGTCGTCTACCTCGCCGTCCGCCACTTCAGGCACATCTTGGAGGGTACCCCCTTCACAATTGCGACGGACCATCAACCCCTCGTACACGCCTTCACGAAATCGACGGACGCATGGTCCTCCCGACAACAACGTCATCTCGCATCAATCGCCGAATTCGGGTGCACCTTACGTTACGTCCCAGGAAAGAAAAACCCAGTCGCGGACGCCCTTTCAAGGATTGAAATTGACGCGATCCACCTGGGAATCAACTACGCCAATCTCGCAACCGAACAACGCACAGACCGAGAAGCACAGGATCACCTGACGGGGCCATCCGCGCTCAAGATAAGCGCGATTCCCCTCGGACCAGCAGGAGTAACTATTCTTTGCGACACCAGCACAGGCCGCCCACGTCCCTAGGTACCAGCCTTCTGCAGAAGGAAAATATTCGACATCATCCATGGACTTTCACACCCCTCAGGACGCACCACCGCTCGCCTTCTGTCTGAAAAGTTTGTCTGGCCAGGGATAAAAAAGGACGCCCGGGAATGGGCGAAGTCATGCAACAAATGCCAGTCAAGCAAGGTCAGCCGTCACACCGAATCGGGGGTAGGCGATTTTCTCCAGCCAAAAAGACGTTTCGGCCATATACACATCGACGTCGTGGGACCATTGCCCCCTTCTGGATCTGCTCGCTACCTACTTACGGTCATCGATCGCTCCACGAGGTGGTTGGAGGCATAGCCGATGACTGAAGCTACGACTCAAGCATGCGCCAAAGCCCTCCTGTCAAGCTGGGTGAGCAGGTTCGGCGTTCCTGACGACATCACGACAGACAGAGGCCCCGCTTTCCTCTCAGAAATATGGCTCGCTTTGGCGAACCTGATGGGGACGACGCTCCACAGCACCACGGCATACAACCCCGCAGCAAACGGCATGGTCGAAAGAGCTCACCACGCCCTCAAGGTGTCCCTGATGGCGAGCTGCACCGACGGGGACTGGAAATCACGACTTCCTTGGGTACTCCTCGGCCTTCGCACCGCCCCTCGCGCAGACGGCGAACCTTCGCCCGCCGAAAAGGTTTACGGGGAAGCGCTCGCAGTTCCTGGCGAATTTTTTCCCTCATCAACCGACGACACGCAGCTGGATCACCTAAGGGACATCGCCAGGAAGTTCAGGCCGTGTCTCAAAACTTACCAGGACAGAACCAAGCACTGGATGACTGCAGGTACGTTTTCGTCCGTGTGGACGCTCATCGACAACCACTGACTAGACCTTATCGAGGTCCCTACCGGGTAATTAAAAAGACAACAAAAGCCTTCCTTCTCGACGTCCATGGCCAAGAGGACTGGGTCTCAATAGACCGCGTGAAACCAGCGTTTCTCGAAGGAAGCGACACCGCCTCCGCCGGACCTGGCAGATCCAGAGTTCCGCCTCAAAACAAGCCGCCCAACGAAAGAAAAATCATCAAACGACGACAGGAGGAAGAGATCCTTACACCGACCGCCAGTGCGCCCCTCCGTTCAAAAATAAGAGGAACCCTCCGACGCCCGAAAAGATACGAAGATTGATCATCAGCCATCTACGCCGCCCGATGTTGGGGGGGGAAATACTTGTAAGGACACCTATCCCTTCGTCGTCCAAAAAATCGACAAACTAATTATTTATTTGAATTCTCTTTTCGCCACACTGTGGTTTCCCATGTATATATATTCCGCTCTACCAGAGCTACATTTCGACATATGTATCATTTCATAACATGTTTCTGTTAACCCATAATTCATATAAATGTAAGTGTAAGAAAACACATATATTTTGGCGGGCACTTCAATCTGATTTGGCGCCAGCGTCATCCTACCTTTCCGTCCGCACCTTGTAATATACTCCCATGCACATTCGAATAAAGTATCAGTTGATCTTGGTGACGCTTGTCTCACTGTCCTTACACCATCATTAGCAAAGAAATTCCTCGAAAATAATGAGATAACACTAATAAATGCTGTCACCAAAAGCTACAAACGAAAGAGTGGTTGGTGGCGCTGCATAGCGGCGGAAGCCCGAACTATTTTACAGTACATTAGGAGAGTCGAGTGTTTACCTCTCTAAGACTCTCCTATTTTTTCTTGCCACATTTTCTCTCGTAACGAAAGGCTATTTGGGGTGTAAATAGCTATGAGACGTGTCAAGATATGTCCTTACGCGATATCCCTTGGAGAGATTTAAGGGATACTCGCTCCAGGAGTTAGAATTCTGGGTACCTTCGGTAAATTCTCTGGGATATATCACTGTAGTCACATATAACTTAGGAAGCTACCAACGAAGGAACTTTCATCAGCACGACATGGCCTAAGCCCAAATATATATATATATATATATATATATATATATATATATATATATATATATATATATATATATATATATATATATATATATATATATATATATATATATATTTGGGCTCAAGCCATGGCGTCCTGATGGAAGGTTCCTTTTTGGTAGCTTCCTTGGGTATATAACTACTAAATATTCCCAGAGAATTTAACCACAGGTTATCACAGAATTCTAACTTCTGGAGCGAGTATCCTAAAGGTTTCCTTTTAAGACATCGTATATCAACAGGGGACGCATGTATTAACGCGCCACATAGTTATCTACACCTCAAACAGAGTTAACACTTCGATGTGTAGGGGCGGAGAATAGCTGGGGAGCCGTTCCACAGCTAATCTCGTTCGTGGCTACTTTTGGTACTTGAGACGTAAACAAACGGGCGCCATTGCTAAATGACGTCACGTCCGTCCTCATCCTTCGTTTAGTAGCTTGCCTTACTAGTCGGACTTTTCCCTGTGCGTACTTTATCGACTTGCATCTTAGCCATGTCTCTACCTTCGGCCTCGCCTTCTTCTGGAAAGTTGAGTACAAGGTTCCAGTATTGTTTAAATAAGCTCTGACCGTAAAGTAACTTTTACCTTTTGAGATATTTGATGTTTTGTGGCAGAGCTGTGCCTCGACCGGACCCGCCATTTTATGGCGTCGCTGCTGTTTTGCATGCCTTATTTAGATAGCCTCAACAGCGTTTTCCGGCCTCTTTAACTAATCGATACTATGTATTAGTTATTTAGTCTTCATAGCTAGGAAGTTTTTATATCGTGTTTTGACGCCTTGTTATCGGTCATCATTTGACCCCATACCAGTTGGCTAGTCTAGCCCCTAGGCCAGAGCGCCTAACACCAGTGTTCATGCATGATATATTTCAGTGATCCTAGGTTTAATTATGAAGATAGTGGCATTATTTTACAATACTATTGACTGTGATGCAAGTGTTTTCGCCTTCAGGGACCATATAAGGGACAGGTTAGATAGTGTGCCTTTCTAACCTAACCTACAAGTAGGACCCCTATATGCTTCCTTCATCCCCTGCCTTAGGGCATCCCCTCTGTGTAGCCTTGCTCCCCCTACCACGTAAGGGGATCAAGCTCTTATCAGAGTATATAACGCTTCTCTGTCCCCCCTAAGGGAATGATCCCCCCTTAGGGTTGCATCCGAGAATGAGGAACGGCTAGCCCGTCCTCTATTGCTGGGGCTAGGTCTCCGACCTTTCCTGCAATAGCGATACGTCTTCCATCCTTCCTAGTTCAGGGTGTAACATCCCTGCTCTAGGTTAGGTTTTGGGGGAGTTAGCTCTGTACCTTGCTGAAACGATACCCATGCACCGTTTTCAGACAGGCTGCCTTACCTTAAGCTAGGGAGTGTCCTCCCTTCCTTGGTGGCCGCTTTGGTACAGAGCCTCCTCCACAGAAGACTCTTCTCTTCTCCCCTCCCCACCTATCTCTTGTATGGCCTAGCCTATACTTAGGTTAGTCTATACCCATCTGTCCCCTGTCCTACAACTCCTCCTTAGGGTGGAGTGATAGGGCTACCTTGAGCTCCTGTGTGCAGTCCGCTCTGGTACATATATCCTTCATAGTGTCCTATGGGGTTAGCCACTGGATGCGTACTGTCTGTAGTGGTTCTCCCCCCCTCTTGGGTGTTCCCTAGCCCTCCCTTGGGCTACCTTGGCTCCCGGTCCTCTGCGGCCCCTGCGTCTGGTTGATAGGGCTAGCCTCTATCATGGGTACACCCACTAAGGTGGGATGTCTTGGGGTCCGTAGCCATGCCCCTACATCCCTCCCTCTGTCTCTTTCACTATCCCGGTGCCGGTCCCTTGCCGCCTCCCCTGTCGGTGATACCCACCTCCTACCTTGGTGACTTATCCCTTGCCCTCTGGGCCGCCAGTCCTCCGTGTGCCGGGGGACTGCCGCCTCCCACCGGCTTCCAGCCGATGGCCTTCCCTCTTACCTCATAGCTTCGGTCGTCCGTCCACCGGCCCAGCCCCTGGAGTGCCGACATCCACTGCCGGCAGTCCGGTTCTGCTATAACCTTCCTTGTTCCTGTCACCAAGCCGACAACCTTCAGCTGCCTGAGCCGCCGCTCCCCGCCGGCGTGCCGCCGCTGTGCCGGCGGCCGCCACCCTGGTATTACTCCTGACTTTTATATTTGTCTTCCCTAATGCCAGAAACTCTGCTGGAGCGGCCTCCGGCGTGCCGTCGGTCTGCCGGAGCCTTCCGGAGGCGTCAAGGCGACTTGCACCCCATCTACTAGCTATCATCTCATGTTGATAGCCCTACATCGCAACCAGATGGTTTGATTACGTAAATGGATAGGTATTATCTTACCGTTCTATTAGTAACCATGCTGTCTTCTTGCATATCACAGATTTCCAGCATGCTGTGTGTATCTTAGCACGGCTGGTTGCCGGAAACCGTTACCCTATGGGATCTTCTACGTTCCCAGTTCTAGGGTCTGAGTAGCCTCAGTCCTAGTTTTATATCCTTGACAATTCCCAATAGAATTCCCACTGCCTTCCGGGCATTCCATGTCGAATTCTGTCCTGTGCCTTCGGTCACAACAAATTGTCTATGGATAAGGTCACGGTAACCAGCCGGGCGGGTTACACGGAGTATGTATCTATCTCCTTCTTTTCCGCCCTTTTTCTGATCATCACACTTAATATTAAGTTAAAGATTAATCAATTAATATTTAACTTTAGAATAGAAGTCATCCTTATGACTCCCCCATACTCATGTTCTCTTTCTCTTACAGGAGGAGCAACTGAAGTGCGACCACGGCTTCTGTGCAGTGAAGCGCCCGCACTTTTATGGGCACACGGCGTGTAGGACCCACGCCCCTTGTGCCAACAAGAAAGGAGATCTGAAGTTCTGGGACCCGCAGAACTGTACGGTCTGCCAGGAACGCCTGGTCGACGCGTTCAATAACCCTCCTTCAGCGGAGGTTAGGGACGCTTCTCGAGAGAAGCTACGCAGATGGGTGCGTGGCTTCCAGAAGAACGCCACTGGACTGTACCTTGCCACTGAAGACTTGAGGGCCTTACTGTTCCCAAAGGCATCCCCAGACTCTGTGGTCCCCAAGGATCAGATCCCCACCGTCCAGATCTCGGTGGAACCCGATGTTGTCATGGCCCAGTCCATGCACGAGTGTCACCTGGATACCGACAACGCGGAGCGCATGTCGGAGATTTCGGAGACAACGGAGAGGAACCTCATGGCCCAAGAGTTGGACTATGAAGAGGACCAGGTGGAATACACCGAGTCGGAGCAGGAGGTCGCTCCGCCTTCCACCACCGCCCCAACTCCTACACCGACGGAAGTATCTCTCCCGTCTACCTCCGCCACCCCGGATCCCATCCCAACCGCCCAGGAGATGTTCCGTATGCTTGAAGCGCTTATGGACAAGAAACTCCAAGTGACACACGAGTACATCAGGTCCATGAGAAGTTCCAAGGAGCCGAAAAGGATTTCGGTTAAGGACCTCCCGGTATGCTCGCACGCCAACCCCTGGAGGTATGCCGAGCATATGCCCATCGCAACGGGCAGGATCTTCATCAGCGAGAAGGTCGGCTCGGTTGCCCTGGAAGAAGTGGAGTTCTTCCCGAGTTTTGAGGCTTATCCGGACTGTTACGTCCGGTTTCGATCCGAACCTGCCTCTAAAGAAGAGACCAAACCTAAGGAGGTGATAGTGTTCGATCTCCCGAAGGCCCAGGCTATGTTGGCCAACGCTGTTAAAAGTAGGGGCTTTACCTGCTCAAAGCTTCCGGCGCTGAGCAAGAAGCACCCTACCTACGTCGCACCTGATGATGCGATCCTCCCCTTTACGGAAAAGGCCTTCGCTGCGTGTCACAAGGCAGTGGAAGAAGGGAAGCCTTGCCCTGCACTGGAGGAGTGCAGACCCTTCTCCCTGGTGACTCCCCCCGATGTTCGACACTGGAAGGATATCCAGCATACCTTCGTGGTCGGAAAACTAGATCCTGACGTTGCTGGACGTCAGTTTAATGAAGACCTCCCGAAACTTAATGACCATCTCCTTCGTCGGGAACAAGACACGAAGGAAAGGCTCGCAGCATCCATGTCCCTCCAAGTACAGCTTGACGTCATGGCTGGTGACACTAGAGTCCCCGACCACTACATGGTGCTCGCTAAATCGCATATGGCGACTCTGGTTAAGGACCTGTACAGCTTCATGAAGGCTCGGAGAGCCTGTCGTGAATTCGTGTTCTCAAGTGCCACAGTGAGACACGAACCCCGTAGGCTGATTTCCTCCAACATCTGGGGTAAACTCCTCTTTCCCTCTGATCTTGTGAAAGAGATCACCGACAAGGCCGCCACTGAGAACAGGAACCTTCTCAACAAGTGGGGCATGTCGAAGAAGAGGAAATCCTCTCAGGACGATGGCCCTCAACCTAAGAGGAAATCCTCCAAGCCAAAACCCCAGCAACGTCAACAGAGACGGCAGTTTCCGGGACCCGCTACTCCCCAAGTGGCTGCTCAGCCACAGCAGACCTTTCAACTGGTCACCCAACCGGTTTTGTCCCAGTCACCGGTTTTCACCCCTGCCTTTGAGCAACAGACGACTACCTTTCGTCCCAAAGGTAGAGGCTCAAACAGAGGTGCAGGCAGAGACGCATCTCGCCGTCCCTCCAGAGGCAGAGGAGGAAGGGGAGCTAGCGGCCGAGGCAGTAAACCCTCGGGACACCAGAAGCAATGAAGTGCTTCCGGTGGGAGGAAGCCTCCGCCAATTCCAGGATCGTTGGACCTTCGATTCCTGGGCACACAGCATCGTCAAGAAGGGTCTAGGCTGGAGTTGGACTCAACCACCCCCAACCTTCCAGCAATTCTTCCAACGATCAACCCCCCTTCTGGAAGAATATGTCCTAGATCTCTTGAACAAGAAGGTGATAAGGAGGGTAAAGTCAACCAGGTTCCAAGGGAGACTGTTTTGCGTCCCCAAGAAGGACTCCGACAAGCTCAGAGTCATTCTCGACTTATCCCCCCTCAACAAGTTCATAGCGAACAACAAGTTTAAGATGCTGACTCTTCAACAGATAAGGACCCTTCTGCCTCGAGGTTCTTACACGGTCTCCATAGACCTGGCGGATGCCTACTGGCACATTCCAATGAACCACCACGCTTCCTCCTACCTAGGATTTCGACTCCAAAGGAAAAGCTACGCCTTCAGGGCCATGCCCTTTGGCCTCAACGTGACCCCTCGGATCTTCACAAAGCTGGCGGACGCCATAGTACAACAGCTCCGCCTCCAAGACGTCCAGGTGATGGCCTACCTCGACGACTGGCTAGTCTGGGCTCCATCGGCCGAGGATTGTTTAAGATCCTGCAGCAAAGTCACCCAGTTCCTAGAACACCTGGGATTCAAGATAAACGCGAAGAAATCTCGCCTCTCTCCAGCTCAGAAGTTCCAATGGTTAGGAATCCAGTGGAACCTTCAGTCACACCGCCTTTCCATTCCCCAGAAGAAAAGGAAGGAAATAGCAGGGTCTGTCAAGCGACTGCTGAAATCCAAACGGATCTCAAGACGTCAGCAGGAACGAGTTCTAGGCTCTCTACAGTTCGCCTCGGTGACAAACCCAGTGCTTCGGGCACAGCTAAAGGATGCCGCGGGAGTCTGGAGACGTTCTGCATCCATCGCTCGAAGAGACCTCAAGAGACGGCTCCCAAACAGACTTCGGCTTCTCCTCAAGCCGTGGTCGGAAGCAACGGCCCTGAAAAGGTCCATCCCTCTTCAGCACCCACCTCCATCACTCAACATCCACACGGACGCTTCGCTGTAGGGTTGGGGAGGTCACTCCCACCAAAAACAGGCTCAAGGCACACGGTCTCCCCTATTCAAGACGTTTCACATCAACATCTTGGAGGCCATGGCGGTCCTTCTAACACTGAAGAAACTCTCCCCGCCTTCCTCGATCCATATTCGTCTAACCCTAGACAACTCGGTGGTAGTTCGATGTCTCAATCGCCAAGGCTCAAGATCGCCCCAGATAAATCAGGTGCTTCTGACAATCTTCCGTCTGGCAGAGAAGAAGAAGTGGCACCTGTCTGCAGTTCACCTACAAGGATTCCGCAACGTGACAGCGGACTCTCTATCCCGGACAAGCCCGATAGAGTCGGAATGGTCTCTAGACGCAAGATCATTCTCCTTCATCTCTCACCAAGTCCCAGAACTTCAGATCGATCTCTTCGCAACGAGCGACAACAATCAACTTCCTCGATATGTGGCCCCGTACGAGGACCCCAAGGCAGAGGCAGTGGACGCCATGTCCCTGGACTGGAACAGATGGTCCAAGATCTACCTGTCCCCTCCCACCAACCTTCTGCTGAAAGTCCTCTCCAAGCTGAGAACCTTCAAAGGGACAGCGGCCCTAGTGGCTCCCAAGTGGCCCCGGAGCAATTGGTACCCCCTGGTCCTGGAGCTGCAGCCCACGCTGATCCCTCTCCCGGGCCCAGTTCTCTCCCAGCAAGTACAGAAGTCGACTGTCTTCGCTTCATCATCGAAAATCAAGGACCTTCATCTCATGATTTTCTCTCCCTAGCCGCGAAGAAAAGGTTTGGGATCTCGAAGAAAAGTCTAGACTTCCTCGAGGAATACAAGACCGATCCACAAGACGGCAATACGAATCATCCTGGAGAAAATGGGTCTCATTCGTCAAGGCAAAAAATCCTACGGAAATCACCATTGATTTTTGCATGTCCTTCTTTATTCACCTTCATGGACAGGGCTTGGCAGCCAACACGATTTCTACTTGCAAATCGGCCTTGACTAGACCCCTGATGTATGCCTTCCAGATTGATCTGTCCAACGACATCATCAATAAACTGCCGAAAGCATGCGCTCGTCTACGCCCAGAACCCCCACCAAAACCGATCTCCTGGTCTCTGGACAAGGTGCTCCATTTTGCCTCCAACTTAGACAATGATTCATGCCCTCTCAAGGATCTGACTCAAAAAGTTATATTTCTTTTTGCTCTTGCCTCAGGAGCCTGACTCAGCGAAATAGTGGCATTATCAAGGGAAGAGGGTCATATCCTGTTTACTGACTCAGGAGACCTTACCCTCTTCCCGGATCCGACGTTTCTCGCAAAAAACGAATTACCCACCAAAAGATGGGGCCCTTGGAGAATATGCCCCCTGAAAGAAGATGCCTCTCTATGTCCAGTAGAGAGCCTCAAGGTCTATCTTCGCAGAACTTCGGACTTTGGTGGAGGCCAACTCTTCAAAGGAGAAACATCGGGCAGCGACCTGTCACTGAAACAACTAAGAGCGAAAATCACCTACTTCATTCGCAGAGCGGATCCTGACAGTACACCCGCCGGTCACGATCCTAGAAAAGTTGCATCGTCTCTGAATTTCTTTCAGAGTATGGATTTCGAAAGCCTTAAGAGTTTCACAGGCTGGAAATCTTCGCGCGTTTTCTTCAAACTTTATGCGAAACAAGTGCACGAACTCAAACATTTTGTGGTAGCCGCAAGTAGTGTGATGAAACCTGCACCTAACTCTGCATAGAACAGTGAGTTACTTGGGACTCTAACTCTACGGGTGCCTATGTTGACCCTTGAGTGATACGTAGTGATTTCAAAACACTTAGTGTTTTTTCATATACTGTTCTTATCCCAGGTGAAATGTCATAGTCGTCACAAGAGTGCCGCATGCCTAGAGCATGATGTGTTTTAATTTTAAAGACTGACGTTCCTCTGGAACGGGTGCCTACTAATAATTTTGAAATTCTCTTTCAGATTCAAGAGCACGTCTTTCATTACTATGTACATTATAATTTGTTGTAAATTACTTTTACATATTTATTGCATTCCATTAATATATTCTGCAATTGTGAAATAAAATTTCTATTTTATTACTTGTGCGTCTCAATCCGCTCCTACTTATACTATGAAATACACGTCTGTCATAGTTTTATTATCCCTTTCCTCTATGGTTGATGAAGATTACTAAGGTTTCAACCCTTATTATATACTCACCTGTGCAATGTAATATTCCTACTCGAATACTTACTTACTTCATATCTTAGAGACCAGACAATTCTCCATTAACATACAGTGCCTAACCACCACTTGTCTGCCCTTGAGAATGTTCCTATATGAATGCCAACCATTCAGTCTTGTCTCCAAGTTCCTCAGGTTCTCCCAGCAAGGTGAGTAGCCCTTCGATGACCACTTTGATCTTCGGCATGGCCCGTGGGGACTTCACTGCTAAGGGGGCAGGAAGTTCTCTTTCCTACGGTTCTTCTATTAAGATTACTGTGCTAACCTGTTCAAAGCCCTCGGCACTTACACTAAAAGGGGAAAATCTACCACGATACATTGATTCTCTGGTATTCTTTCATCAGGACGCCATGGCTTGAGCACAAAAAACGGGTTTTGAGCGAAGCGAAAAATCTATTTTTGGGTGAGATAGCCATGGCGTCCTGATGGACCCTCCCTGCTACTTCGTCCAGTTTTTCAGGTCCCACCCTGCTCTGCTGTATCATGGTGATCGGCAAGCAACTGGCTTCAGGATGAAGACGGACATGACGTCATTTAGCAATGGCGCCCGTTTGTTTACGTCTCGAGTACCAAAAGTAGCCACGAACGAGATTAGCTGTGGAACGGCTCCCCAGCTATTCTCCGCCCCTACACATCGAAGTGTTAACTCTGTTTGGGGTGTAGATAGCTATGTGGCGCGTTAATACATGCGTCCCCTGTTGATATACGATGTCTTAAAGGGAAACCTTTAGGATACTCGCTCCAGAAGTTAGAATTCTGTGATAACCTGTGGTTAAATTCTCTGGGAATATTTAGTAGTTATATACCCAAGGAAGCTACCAAAAAGGAACCTTCCATCAGGACGCCATGGCTATCTCACCCAAAAATAGATTTTTCGCTTCACTCAAAATCCGTTATATATATATATATATATATATATATATATATATATATATATATATATATATATATATATATATGTGTGTGTGTGTGTGTGTGTGTGTGTGTTACTCAAAATGTGGATAATTGCCAAATATGTACATTTTGCAATTAATTTTGCCTATTGTGTACAATTTGCAGCGCTTGGTGCCGATTGTGCACAATAGGCAAAATTGATTGCAAAATATACACATTTGGCAGTTTTTCTACTTTTTGCAAGGACATTTTGCCAAATGTTAACATGATTTTGCAACAGTATTTTGCCAAATGTTAACAGATTTTTTTTGTTCCAGTGCATGTCGGACTTCAAAAAGCAGTTTGAGCAGAAGATTCGATATTCTCAGACTATGATTAATATGAAACACCTCTGAAACACAGCTGAAATAGTTCAGTTGGGCAAGGAGGAGGGCAGTTAAACCCTCATCTTCCCTGTTACTACAGAGGCCTGTCCTACCAACCTAAGCTCGTCACTGGTCAGCCGCGCTACCCACAAAGCCAAGGTGCAGTTGAAATATTGAATGGAGTCATGCAAGATGAAATTAAAATTTGGATGCACGAAAACAAGTTCAGCAGCGTTGGGGTCCACTTTGTCCTGTGGCAAATAAACATTTCGGAACATGAAACCATAAAAACAAGTCCGTTTAAAGTCATGTTCGGGATCAAACCCAAGATAGGCCTAGCAACCACTGTTATTCCACCTAATATGCTCGGCAATATAA